>NC_132889.1:32561984-32916150 GCF_030463535.1 Salminus brasiliensis | reverse complement strand
TTGGAGGATTGAGATGTTGTGGAGCTCTCAGGAAACACTGTGGTGGGGCTTTGTGATCCTGTGTCCTCACCTCTGGTTGTAACTGAGGGATTGGTACTTGCTTCTGTGTGGTTGGAGGACTGTGCTGTTGTGAAACTCTCAGGAAACACTGTGGTCGGGCTGTGGGATCCTGTGTCCTCACCTCCTGTTGTAAATGAGGGATTGGTACTTGCTTCTGTGTGGTTGGAGGGTTGAGTTGTTGCGAAACTCCCAGAAAACTCTGTGGTTGGGCTTTGTGATCCTGTGAGCTCATCTCCGGTTGTAACTGAGGAGTTGCTTGTACTTGCGTCTGTGTGGTTAGAGTGTGTAGTCTGGAATGAAGAGCTGGAGGTAGCATCTGTCAGGGAGGCACTGGTAGTTGGGTCATAGGTAGAGGAAGGTGTTGTGGTTGTGATGGGATCTGTGGGAGGTTCTGTTGTTGCCATGACAGCTGTAAAAACACAACGGAAATTATGTAAACAAGATGTGAGCTCTGGTCAATGTACCTAGAAGGGAACACAAAAACTAATGATTAGAATTAGATGGTAGGGTGGGATGATGGATGGAGGATGGATGGACGGGTAGATCAATAGATAGATAGATGCCACCACCTCAGCTCTAGAACAAAAAAGGTCTACATGCTTGTCTGGAAGGATGGTGGGTCGAGCCGAGCTGTACTTGAAGCTAAAAAAGGCTGGGTTTTGACCAGACCATTTTTGGATTCGAAGGCCAATGGGTTTTAAAAAATGATTGGCAGCTACAGGCAGCCAGTGAAGAGAATACAGTAAAGGAGTGTCATGGCTGAACCAAGAAAGACTGAAGACAAGTTGCACCAATGCATTCTGCGTTCATTAGTTGCAAGAGCCTAATGGCACACATAAGAAGACTAGGCAGGAGGGAGTAACAATACACACATAACCGCTCAGCGGTTAGAGCGCCGGGCTATCGATAACAGGGTTGTGGGTTCGATTGCCGTGCTTGGCAAGCTGCCACTGTTGGGCCCTTGAGCAAGGCCCTTTACCCCGGGCGCTGGAGTTGGCTGCCCACCGCTCTGGGTGTGTGTACTCACTGCCCCTAGTTCACTAGTGTGTGTGTGTGTGTTCACTACCACAGATGGGCTAAATGTGGAGGACACATTTCGCTGTACAATGACAAATACATGCACCTTTACCTTATTTACACATACTCTAAAAGATGCATGCTTCTAAATAAAGGTGCTTCCAATTGTTCTTGCGATGCCATAGAAGAACCACCATAAAGAGCCTTTACCAATTTATAGGTTCTTCACACATTCTCTATCACAAACATGTTTCTTTATGGAACCAAAAGTGGTTCTTCTATGGCATCGCTCAAAGAACCATTTAAAACACAGTTTCTTTGGGGGTGTATTGGTCGAGCTAATCGTTAATGACATTTTTAAATTTGCGCAACTGCTTTAAAGTCAGCGGACCAGGAATAAACAGCCAAACGTTTCCTGTGTTTTTCCAAGCACTCCTTGTTGGTATGCAGGTGGTGTATGTAAAATCTCACACTCCAATTGAGACCAATAAGCAGAGAGTGAGCGAGAGCACAGGCATTCCAGGCCACCGTTGTTCGAAGAATTTGTCCTGAGCTGGCAAGACCAATTAAATAAAGGTTAAATAAAGAAGAAAACAAAAAAAGCAGTGACACATAAAAGGCCATTTACAGCCTCTCTCTCTCTCTCACACACACACACACACTTTCTCTCTGGGCACACTTTAGATCCTGGGAGCCGACTGTTAATTTGATTATTTTCCTGGACCATGCTGTGATATAGTGTGTCAAGGTTTTATTGCCTAGTAACCCAAATGCAATGACATATTAAAAGAGGGGGGGGGGGGGGATGAGCTTGGGAACACACCCACCTGTCAAAACTGTTTTATTGCCATATGTCTTATATATAGGGCACACACACCCATGGTAAAATAAATAAAGCTACTCAAACGTTAATCATAACCCAAATATGATGATTTATTTTTTCGCAATCGAACACAAACACACATACACTGACAGAATGTCTTTTTTCAGAAGATATCCTACTTAACTACATTAATATTAGGCAAAGAACAACAAACAAAACACACTACAAAAACTGCAGAGTCAGTGCACTCATAGGCTACGTTTACACGGTGGGTAAAGTGGCCCAAATCCGATTTTCTCAGCAAATCCTGTTTAAAATATGCCCTGCATCTGACTCTGAACAGTTCACGTTCCTAAACTGACGCAGATGCACAAAAGACCAAAGCTTCGCCAACTTCACAGGAGCTATCAAGGAGCTCCAGAGGTTGACAGCTGGGTTTATCACTGAGAATGTGTTAAAGCTCGCTGTAAAAAGGGCATGTCATTTGCCCATGGCCATGTCTTTGGTTTATGTGCAGCAGCGGCCTCCAGTGGCTGCGTTCGGTCATTTATTTAGAAATGTCTTTAAACACTGAGCGGACGTAATATGTGCCTTTTAATTTCATTTGAACAAAGACATCCCCTCAAATATTTATTTATTACGAGGTCTGTTACCTCGCTATCCCACCACCGTCAAGTTCGTCTGACTAAGTGGCACTGCTGCAAATCAGATCTGTATGGGATTGCAAAACTGCATAAGAAAGTGGCCCAAAAGGGAACTGAAAATGTCCCATTCAGTGTGTTTCTTCACACAGACACACAGATAACACATTCTTGTTAAATTCAAGTTGCTTGAGGTGTATGAGTGTGTAAGGCTACCATTCGGTCTTTGTACTTCACCTGTGGTTACTATGTAAGTTAATAGGAGTGCCATTTTGGCGGTACTGTTGCCACTCGGGGCAAAGAATACAACAAACTTACATTACTTTTGTAAGATCTGGTAGCACTGAAAGCAATAAAACTGGAGAAGCCAAAGCAAAATAAGGGGATACCACACTGAGACAGCTCAGGACGGATGCCAGGGGCTGTTCTTTGGATACATCGTCATCTATCAACGAGACTGATCCCGTTGGCCTGACCTTGCATTGCTGCCTCCAACCATGTACTTGAATATTACCAACTACACTATATGTTCAAATGTTTGTGGACACCCCTTCTAATGAACGCATTGAGCTAGTTTAAGCTGCACCCATTGCTGACACTGATGTGCAAATGCACACACACACACACACAGCTTCTATAGTCCCTGTAGAGAAGTACTGCTAATAGAATTGGACTCTGTGGAGCAGACAAACTTTAGCATATTAGAATAAATTGAAAATAATGATCTTGCTAATTGCTAATTGAAATCAAGGTGAAAATATGAGACCGGAAAAATCCAATGGCCGCTACAGTCCCGCAATTATTGGCCAAAGAGGCCACTGTTCCTCTGAATTCAAGAACATTAAATAGAGTTGATCCTGCTTTTGTTGGAGTAACTGTCTCTACTGTCCAGGGAAGAAGGCTTTCTACTAGACTCTGGAGCAGGTTTGCTGTTTGTCCACAAACATTTGGACATACAGCATAACTGATTAGTTTTACTGGGTGTTTGGGCAGGGAAATCACCAAACCATAAAGTAAACCCCGGCTTCCAGGACTAGACCTCCCTACCGCTGAGCTAAACAGATAAATGGTATATACTTCCTTCTTCCTGCAGTTCCCAATGCCTGTATGGCCTGTTTTCACACACTGGCACCCACAGCCCGGTAAAAGGTGAGATAAAGGTGTTATCAGCTTTTCACGCTTTTCAGGGAACAGGCCTTTACATACCATGTATTTGCATATCTATGACATGCATACAGTAAGCCATCAGTACACCAAAGGCACATCTCAACTGAATACAAGCAAAAAACCTAAGGGCAAAGGTTTGGCATCTGCGGTGAGGTCAGCATGGTGCCAACAGCATGAATCCATGCACCCAACCTGCCTTGTGTCAACAGTCCAGGCTGGTTTAATGGAGTGGGGAATGTTTTCATGGGCACTTTGGGCAGTTGATACCAATTATCACTTGAGGTCACAAGCAAATGTCTCTCAAACTGGTTTCATGAACATACCAACGAGTTCAGTGTTCTTCAAAATCTCAAAGGAGTATTTCTAACATCTTCTGGAATCCAGGCCATAGACCATGGGAGCAATTTTGAGAGCAAAACAAGGTTCTACCTAGGTTTTAGTATTAGTACTATTTAGTCCACTACATGTCCAAATGTTTGTGGACATTCCTTCTCATATATGCATTCAGCTAATCTAAGTTGCACTCATTGCTGACACAGATGTGCAAAAGCTTGGCTAGTCCCTATAGAGAGGAACTTCCAATAGAATAGGACTCTGGAGCAGATCTCAAGCAGATAATCATAAACCTCTTGGCACCATGCTGCCTAATGCCAGGTGTGGGCTGGAAGGGTATAAATCCCCCCAGCATTGAGCTGTGGAGCAGTGGAAGAACTGTGTTCCTCGGAATGATGGGGGAGCATCCAATACTTTTGGGATGAGTTGAGGAGTTGGGAGCCGAGGTGGGGTGGTGATCCTCCAACATCCTGACCTCACTCACAACACTCTTGTCACTGATTGCAATCAAATCCTCATAGCAATGCTCCTCCAAACTCTAGTAGAAAGCCTTCTTCCCTGGACAGTAGAGACAGTTACTCCAACAAAAGCAGGATAAACCCCTTTTTTAAGACCCACGATTTTGTAAGAAGAAATAATGAATGAGCAGGTGTCCCAATACATTTGTCCATATAGTGTATGTGATTTCTCCTTCTATGTTCTTAAACAATTTTACTACTAATGGTACCCTGCTACATTTCCGCGAACTAATATTTATTGAATATTAATTACAATTAATAAATAGTTAATATTAACAGAAGCAGCTGTGTAATGTAATGTCTGTGTTTCCGTGCTTGTGTTACCTATCTCGTTGTTTGCTTTTGACACTCACAGCTCACGGCTCAAGCAACTTAAATGATGGGCTGTGGACAGAATTTTCATGTGGTAGCAAGATAAGGATGTTCCTAATGCTCCACGTGCTCTGAGGCAGCTGCCACTGTAAATAAGCAAGCGAATACACAGCTGCCTGTGTGTGCATTTACTGCTATTGTTGAGAAGACTGACGCAGGCAGCGATGGAGAGCGCTGCACTCGAGCTGGGGGAGAGTTAGCTAATGCACTCTACAAAAAGGTGGTTCCTCAAGGGTTGCTTATTAAAGGCAGCAGTTCTATACAGAACCATGTCAACTCAAAGAATCAATTGGATACATAAATATATTTGACCTATTGCTGACACAGATGTGGAGCAGTAGAACTGTGTTTTCTGGAATGATGGTGCTCCATTCAGTACTTTCGAGATAAGTTGGTGAGATGAGGATGAGGTAGGGTGGTGATCCTCACTGCAATGCTCCGAAATAGAAACTAGAAAGACTTCCCTGAATAGTAGGTTATTAGTAGTTATTCCAACAAAAGCAGGACAAACTCTTTCTTAATTTTCCTGATTTCAGAAGAAACAATGAATACGCAGGTGTCCCATTACTTTTGCCCATATAATGCAGTTTCAGAGAGCATTTTTTAGTATATAGAGCTCTGATTTCTATCAATATGGAAAAACACATAGTCAAGTTTCCTTGAAAACACACTGGACTGCCTTAGCTACCTGATACCTAAAGTTTCAGCTAGTCCCCTAACAACGGCCCACCCCAGTATTGGCCACTTCCACGTATTGCACATTTCCAGTCTCTCTCTTTTCCTCTCCAATCTCAAAAAACCTAAGATCCCCCCTAGAAGAGGCATCTAATATAATCTTGCATATCTAGGGTGAAAATGTGCACTACGCAGAAGAGCCAGCCAGCCAAGGACAGCCATTGTTAGGGGAGCTAAACAAAGCTCAGCACTGTGAGAAAGCCAAGCCCAAAGGGTGCTAGACTAAAAGCTAACCCAGCTACAATCAATCTCTTCCGCCAGCTAACCACACACAGCACCGAGAGGACACTGTGAAGACACAGTATGCTATGGTAGGGTAGGTTATGCTATGCTATGTGGCTCCTGTTAGCTACTAAAGTGCTGTAAACCAGCCATCAGCTTATCAGTTTTTTTCTCTTGCTCTTGTTGACCAATAATCAGCTTTCTGGTGGTCATTGCTTGCTTAAGGTCTGTACAGCTGGCAGTTACCCCACTGCAGACTAATCCTAACCATCGAGTACTAGCCCCAGAAGTCATGCAGAGGTTAAGGCCACAGCAGTGTGTACGACCCTTTGTCTGACCAGACCTGTTCGGGGTCAAAAGTGCATCTCTCTCCCTACGGCCCCCCACAATTCCTGAGCTATTTGATCTCACATTCTGTACTTTACTGGGTTTAGCTAGCACAGGCCTATTGAGGACTGTGTCTTGGGTACAGTGTGCTATCACACTGCTGAACTATGCAGCATACAATAACAGTTATTCGCTAGCTGTTTTAAAAGGTCTATTATCACATTTGATTGTATTTTATTTCTTTCTCTCAAGACCCTTTATAAAGGTTTACTCTTTATATGGCCATTTATAATATGGTCATATTTCCATGCTTAGTCTCCAGCTTTTCTTCACATTGAACTAGTTCTGTCTAACCCTAATAAAGTTTTTCATAGTTCTGTCTAACTCTAATAAAGTTTTACCAGTTCTGTCTAACCCTAATAAAGTTTTCCTAGTTCTGTCTAACCATAATAAAGTTTCCCTAGTTCTGTCTAACCCTAATATAAATATCTTCTAGTTCTGTCTAACCCTAATAAAGTTTTTCATAGTTCTGCCTAACTCTAATAAAGTTTTACCAGTTCTGTCTAACCCTAATAGAAATATCGTCTAGTTCTGTCTAACCCTAATAAAGTTTTTCATAGTTCTGCCTAACTCTAATAAAGTTTTACCAGTTCTGTCTAACCCTAATAAAGTTTTACCAGTTCTGTCTAACCCTAATAGAAATATCTTCTAGTTCTGTCTACCCCTAATAGAACATTTTTCCTAGTTCTGTCTAACCCTAATATAAATATCTTCTAGTTCTTTCTAACCATAATATAAATATCTTCTAGTTCTGTCTAACCCTAATATAAATATCTTCTAGTTCTGTCTAACCATAATATAAATATCTTCTAGTTCTGTCTAACCCTAATATAAATATCTTCTAGTTCTGTCTAACCCTAATAAAGTTTTTTCTAGTTCTGTCTAACCCTAATAAAGTTTCCCTAGTTCTGTCTAACCCTAATATAAATATCTTCTAGTTCTGTCTAACCCTAATAGAAAATTTTTCCTAGTTCTGTCTAACCCTAATATAAATACCTTCTAGTTCTGTCTAACCCTAATATAAATATCTTCTAGTTCTGTCTAACCCTAATATAAATATCTTCTAGTTATGTCTAACCCTAATAAAGTTTTCCTAGTGCTGTCTAACCCTAATAGAAATATCTTCTAGTTCTGTCTACCCCTAATTAAGTTTTTTCTAGTTTTTTTAGTTCTGTCTAACCCTGAAAGAAGGCATCTCCTATTTCTGTCTAACCCTGATAGAAATGTCCCAAATTTCTGCATTACCCTAACTGAAAATGCAGTATTGGCTGAAATACTAAAATAGGTGGATGTGAATAGATGGACATGAGTGGAATAGATGAATGTAAATGTGTTTCTTTTTTTGTGAATGAATTTCTTTAATCAAATCATATATTTCACATATACTGTGTAGCACATAGAATTAGAAATTGCACAACTAATGGATACTAAACTTCACATTACTGAAATGCATTTGGCCCTAGAAACCTGATTTTAATTTATGTTGGAAGTGGCCATTCAATCAAATTCTTCCAACAGCAAGGCCTCGGCTATGTTGTTCTCAACCTTATTTTTGTTTAAACAGAGATTTTAAAATTAGTCAGCAGCTGAACAAATGTTGATTCTTTCCCAGCATGACTTCTTTAGCAGATAAAAGCTTTCCTGCAGCAAGACAGTCAACATTCAGCTAGTCAATATCTGTGCACAATGCTAGGAAACACTGCTAGTATGTTTGCTACTAGTGTTCATACTAAAAAGGTAAAAAGCTAAAAGGATTTACAGTACAGCCTCACCTGATATGAAATGTAGGGCTGTAGGTTATCAACAAGATGCTACTACACAACTGGCATGTAACATTCAAAACGCCCTGAAAATAAAAACAATACAGGAAAACATCCACAAAAACTCATCATTAATTATTATTCTGGTATTAATTAACCTTATTAAATGGCTCGTGTTGCGGAAAGCTCAATATTGTTTTTTTATTTATTTTACAAGAGTCGCTGTAGATACAGGTTTACATGCTGTATGTATGTACGAGTTGTTAACGCTTGAAAAAATGTACTGCCAGAGTAAGTAAATACATTTGAAATTATTACAGTTGAAATTATATAAATGTACCCTCAAATGTACAACATCATCCTTAAGATCTAAATGTTACAAAAATGTAGGGGTATAAAATAAAAAAGAAATATCATATAATATATAAATAAATAAATAAAAAACAATATAAACAAACACAGTTCAGTAATGCTTCCTAAATATACTCAAGGCATACCTTAAAATGTGCCACCCAATGCATTTACTAAGCAAGCCAATTACTTACCAGCCAATTTACCACCCTGTTATTTTCCCTTTTTTTACGGAGGGCTTACGAAAGAAAAAACAATCAGCTCTGTTTTCTGTGGCTGGTTTACGTCACTGTAACAGCCCACAGCCACGTTGCATACCATAGCCTAGCCTATCCCGGTATGGCCTAGCATGTTTTTAGACCTGTATTTTGTAATTATTTATGAGTATTACTAAATAGTGTTGTTGTCCTCTCTAGGTTCTCTTGGTGTACAGTTTGGTACAGTATGTGATTAGTTAGCTAAAGAGAATGTAATCGGGCCTGGTAGGGTAAGCTAGTCGACTTTATTTTAGTTATGATTATTTCATGTAGGATGGTTGATTTTTTTTTATATTCCAATTCCAATGTCTGAATATCGTAATTATCAAACGTTAACTGCTCTTTATAAAGGGTTTAATTGTATTATTATGCTATTATATTATAATTATATCAGTGGCATAAAATGGTCTTTGTTATCGGGACAGGCCTAAGTGTTGTACCTTTCCTCTGAAAGTGTGTGAAACCTCAGATCTAGGAACAGCCCATTGTAAATTCATTGTTTTTTTGACAATACAACAAACATCCTATTTGAACTACTCAGCATACAGCAGTCTAGCATCCCCCATTCACACTGAAGTGGCAAGGAGATACAACACAGTGTAAGATATCTAAGAAAAACACGTGGAATCGAGCCACCAACCCAAAAAAAGATGTTCTCAGATGTTCTCCACATGCAAAAACTCTTTGGTGATAAATCATGTGATGGAGCTAAATAAGCATTACGCTGGGGAGGCCTAATGGAAATGCCCTCGGCTCGGCGGTGGGGCCAGGAGAACATAGTGAGAAGCTCAGCAAAGTGCAGGAAAGTGTGAATGGGACTTTATTTATTATTGTTATTATGGGGGACTCCGTCCGCCTGCCATTCGGCCTTGTTGCAGAGACAGAGATTGATGTAGCGTTACCATGGAAACTGCTTGCTGGTAATGTGACTCAGTTGGCGAGAAAAGCCGACACTCCTCATTCCCCGGCCTTCTCTCGTCAAGAAACACTGTGTGTGTGGGTGTGTGTGGGGGGGGGACTTCTGCTTATGAATGAATCAGTGTGTGTGTGTGTGAGTGTGTTGGGGGCAGACTGACCTTGGAGAAAAGTTCTTTTCTACCCCATAAATCCACACATGCATAAAGCATCTAGACATTTTTTGATGTGATGATAAAACAAACATCCACACTTAAACTGTCCAACTTTTTGACATAATGTGAATCTAGCAGTTGTTTTTAACATTGTGTCCACATTTTATGATGAACAGACCAATAGAAATGCTCCGAAATGACTCTTTTTACACTGACTTCCATTGAAAGTCCTATAAAGTGTCCATTTTGGAGATAAAACTACAAAGTTTTGATAATGTACACTATATATACCCTTAAATATACACTTATATACACATTCCAAATATGTGCATCCACGATCAAGAGGAAACTCCACTCTAACAAACCCAAAATATTCAAGAAGCATGTGTCTGATGATGTCAAGGCATCAGACTCATCACCAATATGAATAACTCTATGGCCCACCCTTAGCGATAAAAGATTCAGTTGAGTCGGGATAAGCTATTTTAATAACGTACACACTGGGAAGACATATGTACACAGAAATCTGAATGAGTTGTATAATATTTTTAATACTGTAGAGAATGTGTAGTGTCTTTTTTCTCTGAGTGGTCTTCCCTTAAGGGGAGATATTTAAGGAGCAGTCCACATGAGAGAGAAACACAGCTTGGAGCAGACGGGCCGTCTGCTAAAGGTGGTTGGGCCTAGCTGGTGGGCCTAAAGACTAAAGAGTATTCTTGAGGCTAGAAGAAGCCTGGTTAGTAAGCTTCTATCTCCACAATGTGGACACCTTCTGAAATCCTCCAAAAAAAGGAGCCTTTACGGCTTTATGGCCGGATTTGGCCCTGTACTAAAATAGTTCAAACAGGACAGTGCATGTGGGAAACATTCGTACGGGTGCTGTATGCGACCTCTGAAGTGTGGAGATCCACTGCCACGTCCTCTAATCACTCTTCACTAGGTTGGACATCCGAGCACTGTATAGGACAGAATTCTCTGACCTTGAGGGCCGTCCCGGTTTCTTATTAAGTTATTTATTAATCTCAATTATGACAAGATCACTGATTAAAAAGCTTGTCCTCAATAAATCTGCAATAATTAGTTGGCTACTGTGTGACGATAATCAGGGAATTTTTGAATAGTTAAATAGTTCCGAGTGGTTTAGTACAGAATTGTTCGCAGTGATGGTGAATTAAACCAGATATCTGAAGAGCCTAATACCCCTGAAAGCTCCCTCCTACACCAAGTACCTTCATAAACAAGGGTTACAAACACACTACCTGTGCCAGAGACACTGTGTTACACTAGTTTCGAGGGGGTTTCATCATTATTCCGCCATTAATCAGCCCTGAGAACACATGTTCTGAATTCACTGGTCATTTGGACACCAAATAATAAGGCTTTATTTGTGTTGTAGACATTGTGACTCCTGGCTCCTATCACAACCTCTGCAAATCAATCCAGTTCTGTGAGTTTCTCAACGATGACCCGTTTTACAGCAAACTATTTTGAACTGCTTTGTTTACATCTCAACAGAAACTGGTAGAGTTCACCTTTAGGTCTGTTTTTACATTTACAGCATTTAGCAGGCACTCTTATCCAGAGTGACGTAGAGTTTAATCAAGGTACAGAGCACTATGACCGCTGCCAAAGCCTCACACCCACTGCTTAAGCTTTACCCCCTAAAGTGGGCCTCGAATCCACAACCCTGAGATTAAGAGGCCGTATCCACCAGACTGCACTATGGAATGTATTGTGGTGCACTGTGGGATGCCAAGAGCACACTGGATGTTCATCATGGTTAAGACGTCACTATAAAATAGCGAGCTCCTAAAATAGCCCTCTATATAGTGACTAGGAACGTGGCCATGGTCTTCTAGGCTATTGTGTGTTGTGTTTGAGGAGTTCATCTGGTGAACTTTGACATGCAAACTTGCGTCGGCAACCAACAGCATGCCTGCTTTTGCGGCGCTGACCCTCGAAAGGGGCAGCCCAGCTCAGAAGACCCAAAACTGAGGAAATGCTAACGACAAAACACAGCCTGGCCAGGCCGACCAGCTTAGCTCTCGTCAGGACAGGTTATGGTTTCGCTGGTCTACCAGCATGTCCAACCTGATCGAGGAACTCAACCATGATCAAGCTTGTTGACCAAGCATGACCGCACTGGTTGACCAGTTTTACCACAATAGCCAACCAGGAACTCAACCACTACCCTAGCAGATACACCAGCAAGTACATCGAAGTCGAATGAAATCATAGACTATGCTGGACTCAACCCATCTAACCAGCTGGATTATCGGTACCGGACATATGTTCGGCTGGATGACCAGCTTTTCAATCACCCTGACCATCAAAGCTCCCAGCATAAGCTGGTGGTCTTTAGCTGGATTTTCCAGAAGGGTACCCCCAACAATTTATTTCTTAGTGTCTCCAAATAAACTACAACAGCGTTAACCAGCATGCTAACTGCTAATCTACCTCCTCAGCTGAGAGGAGCTGGCAGATCACCCACTGGCCCAACCATGGCAGTTATAGTTAGCGTGTGAGTGTTAGTGAGTACGTTATTATCTGACAAAATGAATCCAGTGCCCACTTTTGTATTTTATTGTGCGTGGAAACCGATTTAGCTAGTATGCTAATCGCTACGTTAGCTCCTCAACTGAGCAGAGCTGATCCCTCACTACGAACCACAGGTGGCACGGGTATACGATGACACGGCACAGGTATGTTCACTCAGTAGCTGTGTTAGCCAGCCTGCTAATTGCTATAAGCTAGCTATAAGTTAGCTTCAAGCTAAGCACAGTTCCACAGTAGTTTTGCTTTTAGGTTTAATTTTCAACGTTTAACTTTTTTTACACGGCACAACTAGCATTTAGCATGGAATAAAATAGCATTTAAGGTAAAACTGCCTAATAATATCACCTAAAATAATGTATCAAAATGTGTAAAATAATTTGTACATTATTTGTGATTTGTAAAATCACAAAAAAGATTAAAAATATGAATATATGCACTACATGAGCACAAAATACACGAAAGGAAAATAGCAAGTTGGCAAGCTAGCTAGTAGTGCGCTACGAGCACCAAAACGAAGGACTTTTTAGTGACCCGACATCCGGTCCAGTCCCAGTCAACGCCCACTTCACATGGTGACGCAAACTGCAAATGCCTGGAGTGACGGCAGCTTGAGAAGAGTGTGTGAGGTTGTGTGTGACCCTGAAGGCTGAGAGGACACAGCTCAGCTCAGCCCTGAAAACAGGAGCCTTCACCGATCGTTTATTAGGGTTGGTGAGCAATCCGCTCCTCTATATCCCCAAGAATCTGAGCATTAGGGGCTCCAAAATGAGCCATCCAGGAAATACATCACCACATTTTTGCCATTTTTCACTTTTTGATACAATATGAATCTGACAGTCAGAAAATCAATGGATGGACCAATAGAAATGCTCCAGAATGACTGACTTCCACTAAAGGTTACGATGGTTTTTTCCTTCTTCTGTAAAGTTAGCCAGCCTGCAGTTATGAAGATACAAGGTTTTGCCTGACTATGACAACAACATGCTAAGGTTGGGGTTACCCAGGAACATGAACATGAATGTCTCCTTAAAAAGAGAATGTGAGTGTGTGTGTGTGTGTGTGTGTGTGTGTGTGTAGCAGCCGAGGGTCACTATATCAAAGGCGCAAGTCTGACGGCAGGATGGTGTGTATCTGATGGCCACAGACAGCTTTCACTTCCACTTCTAACACACCAACACACCTGCCTCTCTCTCACACCCCTACAACCCCCCTCTACCACACACACAGCCCCCCTCTCACACAGGCAGGCTTATTTATTATCCCTCTTTTAACCCATTCAACAAAAAGGGGCTGTATGTGTGCCCACGCTTCAGTTCCTACAGAATTTACATATTAGTTTCACAGTCGTTAATGAATAATAAGTCTTAAAGGGCCCATACCCTTATTTTTATGTTAGCTAAGGCATGTGTTACAACTGTATGGTTTCCATATTGTATATTTGAGCACTTTCCAACCTCTCTTTATCCTCTAGAATTTAACATGCTTAATTTTTACCGTCTTTAAGACTGATCTATATGTCCAAATAGTTCTGGACACCCCTTCTAATGAATGCATTCCCCTACTTTAAGTCGCACTCAGTTAAGTTGCATCACAGGTGTGCAAATGCACACACACAGCTTGTCTAGTCCCTGTAGAGAAGTACTGTCAATTGAAAAGGACTCTCTGCTGCAGATAAACATGAACTTATTGGTACCATGCTGCCTAATGCCAGGTGTGGGCTAGAGGGGTATAAAGCCCCCCAGCATTGAGCTGTGGAGCAGTGGAAGAACTGTGTTCTCTAGAATGATGGATGGTGGTGCTCCATCCAATACTTTTGGGATGAGTTGGTAAGTTGGGGATGGGGTGAGGTGGTGATCATCCAACCATCCATGACCTCACTAATGCTCTTATAACTAAATACAATCAAATCCTCACAGCAATGCTCCTCTAGAATCTAGCAGGCAGCCTTCTTCCCTGGACAGTTGGGGCAGGGAAGTTACTCCAAAAAAAAGCAGGATAAACTCTTATTTAATGCCCTTGATTTTGGAAGGAACGATAAACGAGCAGGTGTCCCAATACTTTTGTCTATTTAGTGCATATATAAAAGATTTTGGTTCATTCAGACAGCAGTTCAGGCCGGAACACTCTGTATAACTGTATAACACAATGCGAGTCTGTGGCCCAATTGCAGTAGGCTGAATAGTCTGACGTACCGTCCCGTACGCAAATGTGCTGTTTTTTGCGACATTACAAAACCAGCGAATTCAAAAACAGGCTGTTTCTGCAGTTTCTTTTCCAGGTTTCAACCAAATAGAGTGAGGATGACACTTTAACACTGTGTACAAAATACATTAATACTGTTTATTAAAACACGCAGAATTTTCCATCATATGGCCCCTTTAAGCTCTATTCATGGCAGGCCTCTCCAGGCCTCCACCCTAGCCTCTATTATTCTCACACACTCTCTCCCTCTCTCTCTCTTTCTCCATCTGAAATATGGATCACTCTCGCCACAGGTGAAGATAATAACTCTATATACCCTTTCTCTCTCAATTCATCCATCTTTATATATATATATATAATTTTTTCCTCTATTTCCCCTCTTTCCTGCTCTTTATGACCACTCTAAATGGCTCTTCGGTAACAGATGGCTCCCAGGAGCAGTACAACCCAGAAGACACACACACACACACAGACACACACTGTCATATCCTATTAAAGCATAGCCAGCACATGGCTTCCAATTAAAGAGGCAGATTTACTGTCTCTAATCCAATAGGATATGAGAGAGAGAGAGAGAGAGCGAGAGAGAGAGAGAGGGAGAGCGATGAGGAAGAGTAAGTCAGAGAGAAAGAGCAATAGAGAGAGAGAGAGAGAGAGAGAGAGAGAGAGAGAGAGAGAGAGAGAATTGAGGACAAGGAACAAATACAACAGTAATATGCCTTACTGAAAAACACTGAGTCATAAGGAAGGAAAACAGGCTGAAACTCACTGACCAAACATAATAGGACGCTGGCTGATTCGCTCAATCATCGGCGTCAGTGTTGATTAATTAGCTATATTAGATTAGCTATATTAGATATATATATATATATATATATATATATATATATATATATATATATATATATGGGAGAAGAGCTTTACTCAAACAAACCTTCATTAACCTACAAACACGCAGATTAGCATTACCCCACTATGTGCAGATTACTGTGCACTCCGACACACAGACTAACAAGCCTCTTACCTCACAGTCCTCCTGGAACACACTCACACACTATGGCCTTACCTCTAATGCCCCTCAGGCAACTTTGTTTTTTTCAAGTCTTTGGGCTTTTTGGACCACATTTGAAGCCAGAGCCATTAAACTGCAGAATCATGACGGAAAATGAAAAGTAAGATCAGGCCCAGTTTTACTGATTCCAGATCTTTTTCCAGTTAACTCAACTTAATCCATTTAAAAGTTTGGTCAACAATATGCGAGAGGGCTCCGAGTGCCTCAGCAGCCCAATGCACTACCACTATGGCTTGGGTGTCACAAGTTTGAATCCCGAGCTTTGCTGTTTTGCCGCTTTGCCATCAGCAGCCAGACTCAGAGAGAGCACAACTGGCCATGTCCAGAAGTGAAAATGTGGGTTAGGAGAACTTTTGACTGACTGAACTTTTGAAAAATCCTATAATTTACATTGAGCTCTATCAAAAAGCTTTGCCATCAGCAGCCAGAGTCAGAGAGAGCACAACTGGCCATCCTCTCTCCACTCATCACTTATAAGTGATGCTGGCCAGCACAGCTGTCTATGAGCTAGTGTGGTGGAGCTGGGAACCTGTGCGCTGTCCTCCTAGGAAAAGAGCCGGTGGCTGGCTTTGCATGTACCAGAGGAGACCATAATGTGTTAAGTCCTTACCCTCCTAGTGTCTGGAGCATTGCTAGTGCTAGTGGGAGCTATGTACGGGTAAATTCACCCTCTGGAGTCTACAACCAATGCCAGTGTGTTAAATTCAGTGCTTTTGTTCATGTCTTTGCATTAATACAGCGCAGAAATGCCTGACTCCGGGGTTACGAGGCACTCCTCTTGCCTGTCACGGTGTCTAGCTGGTGGATTCCCGTGTCTGTCATCTGCTGGATTTGTGGTCAATGGTTGCATATGATGATCCAACTCATCAGATCTACCTGCATTTCCTCATCCATGTCTCCTCCTTCAGTGGCCACACGCACCATTTCCTCCAGCGTCTTCTGTCTAACTGCCTGCTTGTTTAGAGACAGGAGATCATACGTTATCCATGGTTAGGAGTTTGAGAATAGAAAGGCCTCCCCTATTCCATGTGATGGGGGCGTTCTAACATATATATATATATATATATATATATATATATATATATATATATATATATATATATATATGCAGATTGAGGGGGCGGGGCCACAGACTAAACATCCTTCCCAGTGTTTAATCAATTTCAGCTGCAGCTCATTTACTCATGTGCCGATGAGGCTCATCTTCATGTAGATTGTCGACCAACTTGAGAGGCAGACATGAAAAATGTGAGTTAGGAGAACTTTTGACTGACTGAACTTTTGACAAATCGCATAACTTACATTGAGCTCCATCAAAAATGCTCTTCAGTCTCTACACTGTTTGAATCAGACGTTTGGTGGCTGTAATGCAGCCCTATTTTTCTTACAACTCAGACCTCCAATGGATCCAATGGGGGAAGTCCAACCCCCAAGCCTCCTACAAATCCCCCTATAAAACTTCTAAAAAAAAAAACCTGGACATCTTAACGCTAATTCATCAAAATGTGCTTCAGCCGCAGACCCTTATCTCCTATCACGTCTATCAGCAGCACAGAACACACTCAATGAATAAGTGGAGACCTTCTTCACCTTCTCGCTCCCTTTCTCATCAACACTCACTCAGGCACAACCCTCGCATACCTCCTCTCCTGCACACAATCGTATCTGCATGAGGTCAGGCTGCTGGTCAGTTTCAGCAGGGCCGTTAAGACCATGTGCTTCCATCAGTGAGTGAGTGAGTAAGTGAGTGAGTGAGTGGTGTGTATATATCTCCCACGGACAGCTTCACTCCTATCTGCCCTCCTCTCACCCCAGCTCCTCTCCTCCACTCCCTCCCCTCTCTAAGGGGTCTTCCAGTGGGCAGAAATGAGCAGCAGTGGACGTGGCGCCAGACACAGGGGGAGACTTGACCCTCAAGGCTATACTTCTATTCCTGCTCCGAAGGTTTTATGCCCGCCACACACACACACACACACACACACACACACACACCAACACACACTTTATTAGAAGCAGAGACACACCCTGAAGCAGGCAAAGCGGTCCGGGGCCCAGGCAGGGTTTTCACGTTAGCCTCGGTTGGGGTGACTGTCTCTGCCTGTGTGGCAGTCAGCATCTTCACATTCAGATAAAACCACCTATGGTCAAACCGTGTGGTCAGACTTCTGGAGATACAGGGTCTTCTGAGGATAATGTGTATTAGTGGCACACCGATCCAATATACTGGATCAGTATCAGCACTGACCTTATTAACCACTGGACTGGAAACCGGTTAAATACTGCCATCAATCAATCTAACTGTCTATCTCACCAATGTCTGTCTATCTGTTTGTCTTTGAGTCTCTGTCTATATATGTCTGTCTGTCTCTGTCCATCTACCTATCTGTCCATCAAAATATCTGTCTGTATATCTATAAATCTGTGCGCATCTGACTATTCATCTATGTCTGTCTGTGTATGTCTATCTATCTATCTATCTGTCTATCTATCTATTAATATGTCTGTCTGTCTATCTATCTATCTATTAATATGTCTGTCTGTCTATCTATCTATCTATCTATCTATCTGTCTGTCTATCTACCTATTTATTTATATGTCTGTTTGTCTGTCTGTATATCTATCTATCTGTCTATCTATCTATCTATTTATTTATATATCTGTCTATCTACCTATTTATTTTTCTGTCTGTATATCTGTCTATCTGTATATCTGTCTGTCTGTCTGTCTATCTATCTATCTATCTATCTGTCTGTCTATCTATTGATCTGTCTATCTATCTATCTATCTATCTGTCTGTCTGTCTATCTATCTATATATGTCTGTCTATTTATAAATCTATGTGTATCTGTCTATTCGTCTATCTGTCTGTATCTGTATATCTGTCTATATGTCGGTCTATCTATCAATGTATCTATCTACCTGTCTATCTGTCTGTCTCTCTGTTTGTCCATCTGTCTGTATCTATATATTGGTCTATACGTATCTATCTGTCTATTTATCTTCCTACCTAATCCACGAGGACAAAGCAGTGTTTTGTTCTACTCTCATTGTTCCTGTCCACTCTATTGTCCCGGCCACCCCGATTCCAAGTGTGCAGCACTGATCCTGCGTCACAGCTGCCATTTGGAAACTTCTCAGAATCTAGACCAACAACAGGAATGTTGCCAAGTGTTTCATCGTCACCACTCACAATCCCTCTACCTCACTGACTCAGACACAAGTGTCTCCGTGAGCATTTGAGTGCTGGGTAGTGACTCACTCCAGAGTAAAGCCTCAAAGCAGCAGGCCAGACAGGCAGGGCCATATGGGGAACCCTGAGCAATGCTGCAGCCATACAGCACCTTCATATGAGCGCTCTCCAGAAGAGAGGTGGGCGATATGGCCTGAACAGAACACGGTGAAACTTCACAGCACATTATACACTATACGCCAAATGTATGCGGACACCCCTCCTGATAAATGCATTCAGCTACTTTAAAAGATGCACCCATTGCTGTCACAGATGTGCAAATGCACACATACACACACACAGCTTGTCTAAACCACAGTAGACAAGTACTGCCAATAGAATAGGACTCTCTGAGGATAAACATGAACCAGTTGGCACCATGCCTAATGCCAGGTGTGGGCTAGAGGGGTATAAAGTGTTCTCTGGAATGATGATGGTGCTCCATCCAATACTTTTGGGATGAGTTGGGGAGTTGGGGACGGGGTGGGGCGGTGATCATCCAATATACTGATTCCCCTGATTTTGCTCTTATCGCTGAATGCAATCAAATCTAGCAGAAAGCATTCTTGCCTGGACAGTGGAGACAATTAGACCAACAAAAGCAAGATGAACTCTATTCTAACACCCTTGAGGCAGGTGTCCCAATACTTTTGTCCATATAGTTTCACAATGGTTCTTTATGCTCTTCATTTTTAGGAGTATAGTAAGAAAAAAAAGACACAGCATGCTTCTGCCAAGCATCATCTCCTTCCATCGACTGGCCTTTAAATCCCAAGCCAAACAAGGCTGTCCTACCTAAAGGTTCTCCAAAGTTCTCAAACTCTCTGGAATTACCCAGATTTTAAACAGTTTATGCATCAAAGACAGGGTCAAGGTTAAGCATTCGCCAAATCTGAACAACACTGCAACAACCAGGGCATTTGTTTCATGTTGCCAAGCACTGTTACAATAGACCTGTTGCCCAAGCTGGGTAGAGCAGCTTAAAGGGCTCCTATCATGGAAAGCTGGATTCCCTGACATAGTGCACAAACACTATGCACTCGAAGTCATGAATTCAATCCCATGCAGTTTAGCCCCGCCCATCCATGCTGAGGTTATAAGGAGTGTTTCTGCCTGGACTACGTTTTCAATGAGCCAATCAAAATACAGAGCATTTCCATAGATCAGTGTTAAATCGATCAGAGGATTAAAAAAATATATTTTTGAATGATTTCTGATCCATAATCCCACATAAATGTCATTGTAGGATGTGGGCCTTTAAACCCATGCCCTAATAAATGGCCTGTTAGTCTATATAGCAACCTGAGCTTAAAATATCAATCCCGAACACCAATCGAAGTACTAGGTTCCTCTTTAAAAAGTCAGTGGAACTTCTGAGTGCATCCAGCATCAATCAGCATAGGAACTGACGTCTGTTCTTCTCTTTTTTCGGTCTAAAATAAAACCCAGGAGCTCCAGAGTGGGAGCTGTGACCAACAGCAAAGCAGAACAGGAGCTGAAAATAATGAAACTCCCAAAAAAGTAAATAAGGACTAAATGTGAAGACCTGGATTAGAGCTGAAGGACACACAGGTGGTCCTCAGATATATCAGAGTAGCTGTGAAGGAACTCAGGAAAGTATCAATCCATCAGAAATGAGCTGAAGTGCAGTGAGGAGCACTTCGATCCACCTGGCTCTTAAGCATCACCTAGGTTCTTCTAAAGCAGTGGCTCCCAGCCCTGGTCCTGGAGGACCCCACTGTCCTCCACACTGTAGTTGGGTCCTGCTCTAACTCAACACCTGACTCTCAAGAAGGGCTTGTAAATGGGCTGATCAGCTAGAATCCTCCAGAACCTCTACAGAACTGGGATAGCTGAGCTTGGCCATGAGTCCTAAGGGGCTCAGTGAGGACAGCCAGACCAGCTTAGCTCCCTCCAAAAGCTCCAACCTCAAATCTTACCTGACACCACGAAGAGTGACAGGACGAGCCGGTGCGCTGGCAACATGGTGCTCCACCTGGGCCGGAGATCCTTCGATGAGTGGACGAAATGCAAACGACCGTAAGAACCTAAGAGGACACGACTAACTAACTTACTGCTGAAGTGTAGCGGGTTCGCATAGCGTGCGCCTGCTGCGCTGTGTGTGTATCTTGAGCGTGTGTTGCCGGAGCAGGTGGGTTATATTCCTCCCTCCACCTGTTTTCGTACAGGCCACGCCCATCTACGGCGGGATTGGCTTGGAGATCGCAATCTGGCGCATGACAGCCAATCCTGACGCATGGAGGACGGCACAGCACGCGCTAGTTCCATCATAGCG
The DNA here is from genome assembly GCF_030463535.1 of Salminus brasiliensis. NCBI lineage: Eukaryota > Metazoa > Chordata > Actinopteri > Characiformes > Bryconidae > Salminus > Salminus brasiliensis. The sequence goes on along the minus strand of NC_132889.1, from coordinate 32,895,082 downwards.
GGTGAATGACTGACTCATGGCAGCGCTGGAGGGATACTAGTAGCCAATCGTAGCGCAAGGGAGGCGGGACTTTGCGATAGACGGCGCTCTGATTGGCTCAATGTGTGAACGCAACTGTTTTTCTAGCCAAGTTATTATATATTTTTATACATACTTTTATCGATATATTTTCAATACAAATGTATTAAAGAATATATTGCCTAAATATAAAATAAATGCCATATATGAAAATAAATAAATACATAAATAAATGTATTCATTATTTTATTGATATAATACTTGTTTAATTCTTAAATATTAGACAGATATATGTAGTATATTTTAAAGAGAAGTATTAGCAAATATAGATTTACCATAGCAAAAACAAGTATATATATATATTCATAGGTATAGATGCACAATAAAAATGCAGTTGTACCATTTAAATTGACAACGGAAACAAAGGTATTGTAAAATAATTTCTTTAAAAAAAATTATAATAATTTATTAAAATATTTTATACATATAGAAAATTGCCCACTGTATATATATATATATATATATATATATATATATATATATATATATATATATAGTGGGCAATTTTCTATATGTATAAAATATATAAAAACATATATTAATTAAATATTTGATATCTTTATAAAAGTTATATTTTACAGATACATTTTTGGCCATTTTTGTACACTGCAAAAATTGTTAAATACATCCTATTTTTGAGTGTGTGTGTGTGTGGGGGGGCTCTCAGAATACACTGTCAGTCTCCAAATACACTGTCTCCAAATACACTGGACTGTGTTTTGACTGCACGCCACTTGATGCATTTTACACTCAAAACTAAAAGGTACACTTTATGCTTTTGGACCAGAAATAGCACTCAGGTGGTCTCTGCAGTCTTTATCTCTGCTGTCCAATAAAAAATATGTATCTCCATTTGTACTCTGTATGTAGTTTTCTCTCATGGGTTGAGCTCTGTAGCAGCTCGGTACACTGTGTAAATAATTCTAAATGAATGCACCAATAGAAATGCTCTAAATGACTTGCAGTAAACTCTCAGTTTACATCGACTTCCATTCAAAGCTAAGAACAGTCTTGCCTTCTCCTGTCACCATTTTGGAGATAAGTGTTTTTTTATTGGACAGAGTAGATATGCTAATCATGATACTTGCTCTTGCTCTTTTCACATCCTTCATCGTGTTACTCTTTGAACGACTGAAGACTAAAAGACTAAGTAGGCTCATGTTGTAGGACTGTGACAGTGTGTATATATTACAGTGTGAGTAAGACACTAAAGGTAGATAGCTCTCTCTCTCTCTCTCTCTCTCTCTCTCTCCCATCATCACTCTAGTGTGATGCTAACAGGCACTGGCATCTGATAGCCAACACATCACATCAGGGTACCCGGTGCTTTCCTCCGAGAGCGTTGGTTGCCCGGTGACGTTGCAGTCTGAATAGAGGTGGCGTCTGGTTGTGCATGTGTCAGAGGAGGCATGTGTCAGTCCTCACCCTCCCAGTGCAGAGCATGACATGTGATAGGGAGGGGTACTAACGAGTGGCTTAGGTAATAAACCCAAATTTGTGTTTATTACGTTTGCATTTAGGTGGATAATCGGCTGTGGCAGGAAGCAGTTTGAGAAGCATATTTATTTGGACAAACTACTAAAGATATATATATTACTGCTAACTCTATACATATTTAGCCCTAGATACTGGTCACCTGCCACACATTATACTGAGCTACCAAGGTGTTTCTCACCATTATTTTTGACCATGTATTATCACCCTGAAAAGGGCCTCTAACATAAAACATTTTATTTTCTTTAAAAATAAATAAATAAATATTTTAATTTATATGAATATATATACATAACTAATGCAAAACATATATAACATATTCTTTACATTAGTTATGTTAATTTAATTTACTTGTCTGAAGTGATAAGTAGTGTGAATTCACAATATATATATATATAAATTTACTGGGTTAAATATATGGGCTAAACCTCAATGGTGCGCTCATCAGTGTACACTACTCCTAACCTCATTGTATGGTTCCCAACATTTCACTTTCATAAAATTAGACACATAAAACTTCCCTGAAGATCGACTGGATTAGCATTATGTCTCTCACGCTGCCACACAGAAACAAAGGCTGAATTTAACACAGTCTTGCAGAGAATAGCACCTAATTCTGAATGTTGCCAGTAACAGTAGCACATTACTCCATGTAAAGTATCCAGCCTAGTCGACTCCCACTGTTAACTTCCTTCATGATAAGCTGTGAACTGAGCTGCTTTATGAGAAAACACTGCGTGTGAGCCTGGGTTTGGCGTTTAATTGGGGAGTGCTTTCTTTATAAGCTACATCACAGCTGATTTACAGTTCCATTGCTTGGAAAGACAGAAACATCCTTGTATCCTCCTTTTTATAGGAGAAGATGATGATACGTTCAGAGCTACTCAGAGAAAGCAGCACAGAAATAGTCAACATGACGTTAGGATACGATCATAGGATCACGTAAACATAAAGGCTAGACGTTCTTACTTGTATAGATGGGCCTGCCAGCAAGGGTTATTTGAAGTGAAGCCATAGGTGACGTTTTGTAACCAGCTGTAGCTTCAGTACTTGTGACTGGTTTCATTTAGGGCTGCTAACACTGTTGTCACTGAACCAGACGTGAAGTGTAAGTGATGGTGGGATGGTGAGTTATTGGGTGATGAGTGTAGTGATGTTGTCATGGGCAGTGGTGGCTCAGCGGTTAGAGCGCCGGGATATCGATAACAGGGTTGTGGGTTCGATTCCCGGGCCCGGCAAGCTGCCACTGTTGGGCCCTTGAGCCCTTTACCCTCTCTGCTCCCTGGGCGCTGGAGTTGGCTGCCCACCGCTCTGGGTGTGTGTGTGTGTGTGTACTCACTGCCCCTAACACGTGTGTGTGTGAGTGTGTGTTCACTACCAGATGGGTTAAATGCGGAGGACCTTTGTGGAGAATCTCATGTTGTATTTCTTTCAGTATTTTGTGTAAATTGTGGCCCTTGGCTCTACATCATGGTCTCTGAGACTTATGGTCCTCAAGAACTTCTCAATGTTGTCACTGTTGGACAAAAACCTTGTATCTCCAAAACGTCATGGGAGAAGAAAAAAAACTTCCAGTGGAAGTCAATGTAAAAATAAATAAATAAATAAATAATCTAATAATAAGATATTGAAAGTCATTTTGGAGCATTGGTCCACTCATCATGAAAATCTGACAGATTCACGTTATGTTAAAAACTAAAAAACATTGAGTTACATGGTTTTGCAGGACAGCGACAATATATATGTATGGTTGTTTAAAGAAATGAGAGTAGGGAGAAGGAACCTGCACATGTATATGGGTTCTATACCAATTACAACTGTGTTTCCTAGAACTTAACAATAAAAAAATAAATAAAACCACTCTGTTGTTGGTTTTAATCAAATGCATGTAACTGAGTGAAACTGGGCTAGTTATTAAGTTACGAGGTTGGACCCGTGGGCCAATGCAACCAACCAAAAAATGTTTTTTTAAGCGGTTCTTTTGGTTCTTTTGAAATCCATAAAGAACCAAGTTTGTAATAGAGATGTCTGAATGTGAAGAACCCTCTGTAGGTCTAATGTAACCTGCCCCTGTGCGTCATGATGCTTTTTCTGTTTCCCGTATTTGACCATAACCAAAACAATCAATCTCATTGGTCAGAAGCTCCTTCACATGGGTGTGTGGAACCACTTTTCACATGAATGGAAATTCAGCCTTTCATCTGTTCTGTGTGCATCAAGGCAAACAACCGTTTAAGAATTTTCATATTTAAAGGAAATGATGCAAAAAAAAAAGTGTCGCTGAACCCATGTCAAGAAGTCCAGTGTTCATAGCCAAAGCAATGGCTTCAAGATGGTGGGCAGTAATTCAAACTGACAGGAGCTCCAGCTTGAACCCAGCTGAGGAGCCGTCCATATCAGCAGAACCTCGTGCTCGTGTGATATCGCTTCACGGCAGAATGTTCTGCCAACTTGCGTTCCAGATTTTTCCTCTGTGTATCACCCAGCTTCGCCCATTGTCCTTCCATATCGCTGTGGAGACATGTGTGGATTTCCAAGGACAAGCAACACAAACCTTCTGTTTCACCATCGCTGATAAGAAGACAGTGAGCAAGAATAGACCACGCTCAGAGGACTGAACTCCCTGAAAGAGAAGGAAGCGGGCGTGCCAGGGCCTGGAACTTATTGGCAAGCTAGTCACAAATGTCAACAGGCCTGTCTCTCGCGGTTGGAAGCTGTTTGTCAGGAATGACCAAGCGTTCAGGAGAGTAAATATCGAATATGAAAGCGTTTGATTTAGAATTGATTAATTTCTGCCCTTCAGGCATAACTGTTCTGGTTACCCTCTTGAACCAAATGGTTCGAATCTGAGCTCCTCATTCTCAGAACTTCATGACTTACTAAACAGGCTAATAGCGGTTACCAAATAACAGCAGTAACATTCATATGAAAACATTATTATTAATGGGTATTTTATTAATAATTACAAAGCTCATTATTAAATATCTGTCAGTATAAGTGAGTAAAACCAAAACAATCCCTGGTTTATATTTAAGTTTCAAATTAAACATCTATTATTCAGTACATACTAATTATTCAGTATCTAGTAATGAATTTCTATTCATTCAGTACCTATTAATTGTTCAGTACTCACTTATTATTCAATATCTACTAATCATTTAGTACCTATTAGTTATCTACATTATCTACATTATTCAGTAAATACTAATAATTCAATAAGAATTATTATTATTCAGTAACTACTAAATAGGTTTTTCAGTTAGAATTACTTAATTATTCAGTACCTACTTATTTACTAACTACTATTTAGTTATGTGGTATCTACTAATTATTCAATTATTTAGTACCTACTAGTTATATGGTATCTACATCTTTAAGTACTAATTGTTCAGTATATATGTGTTATTCAGTATCTACTTATTATTCAGTAATTACTGACTAAAATATCTACTAATTATTCATTATCTACTGTTTTAGTATCTAGTTATTATTCAAAACGTACTAATTGTCCAGTACCTGGTAATTATTCATTTTCTACTAATTATTATTTAAGAGTTATTCACTACCTACTAATTATTTAATAAACATTGATTGTTCAGTAACTACAAATGATTCAATATCTACTAATATTTTAGTATCTACTTATCATTCAGTAGTACTAATTGAATCTAAAATAAATCTAAATATCTATCTAAATATTAAGAGTTCTTCAGTACCTTATTATTATTTAGTATCAACAAGTTATTCAGTATCTACTTATTATTCAGTAATTACTGACTAAAATACCTACTATTTATTCATTATCTACTAATTATTAAAAGAGTTTATCATTAATACCTACTAATTATTCAATATCTACTGTTTTAGTATCTAGTTATTATTCAGTAGTTACTAATTGTCCAGTACCTGGTAATTATTCATTTTCTACTAATTATTATTTAAGAGTTATTCACTACCTACTAATTATTTAATAAATACTTATTGTTCAGTAACTACAAATGATTCAATATCTACTAATGTTTTAGTATCTACTTATTATTCAGTAGTACTACTTAATAATTACGAGTTATTCTATTATTATAACTTCAGTACCTGAACAATAAGCCTAAGGTTCAAGGTGTTGAACTGTTGTTGTCTGTTATTGAAAGCACACACCGTCCAAACAGGTGACGCATTGCACCATGCACTTATTCCAGTGCTGGTACTTTCATTGTTTCTGTGTTTATGGGTCAAACGTGGCCACTTTATTAGAAACCCCTATATTGCAGTTCCACCTTAAAGGTGTACAGTTACAGTTGATGGAAAACTTGTAAAAAGCATTAGTCATCTTCTATCTCTTCAGCAGTGGTCAGTTTCAGACCACAGAGCTGCTCCAGAACCACACTCAACCTAGCTGTGTGTAGAAACCCCAGCAACATACTCAACACATGCCAGTACCACTGCCGGTACCACCGTGCTGCTGAGAATGGTCCACCACAGGAATGAATGATGAATGGGGCAGAGCACGGCCTCAGCGGCTAGCCGAGGCGTGACACGGGCGATTTCCCAAGCCTTAGACTTTCAAAAACATAGAAGAGGGTTGTGTAATGATGAGGGCCTGTACTTTGAGGTAGCTGGCTTATCTTCACAGGTATGCAAAGCCTCCCCTCAGGCTCTGACATCGCTGTAAATTCATGGCAGGGTTCAATCTCATTCAGACAAATTCCACACGGTGATTGCTGTTCACCTGTGATAGCATAACCTTCTGAACCAGCTCTCATTTTGACATTTAATATCTACTGTTTTAGTATCTAGTTATTATTCAATAAGTACTAATTGTCCAGTACCTGGTAATTATTCATTTTCTACTAATTATTACTTAAGAGTTATTCACTACCTACTAATTATTTAATAAATACTGATTGTTCAGTAACTACAAATGATTCAATATCTACTAATGTTTTAGTATCTATTTATTATTCAGTAGTACTAATTGTCCAGTACCTAGTAATTATTAATTATGAGTTATTCTATTATTATAACTTCAATACCCGAACAATAAGCCTAAGGTTTAAGGTGTTGAAAGGTTGTTATCTGTCCATTGCTGTTATTAATTATTCAGTATGTACTAATTTAGTTTTTTTTTTTTATTTCAGACTTACTCATTACTCAGTATGTGGTTTAATTTAAAAAGTAGTAATTTTTCAGTAACTGCTAATTATTTAGTGTGTACAAATATTCTAATAAGAATTAATTACAAATTCTTCAATAAGAATTATTCAGACTTAACAATGTAGAAACTACTAATTATTCAGTACTTACTTAGTATGTACTAATAGGTTTAGTAAACACTATAACTATTCTGTATATACCAATTATTCAGAACCTATAAGTACTGAATGAGTAGATACTGAATAACTAGTAGGTACTAAATAATTGGTTAGTTCCTCCAGGTTATTCAGTATCTACGTATTAGTCGATGAGTACTAATTATTTCAATATTCTAATTGTTTAAAATGTAATCATTCTTAAGAGCGTTCACATTTTTAAGTGTATACTTATTATTCAAAATGTATTTTATTTAGTGTATTTAGTACATTACCAAGTAATTAACTATTAATTATTCATTACCTACTGCGTACTCAGTACATACTAATTATTCTCTATATGCTAATTATTCAGAATCTACAGGTACAGAATAAGTAGTAGATACTAAATAATTATTTACTACCTCCTAGTTATTCAGTATCTACTTATTAGTCAATGAGTACTAATTATTTCAATAAAATCGTTTACTACCAACTAAGTATTCAGTAAGAAGGAATGATTCCATATGTATAAGTTATTCAGAAACAATGAATTTTTCAGTACTTACTAATTATTCCGACTCTTCTATGAAACTAATGTGTAACTTGTCATTTGAGGTCTGTGCCCACATCCAGGCTTTAGGAGTTTAGCCTTTGCCAGAGCTTTCTACAAGAAAGAGCAGTATTCCCAGCTAGCTAAACTGTCACAAATGGTCGCTTAGAGGCAGGGTGTAGATGCCAGTATTAACGTCATTAACAAAGTCTAGTAAAAAAGAAAAGTCTAGAAACACCTGGACCAGGCAGGCTAACAAAAAAACAAGACCCAGTGTGCAGGACTAGAGGAGAGCAGCCAAGCAGCCAAAACACAGACAAGAGCCTTCGAAGTCAGGCATGCAGCGGAGGTAGCAGAGACCTTGCTCGTCTTCAGTACTCAGTCCCGCATGTCAGGGCAGGCCCGAGCAGGCTGTAAACACACGTCAGGACTCGTCAGGCTGACGTTCTGCCATCACTATATCTCACCACTTGTAGCTTGTAGCTTGTGGCTGTTTCCGTTCAAACGGTTTATAAAGGATTATGGGTGCCTGAAGGTCTGGAAGGACATACTAATGCTAAAAGCAGTTAGCTATAGCCTGACATGTCCAGTTATCATCCTGAAACGCTGAACTGCGAACAGCCTGATGATGGCAAATATCATCTTAGCAAGTAGTTACTGACAAACGATGACATCTGCCATGTTTAAGCACCTAAAACTGCAGCTTCCTCGCCTGACTCATCCTCTTCCTCTACATATGGCAGCCTGCTGCCACTGAGAAGCAGTCTGCAGCGTTCCAGGATTCACGTTCCAGACGTTCTAGTGCAGTATCCGAGTATTAACAGACCACTGCATCTCGTTAATTTCATTTCCCAGCGTAAACACACTGGAAGTGGGCAGCACGGCGCAGAAGTACTGGGTTTGAGTCATATCGAGGGTGTCCATTATGAGCTGATTTCAGACCAGTGGTAGACGTAAAACGTAACCATGCTACTGAATAACCATTTGTATGTTTTTGTTGCCGTGCGCCCCCGGGTTTTTATTGCAACAGAGCGCTATGGCTACCACATCTCCATTGGGTGGAGATGGACATGCTGGTAGGTGTTGCCTGGATGTTGATTGGAGGGTTTCTAGGTGTTGATCTGGAGGGTTTCTAAGTGTTGATTACAGCAAGGTTAAAGGTCCATCACACGGACGGTGGATGTCATAAAACGGTTGGTAAAAAGAACGACACGTTTATTGTTCCTTAAACTAGCTACTAGTCGCCTATCCTTCAGTTTGTTGAACAGATAGCTTTAGCTAGCTAATATGGTTGGTGTGGCGCAACAGATAACACCACTACCTGCCACTGAGCTACCACACCATGTGGGAGGCTGGGGTTCGATTCCTGGTCTGGGTGACTATGGGTGCTGCGCTACACCAATAAGAGTCCTTGGGCAAGACTTCTAACACTACATTGGCCCACCTCTGTAATATGAGTAACCTTGTAAGTCGCTCTGGATAAGAGCGTCAGCTAAATGCCGTAAATGTAAATGTAAATATGCTAGCTAGCATTACTGCGTTTACTTGCGTTGGTCAACACACTATCAAATGGACTGATTTGTTGCTGTCTTAACACGCTAACTCTAATTAAGCTAACAATAGCTGGTAAACTACATTTCCCACAATGCTGCATTGCCTCGGGTGCACATGGCAAGTTAATCGTAGCACGTCTTTTAGTAGTATGGTTAGTTTTAGGCTAGATGCCAGGTATTTTTTAATAATGCTGTAAAATCATCAAAGTCATCTGTTTGGTTTAGCATTGTGGGTAACAACATCACCCTTCCCTTGGAAAACTAGGGTGCAGTCTCCTGGGTGGAGAAGCACACCACACTACACCACTGAGAGTCCTCAGACAAGACTATTACTGATGACTACTAATGTATGCCGAGCACCACCCTCCGACCCTGTCCACCCATGTAAAGGGAACACTATAGGACCACCACTGATCAGCTATTATTTGGTTGGGGGCTCGTCAGTGGTGCGGTCATTTACTGGACGTGCTGGTCCTGTCATTGGGAGATCTGCTTGTGAGTCTGCTTTCTGGCAATGGTACAGCTTTCTACAAGTCCAGGAGGGCTTAACTGACCTCCCCCCACCATCCTCCCATCACTCAGCGCAATGCGTCTGTCAGCTGACATAACAGAATTGGCCGCTGGCTTTCTCTTCCAAATGCTTCCGTGATTAGCGGGCGTTTGATGAATGTGGTGTTTCTTCCTGTGACTCAGAAGAACACTTCCTATCCTTCACCCCCTCAGTGCACTCCTAAAAATAAAAGTGCTACAAAGAGTTCTTTGAATGATGCCTTAGGAGAACCCCTTTTGGTTCCATAAAAAATGTGGTGTATGAGTATGTAAACGTTTTTCAGCCATAACATTAAAAACAGTTTAAGTAGAAACAATGACTTATTAGATACACATATTAAATACATATTAGGCAGCAAGTGACCGATCAGTTCTTGATGGTCAGTGTATGTGTGAGGATCTAAGCCTCTTTGACAAGAGCCAAACTGTGCTGGCTAGACCGCTGGCTCGGAACATCTCCAAAACATCAGTTGTGGTGTTCTCAGTATGCAGTGGTCAGTACCTACCAAATGTGCTTCAAAGAAGGGCAACCAGTGAACTGGTGCCAGGGCCATGCCCCCAAGCCTCTTTTATGTCATCCATGGAGGCCCCACCTGACACACTTACAGGATCGTAGTGCCGGATACCACAGGACACCTTCAGAGGTGTTGTGGAGTCCATGCCTGGGTGAGCTGTTCCGGTGGCACGGTGGGACCTACACAACATAAGGCAGGTAGTTTTATAGATAGTCTTATGGCTGCTAGCTTTATATCTTCTTTACCAAGATAGTTCTTTTCTTTTTGGGATCAAAAGTGGTTCTTCAATAACATCCACCTTATTTTGTGGGTAGAAAATGGTATAAATACACTTTGCCAAGGGCTAGTCTAGTGGACTATGGCTCTGCCACTATGGTTAAAATCCTGGGCATTCCATGCTGCTTGCCATCAGCAGCCAGAGTCAGAGAGAGCACAATTGGCCTTGCTCTCTCAGGAGTGGGTTGATGGTGACTTCCTTCCACCATCACTCCTAGTGTGATGCTGGTTAGCACAGACATCTGTTAGCTGTTGTATCCGAGCTAGGGATCCACGCTTTCCTCTGACCATGCTGGCTACCTAGCGACGCAGCATCAGTGGCAGTTTGAAAAGAGGCAACGTGTTGGTACTAGGTCTCATGCCATTTGTAGTGATAGAGGGAGTTCACATGAATGGGGATGGGGTAATTGGCCTTCCAGATTGGGTAGAAAATGGGGTATGTGAGCTATGACACTGTTGGACTTGCATATGGAGTGTGTCCAGCAGTGTGGGTACAAGATACCTACCTATGCTTAATACATGCTTGAAGATTTAGGTGTGGAGGGGTCCAGAGGCCCTGCAAAGACTACAAGCGTACATCTAAATGAACTGGAACCCTATTTGCTGCTTGGTGATTTCCTCTGGCTTCTGGTTATGCGTTTCCCTCTCATCTCAGTGGTTCTGTTCCAGAGAAAGTTTTCTACTGAAGCTTTGGGTTCATAAACATGTTACATAATTTGCTTTTGACATTTTTGACTCAGGAAGTAGAGCAGGGTTCATCTAAGTTTGTTTTCAGCAATTATCCAAGCTTCTTTCTCCTTTCAGTGGGCCTAGCGATGAGCCTAATGGACGTTTGAACATGACGGATTGGACTGACTGAAGGAGAAGTTCCAGAAAGCCGCCCTGGCTCTGAATATGACTCATTAGTGAGCTTCGGTTTGGGCCAAGCGAACAGAGCGAAGGTGAAATAAAGAGAGAACTCGGCAACAGATCTGATATGAAAAGATCTTCTTTCTGGAAGGGACAAATCGAATGGTGCCCGTAACCAAGCAACCCATCTGTGCGGAGACTATATTTAAAGATCTCAGCAGAGGGGTTTTCATTAGCTGTGTGTCTTTGCCAGATCATTGCGTTTCATACAAATAGAAAACGACAGTGGCCGAAAAAGGGAAGCTCTTCTTTCCAGCAGTGATAGAAATCGTGCCCAACTGCCGTCCAATTTATGAGTCAAATCTAATCTAGTTAATCTGCACTAATGTTGTGACAAAACAGCTTTAAAGAATTTCAGAAATAAGACAAAAGAGCTACAAAACATAGCTGGAGGAAGAGACATTGGGAAGAACCAAGACTATGCTATAACCATGGCTACACTATATGTCCAAATAATTGTGGACACCTCTTCTAATAAATGCATTCAGCTGCCTTGAGTTGCACCCATTACTGACACAGATGTGAAAATGCACACACACAACTATGATGTTAGTACTGCTATAATCATAGCTACACTCTATGTCCAAATATTCAACTGGTCTGAAGCAAGTGGCTGTACCCGGAGGGTGGGCAACTGGTCTAAAACATGGAGGTGAACTGGTCTGAGGCAGGTAGCTGTAGAAGAAGGGTGGGCAACTAGCTGTAGATGGAGGGTGGGCAACTGGTCTGAGGCATGTAGCTGTAACTGCTGGATGGGCAACTAGTCTGAAGCAGGGTGTTGTAGTGGAATGGTGGGCAACTGGTCTGAGGCAGGTAGCTGTAGCTGGAGGAGAGTCAAATGGTCTGAGGCAGGTAGCTGTAGAGGGGTGGGCAACTGGTCTGAGGCAGGTAGCTGTAGCTGGAGGATAGGCAACTAGTCTGAGGCGGGGTGTTGTAGTTGGAGGATAGGCAACTGGTCTGAGGCAAGTAGCTGTAGCTGGAGGATAGGCAAATTGTCTGAGGCAGGTAGCTGTAGAAAGGTGGGCAACTAGTCTGAGGCAGGGTGTTGTAGCTGGAGGATAGGCAACAGGCCTGAGGCATGTAGCTGTAGCTGCTGGATGGGCAACTGGTCTGAGGCAGGTAGGTGTAGTTGCTGGATGGGCAACTGGTCTGAGGCATGTAGCTGTAGCTGCTGGATGGGCAACTGGTCTGAGGCAGGGTACTGTAGTGGGAGGGTGGGCAACTAGTCTGAGGCAGGTAGGTGTAGTTGCTGGATGGGCAACTGGTCTGAGGCAGGGTGTTGTAGCAGGTGGGTGGGCAACTGGTCTAAGGTAGGTAGCTGTAGCTGGAGGATAGGTAACTGGTCTGAGGCATGTAGCTGTAGAAGGGTGGGCAACTGGTCTGAGGCATGTAGCTGTAGCTGGAGGATAGGCAATTGCTCTAAGGCATGTAGCTGTAGAAGGGTGGGCAACTGGTCTGAGGCAGGTCACTGTAGAAAGGTGGGCAACTAGTCTGAGGCAGGGTGCTGTAGCTGGTGGACGGGCAACAAGTCTGAGGCATGTAGCTGTAGCTGCTGGATGGGCAACTGGTCTGAGGCATGTAGCTGTAGCTGCTGGATGGGCAACTGGTCTGAGGCATGTAGCTGTAGCTGGAGGATAGGCAACTGGCCTGAGGCATGTAGCTGTAAAAGGGTGAGCAACTAGTCTGAGGCAGGGTATTGTAGCTGGTGACGGGCAACTAATCTGAGGCATGTAGCTGTAGCTGGGAAAACAGGTAGCAGGAGGCCCCAACAGTCAATCTTCCATCAGTATCAGGCTGCTGGTGGGCAGTCATTACCTTGGAAAAGAGCAAATGGATGGAATTAGCTTTGCCGTGGATTTCTGAAATCCAGATATACCAGTTTAATCATCCAACTTCAGATAGTCCTCATGAGTTCAGTTGTTTGTGGTTCTGTAGTATGGAACTAATCCCGTGTCATTATACGAACATTTCACTTCAGAGAATGAAGCTCTGAAACATGAACCAGGAAATGAGCAAAGAACTTAATAAAACAATAGGTAAACGAAGTTTCCATGAAATAGCAGTCCCATGCTCACTCATCCCATGCCATACCTGCCCTTCCTCTTCCGTCACACATATAAATTCCAGTGACTTTCAACACAGAAGCCCCACCTAACATATACTGTTTTACTGTGCTGTATCTTCCCTTTGTGGTTGGTCTCAACGTCAAGGCCAAAAGCGGCATAAATTTGGGGCATGGTCTGCCATTAAGATAACTCATTGATAACGCATTGATAAGCAGGATTGCTGTACATTGGCTGACGTCCAACCTGCTACCTGACATACCTCTCTACTGTTTCTCCTTTCACTGCTACTCTGCTCTGTCTCTCATAGTCTTGTCAGTTGGGGCAGTTGAACGTGAATTGAGAGTTGATTATTAACTCCAGCTTATTGTGTGAAAAGTCCAAACTTGTCAAAATACACTCAGATGCCAGAGATATCTTTCAACAGGATGGAATTTCACTGGCACAGCTCACCTTCCTGAAATCCAGTTTGTATTGTTTCTAAATCAAACACTGAGGGTTGATATATATATCATTGAGATATTCATTGAGATGACCGAGGGCTGCAGTCTGTCTTATTTTGGGCTGTGTTTTCACTCTTGGACAGTCTTATCATAGGGAGTTATAAAAAAATATTCAAACAAATAAAAAAATGGGGCAGTGGTGGTTTAGTGGTTGAAGGGTTCAATACTCACGTTTGCTAACCTGCCACTGTTGGGCCCTTGAGCAAGGCCCATAACTCTCTCTGTTCCAGGGGTGCTGTAGCATGGCTAATCCTGTGGTTTGTCCCCAGATTTCCAAGCTGGGATGTGCGACGAGAATGAATTGGTCCCACTATACATATAATAATAATAATATGTAATAAATAAAAATGGATTTTTATTAACTTATTAGAAATAATTATACAAACAATAAATATAACTATAAGTATATCAATGAAGTTTTGTAATATAAAAAATTTTACATTTTTGGATAGGACACTATAGCGCCTATAGATTCCCCATAGATGTGTATCTTGTTAGGAATCTATCTGGTGAATTTCACCAGTGTTCGGTTTGGGGTTAGGACCAGGATAAGATTTTTTGGTTGAGGGTAAAGTTCTGGTTAGGGTAAGGGGAAAATGTACATGAATTTACACTCTCCATAACATTAGTAACCCTGAAAGATGGTATCTGTCAATAGGGTAGGATATATTAGAGAGCAAGTGAACAGTCTTGTGTGGGTTCAGTCCTCTGTGGGTTCCTGTGCGGGGTTCCCAGGAAGGACAACCAGTAACACCATCGGCAGTGTCATGGGAACCTAAGGCTCACTGATGCAAACCATGGAGGCCCATCCGCACAACTTCCAGGAGCTGCCGCTAGGGTCTCTGTGCCAGAACACCTCACAGGAGACGTCTGAAGTTATTTAACGGTTAAGTAGAAGGTTAAGTATCTACAAGGCATATGAAGTGTACCATTCCACTACAGCATAACCAAATATGCAATGTAAACAACAACAAAACAACAAAAATAGTGGATGGACACAGGTAATGAGAATGGTTCTGCTGATTTTTTTAGGGCCATTACTGAACTTTGAATTTTAGGGGCCTTAAGCCACAGTCCTTCCCAGTCCATCCCAATTGTATTGTTTTCTATAAGGGAAAAGGCATAGTGAAGTATATACCGGGACAAACTGATATTTAAATGGTTTATTTAAGATAAATAATCACAATTACATGAAATGCTCCCGACACTGGGAAAAGGGTAGACCAACACACATCTCCTCCGACATGTATGGAGCCAGTCAGTGCCTCTATTCCCAAGCTGCAACCAGTGCCCTGTCACTGGACAACCTATTGCTTGTGAAAGCAATAGGCTCTGACACACACACATCCATTTACTCACACCGTCACAGATTCCATGTATCCACTGCAACCCTGACCAGGAAGAAGTGCATGGATGGAAATCATAAAAAAGTAAAATAGTGGGTGTGGAGTGTCTGCTCTATTCATTTATTTTAGAAGCATCGAATCATTGAAGTATCCCGGTTAGCCCAAACCCCTGAGGGTACAAAATACATACTTATGGGGCCTCTTAATGTCAAGGGCTTTTAACATGACAAACAAATAAGCCTGCCAGCCTGTAATGACTGTAATTCGCCGCTTCTCGGGGTCAGTGAAAGGTCTTTTTCTTGTTTACTGCCTGTTCAAAACGCCACAGCTTGATTGTTAACTGGTACGAGGAAAGGAGATCACGTTACTCAGGTTTCACTCAGGTGGCTGTCTTTTTTTTTAAGCATTAAGTGGCCTTGCATCTACTACTCATACACCGTGGGCACGCTCACCATACACTCAACAACAGTGCATTACACAGAGCAATAAAGCGGCCTGTATTTCAGGCTAAATTGAGCGCATGACGTGCACATTCAAAACCGGCAGAGAGTCGCACGTTAATTAATAACAGAATATGGTGAAAGGAGTAATGTCCGTGTTATGAGGCGGTGATCCAGGTTTCGCTGGGCCATCTTTAGGAGTGGTAGTCTGGACGGTTCGTTTTTCACCAGACTTTAATCTCACAGAAATTGTTTTTTAATAGTATGACTCAGCATCTAGTCCACAAACCTGACAGACAGTACCTAATCTGCATTTATCAGGAGTGAGGGCGGGACTTGCTGTGAATTCATATCTGCTACAGGATGTTTGTTTATATATCAATAAATAAACGTCCACTTACACCAGCGTGATTTAGTTCATGAAAACAGTTGTTCCAGTTGTTCAGTTTATAGCTTTACCACAGCTGATGTTTATTACAGCTGTTTTTATGAGCATTTATCCTTAGCAAGAACTGGATGACCATATGTTTACATTTACATTAGTACCGAGAGCTGGAATACAGCACTGCCATATCGGTACTATATGAAGATTAACCCATATGTTACCATATGCCTATTTGAAAACTTAATGTTTCAGTCTAAAGGACTGAAAGAGGCAAACTAATAGGGGCAGCCAATCAGAACACTCCTATTTACATAGGATTTGTAGCCTGTTTACATTAGCCTTACCGGCTCAGTCACAAAAACGATCCACGTAATTCTTGGATATGGAGAGAGGTTGGAAAATGGTCATGTAACAATGAGTTATGGCATGCCTGACTGTGTGTCCGTTTGTTTGTGGACACCCTTTCTAATGAGTTGCACCCATTTCTGACACAGAAACACAGAGCAGTGGAACTGGAATGAGTTCAGTGGAGTGATGGGTGGCACTCCATCCAGTACTTTTGGGATGAGTTGGGGAGCTGGGGATGAGGCGAGGTGGTTGATCATCCAACATCCCGACCTCACTAACATTCTTGCCCCTGAACACAGCAGTGCTTCTCCAAAATCTAGTAGAAAGCCTTCTTCCCTGGAGAGTAGAGACAGCTACTCCAACAAAAGCAGCATAAACTCTTTAATACTCTTGATTTCATGATTCAATAAATGAGCAGGTGTCCGAATACTTTTGTCCATATTGTGTCGTTTCAACCAAGGGAAATTTCAACCGATTCATTTGCTAATTATTCTGATTATGAATGATAACAATGATTAATGATGATGACTGTCTGAATGTGTGATTAATGAGTGTTTCTGTGTGGGTATGGGTGTAGGCCTATGTGTATTGATTGTGGGTGGGGCTAAGCAAGGTGAGTTCTGCAGAATTAGTATTGTGATTGTAATCAAGATTGCCCAACTGCCAAACTTTGGCCCAAGCAACTTATCTCCCGCGAGACTGTTTTTATACAAGCTCTCACAACAACACACAACTACATATTTCCTTCTTCTGATAACTGAGCTAATGAGAAGCTTAACTTCTAAAGAAGTATGTGAGAGAACCAGTCGCCGCTCGTAAAGTAAAGCACACGTAGGAGCATGATCCAAGCCTTTTTCTAAATAAGGAAACTGAAGCTGTGGACAACAGCCAAACAAACAACTAAGAGGCATGACTGGCCCTGATAACACTGTTCTATTTTAATGGAAGAGACTAAGAATAACTATAAATAATAAAACTGATAAATCTAATCGATACTTAACCTGAAATCAACACTATTTATCATATTATATAATGTAAAGAACAAAATCATAAAGAGAAAGAACATAAATCTTGTGTTTTCCTATAATTTCCCATCAAATATAATAACTAAAATCCTAAAATACACAATATGTCCAATGTTTGTGGACACCCAGTGCATTCAGCTAGTTTAGGTTGCACCCATTGCTGATACAGATACATACACACACATACACACACACACACACACACAGGTTGTCTAGTCCCTCTGGAGCAGATAAACATGAACATATTGGCACCATGCCTGATGCCAGGTGTGGGCTACAGAGGTTCTGACCAGAAGAGGATGGGTCCTTCTAGTGAGTCTTGGTTCCTCCTAAGGTTTCTTCCTCCAGCTCTGAGGGAGTTTTTCCTTTCTGCTGTCGCCTTTGGCTTTTTTATGTTTTAGAATTTGTTGATCCCTTGTCCTATTACTAGATACCGGTAAAGCAGGACACGGTCAATTGTAAAAAGTGTTATAAAAATACATTTGATTTTATTTTGATTTGACTAGACTTTGATTAAACCTTGTTCAAAAAAAAAAAATAAAAAAAAAATATATATATATATTATAATGAAGGGAAGAGAATATTATAGCGATTAATATAAAAAATTAAATAAATAAAACAATATATATATATATATATATATATATATATATATATATATAGAATACTGCATTACCTGTCAAACATGGTGGAGGTAGTGTTAAGGTATGGGCATCTATGGCTGTCACTGGGTCACTGGTGTTTATTGATGATGCGTCTGCTGACTGAGTGGGCAGGATCAATTCCAAATTGCGTAGAGCTGTACTTTCTGCTCAGATTCAGTCAAGTTCTGCAAAACTGAGAGGACGGTGCTTCACAGCACTGATGGATATTGAAACCAATGGCTGTGAAAATGGAGGGACTATGTTAAAAATAACAGCTGCAATTCCTGCAGTGTTTTACCTGTTAACTATTGAACTCAAGCTGAACGCCTTCACTTATTCAGTCATATGTCGATTGCTTAATTCCTAATCCGTTATTGTGGTGTAACAAAGGCAACAGTGCAGGATGACGTTCAGAGTTAACCTCTTTATAAGGTCTTTCTAAAATCAACAAATAGAGCTATGGTGTTGACCTAAGACCAGTGAGTCCACGCCATTCTGAACGAGAAAGTCAAATCGGCTGATGAATGAGGCTTTATTTGGTAAGAGCTTTAACATGGACTCATATAAACAATTCAGGCAGGTGTATTCTCCTCCTAACGATGTCTGGCTTTCCCATTTCTGACATCCTGGCATACATTAGGGATTGGCCACGACACAGGCACTTAATGTTTGGATAGGGGACTAATCTAACTAATCTCAACCCACAAAGAAACCAGATTTCAACCTATTGTCCCGTCCATTAAGCCTAACTATGAAGATAAATATGCACAAATCCATTTCCCAGACATGTCCATTCACTATATTAGGCACCCCTGATTCCGGACGCCACTTCGCTAAAAGCTGTCTCTGTTTGGGCAGGTGTGCACAGACCTTATGGCCTTATGGAGTTCTGGGGGGCCATAACCTCAAAACCTGCCCATGAAGCTTAAGGTTCTGAGGAATGATTATGGTTCTCCATTGGATCCCTGGTTCATCAGTAGTATGGTTTCAGCATGCTTATAAAGAAGACAGGCCACTGTTTGCATTCGTTTTCATGATGGCTCAGGTGTGCCTTTATGACTTGTGTGTAGTGACTCAACAAACAGATGCTTATAGCTGCTTAATCCTTGTGCCTGGACTTCAACCTTCAGAATGATCGTAAAAGTACGTATGTATGCATAATGTCCACTCACCTAGCAATTTATTAGGAACACTATACCAATAATGTGGTTGGGCCTTCTCCTGACGCTGGTATGGGACCAACTAGACGTTGGAATCATTCCTTTGGCTTGACTTCAAGATACAATTCCTGCAGAAGCACTGCCAAACCTCCCATTCTACCACATCCCAAAGGCGTTCTATTGGATTCAGATCTGCTGACTGGGAAGGCCACTGATGAACACTAAAGAAACTCATTGCCACGTTCATGAATCCAGTTTAGGAGATTGTTGCTTTGTGACCTGCTGCATCATCATGCTGGAAGTAGCTGCTAGTAAGTGGGTAAACCGTGGTCATGATCATCAGCATGATCAGCCACAATGCTCAAATAGGCTGTGGAGTTCTGAGAGTGCTGATTGATTGGTATTAACGGCCAAAAGTGTTGCCAAGGAACCTTTGCCAACACCATTACACCACCTCCACAGGCCTGGACTGGACTGTTGACACAAGGCATGCTGCACCCATGGGTTCATGCTGTTGGTGTCAAATTCTGGCCCTTCCATCTATGATCTATTCCATCTTCAACCAGGAGCTTTTAAGCAGAGAAATAACAAAACTGTGAAGGACATCGACCCTCCAGCACTGAAATTGATGAACTGTCCTCAAGACCTTTATAAGTGGTCGGTTTCTGACCACAGAGTCAGTCTTGGTAGGATATTTGGGGGCTCTGGGCCATGCTCAAGCCAGCACTGAAGCTTGGTGATGTACACCAATAGAAACTCCAAGCTTGTCAGCAGCTTTTCCAATTGGATTCTTCCACATGTTGCAGCATTTGTTCAATAAGGATCCAGATCTACAGAATACATTACATTTACATTTATGGCATTTAGCAGACGCTCTTATCCAGAGCGACTTACAAGGTTACTCGTATTACAGAGGTGGGCCAGTGTAGTGTTAGGAGTCTTGCCCAAGGACTCTTATTGGTGTAGCGCAGCACAGTCACCCAGACCGGGAATCGAACCCTGGTCTCCCACATGGTGTTGTTGTAACACAATGGTAGGTGGTGGTGTTATCTGTTGCGCCACACCAACCACATTAATATCAGGATTTTACCATGTTAAAAATGTAACATGACATTGTCCTTCCAGGGAGATCCAGGTCAATAAAATAGCAACTCCAAAGGTAATTC
This sequence comes from Salminus brasiliensis, assembly GCF_030463535.1. Classification (NCBI taxonomy): domain Eukaryota; kingdom Metazoa; phylum Chordata; class Actinopteri; order Characiformes; family Bryconidae; genus Salminus; species Salminus brasiliensis. The sequence goes on along the minus strand of NC_132889.1, from coordinate 32,874,790 downwards.
CCAAATATTCTTAAAGAAAATTCCTCCTAACTGTACCACAAAGGCCCACTGTCGAGCTCTCGGAAAACCGGCTGACTAGTACAGTAGCAAAGTAAGGGGAAGAACAGGAGGCCTCAAAATCCACACGTTACAGTTTATCCTTAGTACAAAAGAGCCTGTGACCTTTTTCCACTTCGCTTGGCTTCACAAACACAGTGAGCAAAGCATAAAGGCGAGTATCGGTCTGAATTGACTAATGCTGAACTAACAAGTTCATGATATCTTTGTTGACTGTCACAGAACTCAACGTACTTCCTCAATGTCACAATCAATGTCTTTTCTTCCACTTCTGTTTCTCCAGTACAGTAAAGGTAAAAGCATCGCTTCAGGCAAACACCTAATTCACCTTTAAACATTTGAATATTGATCATCTGCTGCGATCGTGAAAGACGCAGAACACACAACCACACTTCTTAAAGAGAACCAATATTTAATCACCAAATGATTTAAGTTACAGTCGGAATCGCCCCCCTTTTTCTCACCACACACACAAACACACACACACACACACACACACACAGGGAAGTTGTGTGACTTCTTGCGAGTAAAATGAGAAGTACGACAATACACATTTAAAAACAGTCCTTCTCTGCTGAAGTAGACGTGATTATAAAAAGCTCTGCCTCTGACAAGCGAAAGTGTTCTTCAGCAATAGTTTAACCATTAGAACAATTAAACAACCATTTGTAAATGTTCTACGTACAGTAGAATCATCTGCGAAAGGTTCTCCACCCAACTGCGAGTGGGTGGACGTTTAACCCCATTAAAGCCCAGGTTTATTGCCCAGTTATTCATTCTAATGCAGAAACGATTGTGAAGAATTTGGCAAGTGATTGGTTTAGCACATCCTGTGGAGTCCTACAGGGTTCTATTTTAGGGCCTATGGTAGTTTTGTTAATTATGAGAGTAATGTTAGTAATGAGAGAAATAGAGACTTGAGAGATTCTTTTTGAGAATGGTTAAGAAACTGAAGATGAGTGGAAAAAGAAGGTCGGCAAATTCAGCATCATGTGCCTTGTCCGAGGACTCCGTGTCCAGGTGTTTTGGCCTGGATGGGCTGAAATCTACTCTGCCATGTGAAGAGAAGTGGTGTTTCACTGCCAGACACGCTACTGCTAGGATGTAACGTCTCTCACCGCAACCAGACAATGTATTACTTAAACAATGACGACATACATGACTCAGATGAGGACCACAACGAGCCGAAAGCTAAAGTTAACAAGACACACTACATGTTCAAATGTTCCCGGAAACCCTTTCCAATGAATGCATTCAGCTATGTAAGGCTGCACCCATTGCGAACACAGATGTGCACATACACACACAGCTTGTCTAGTCCCTGTGCAGAAGTAAACTCCCTCCACAATGCTCCACGACACGTTAACCAGGACATTCAGCATATATATATATATATATATATATATATATATATATATATATATATATATATACACACACACATATATACATACACACACACACACACACACACACATATATATATATATATATATATATATATAAGGAAGGTGTTATGCTTGCTTCCAGAATTTGCAGGTCCACCTTGTGCAGCCACAACAGATCTGACCACAGGGACCACAGGGGGCATGGACACCATGAGACCTCTGGATACGTCCTGTAATATCTGGCAACCAAGATGTTAGCAGCAGGTCCTTTAGGGCCTCCGGTGCCCATGACCCTGCTCTTGGACCACTTTTGGTAGGTACTGACCATTGCATACCCGAACAACCCCACAAGACCTGCCTGATGATTTGGAGATGACCCAGTTGTCTAGCCATCACAGTTTGGTCATTGTCTGTGTCTCAGGTTCTTATTACGGCTGATTGCTGTAACACAAAATGTAGAATTGCTATGCTTTAGAACGTGCAGAAGTGTGTGTCTGTAGGGCTATGGATTCCTTTCACTCAGAAAGTCAACAATAATCATAATGGACAGGCTGAGGAGTCATTCATCATTCATCAGACCACAAGACTGGGCAGGGCAGGGCTGAGCTCTGTGATAGACAATGGGCAGAGAGGGGGCAGGTTGAACACAGAAGCATCAGTCTGAACAGCTTGTCCTCTTACCTTCACCTTTTTACACCCTGATAAAAGCCGAGCCTAACCCAGCAGGGCAGGGAGGCTTACATCAGAGCATCCCACAGAGGACATAGAGCTGTTCGAGCAGACATACCTGCAGACATACTACAAAAAGTTCCAATCCCACAGCGCTAATGACTTCATTACCCATAAAACACGCAAAAGGGTGCACCTGCTATTAATGACAGGGGCTGTGATGAGCTGGACGTGCTCCAGGGTTTTTACAGGATCAATAAACAGATTAGCTCGATCATACACCAACCAGCCATAACATTAGTACCAACTACTTAATACTGAGCTGCCATAACAGATCTGACCACTGGAGGCATGGACTCCGCAAGGCCTCTGAATGACCAAAACGGGACCTCCATGTGAAGCAATGAACGCTGGTGCAGTGGTTGTCCTTCTTTGGAGCATTTATGGTAGGAACTGACCACTGCATGACCTGGAAACCCCTCCTCGCAAGCCCTGCCTGATGTTTTGATGTTATGCCTGATGTCGTCTAGACATCGCAATTTGGTTCTGGTCAAAATGGCTCAGATTCTTATGCTTGCCCAACACAACACCTTCAAGAGCTGACTGGTCACTTGCTGCCCAATATATCCACCCCCTGACAGGGGTCATTAGAGCCAGATCAATGTTTTTCACCTCCCCAGTCAGTGGTATTAATGTTATGGCTGATCAGTGTATATCTTTAATACAATATAAGCCGATCAATGAGCAAAGACACAATCTTTAATAACAGCATTTTTTATTTTTTTCCTAATCAATAATAAATTCAAAAGGACAGGTATAGCCCTGTCGATCAGATCATAAGAATCTGTAATAAAATAAGAAGTGAAAAAGAGAAAGAACAAAATCAGCTACAAATTTGGTGTGGTGACGAAAAAAAGGGGGCTTAAAAAAATAAATAAATAAAATAAAAGACACGTTAATCCAACAAGGGAGAGAGAAACGTCTTAGTGTTGCTGAATGTTGTTGTAAACAATACGATTATAGAAAAACAAACAAACAAACAAAATCAGGATATCATTACTCACACAAAAACCTTGTATTTCCTTTTTTTTTGGAGTTTTTGAAAGCTGACAGTTTCCCTTTACGTTGGGTCAAATTTGTGTTGATGAACGGACCAATAGGAATACTAATATAGATAATTAATTTTATTTATAATTATAATATATAATTAAATATATATTTAAATATATAAATGTATATATAACTACATATATAAAGTTAATATAATTTATAATATATATAATGTTTTTAATATTATTATTATATATATTTTTTTAAACACAGACTTTCCTTGAAAGTTAAAACGTCTTTTTTTTGCCTTTTTGGATACGACCTTTTTAAATGCATGTGTTATTAAAAATTATACTTTTTCCTGCCATGCAAAAACAGCAACTTTACAGAACAAAACCTTCTTAACTTTCAAAGAAAGTCAATGTAAAATATATATATATATTTTCCAAGTAAGTTTGGAGTGTTTCTATTGGTCCACTCATCGTGACATTTTTGAACAACTGCCAGATTCACATTATATAACATTACATATAACTGAAAAATGGGGGGAGGTACAAGGTACAAGGTTTTTGCATGATCATGACGATACACGTGTGTAATCATGGAGGTACTTGTGAGGGTTTACTAGTCTGAAGATGACCATCTAGAATAGAAACAGTAATGAGGGCACTCGAGAAGCCAGTCTCCTCTTTTTAAACGAGAACGATTGTGGCTAAAACACAGCGCAAGGACACAAGTTCTATAAGCACTTAAACTCTATGGAACTGTCGGTGGCTCCAGACTTTTAATTCCTCGTTGTTTTCCATGTAATAACAGAATAAAAATCCTTAGGATCCAGTAAAAGTCAGAGTTTAAAACATTCCACCAACTCTGCCTGACCGGCCTTTATTAGACTGTTAATGAGCGGCACAGCCCTGCAGATCAGCAGCTACCCCATTCACTTCTGACCAAGTGGACGGAGCTGACCAGGAGTAGGGAGCAGAGGTGGGTAGAAACAAGTAACTGCTGCTTCCAACCTGAGGAAGCAAAGATCTAGCCGGCTGATTAATCTGTGCTAATGGCTACTGAGCTGAAGCTGATGTCCGTGAACCGTCAGTCTAGCCGCACTGGCCCTTCCACCTCCAAGGCAAGAACCTGCAGTGCCTCAGACGTGACCACCAGAGCAGCTCTGAATGACTTGCAGTGATGAACAGAGAGCTTCTGAATAAAACAGCCGCTAGCAGCGCTCTTCACCTCTGGTAGTGAGGCCGGCCTCTACCACTAAAAGACCCCAATACCGTGTGGGCAAAGCTTCACAGGAGTGGTGTTCCAGCATCGGTTCTTGCCCATGATGCTCAAGAACATGATCACAGTGAGAAGTCAAGTTGATTGACACCAAAAAGTTGGCGTTAGAGGAACAGAAGGAAAGCTGCTCTTAGTCTTAAAGGAATACTCCAGCGTTTTCCAAGCTACGCTAATCTGCTTTAGCTTTAGCACACAGTAGATCACCATGGACAATAACTTCCTTAATAACTACACAACTGAAAAACCCGCTGACTCATAGTGCCAGTGTTCATGAGGACCAATAAAAATGCCTCCAAATGACCTGGAATGACATGTTTTTACATCAACGTCCAATGAAAGTGGCTTCTTTCTATTGCTGCAAAGTTGCCATTTTGGAGATACAAGGTTTTTGCATGATTGCAAACATTGCTTTGTACATTATGCTGCAAGATGTACAGAACGGCCTCTTTTTGAGACAGAACTAGTTTTCCAGGTGTGGGTGGAGCTTCTACAGGCCTGGTCCAATCGCCATGGATACTAGAAAACTTCAAGGAAATGTTCATCTCATGTTGAAACGATTGCCTGCGGTGATCAGTGCTTTGATGTGAATGTTTGAGGGAAAGATCAGGTTGAAAATACACTATAGGGACAAAAGTATTTGGACACCTGCTCATTCGTTGCGGCTGGATATTTATAAAAAAAAAAAAAAAAAAAAAAGTTTATCCTGCTTTTGTTGGGGGTCTCTACTCTCTGGGGGTCCAGGGATGAAGGCTTTCTACTCTTGTTTTTTTTTTTTTTTTGGAGCACTACTGTGAGGATTACAGTAGTAAGAAGAGTGTTTGTGAGGTCAGTATATTGAGACATCACCAGCCCACCTTATTCTGAATGTACTGGCACAACAGTGATGCAGAGAACACTGTTCCACTGCTCCACAGTGCTGGGGGGCTTTATACCCCTCTAGCCGACACCTGTGTGCGTTAGGCAGGGTGCCAATAGGTTCATGTTTATCACCTCCAGAGTCCCATTTGATTGGCAGTCCCTCTCTACAGAATTAAACAAGCACATTTGCACATCTCTATCAGCAAATGGTGCACTTTACAGTAGCTGAATGCATTCATTAGAAGGGGTGTCCACAAAGATTTGGACATAGTGTATTCCTTTAATATCATTTTGCAGGGTCAAGCCTGCAGCTTCTGCTCATTCAGATCAAGTAAAAACATGCTGGAAGATTCCTTTAAGACTCAGAGCAGGTTTAATGCGAGTGAGGACACTTTGTATAGAAGTCCATCTCCAGAGCCTGACCTAGTAAACCCTTAAAGCACAGAAAAGTCTGGATAATTCAGGGGAAAAACTAAAATAAAAAAACCCCAAATAAACAGAAGATTAAAAACAAAATGGACAACATCTGAGGATCTTCTGTAGGAAAGCCACACCGTCCCTGCTACATACACGCGCCTCACTCTGTCCCGTATCCCTGCTCGTGTCTCGTCAGTGATATGAGGTATGAAGAGGTCAGCTATGAGGATTCATATTCAAGTGATCAATGATCTTGTCGTCATTATGGTTGACGGAGTACCCAGCCCTAGGAGCAACCAAGTTCGCTACAAAACATAGTGGTCAGTTTTTGTTCCCTATGATCTGGCTGCAGTCACCCCAGTCTAGACCACGTGGCGCTGTGTGGTCTGGTCCTGCCCCACGCAGGACGAGCAGGTGCATAAGGAGCAGTTCTGAGGCGAGAGGAATATAAACACAAAGGACAGAAGAAGTACGCGTAAAAATAAAGGTTCCTCTGTGGTTCTTAAAGAAAAACCTGCAATACATTACATGGAGGGTCTTTCAAAATTTCTTCTTGTAGAAGAACCACCCAGTGAACGGTTCTTTAGGGGAGTGCTTCTGAAACCGGCCCCTTAGAGCCACCACTGAAATGATCCACAATGAGGATCGCCTATGGGGTCCTCAGGACCAGTTTGAGAAGCACTGCTTTCAGGAACCAAGAGAGGTTCTTCTACATTTACATGAACGAGAACTGATGCTCTTATCCAGATCCACTTGATGAATTGATTGATGTTCCACAACGTAGGCCAATCATCACAGTCTCTAACAAGGAGGGCGGTGCAGTTATCCACTACACCACCCGACATTGCTCCGAGAAACTTCAATCAGGCGCTGCTCTCCAATGAACCCGTTTTGGCACCTTTTTTTTGTTTTTTGTTTTTTTTACGCGTGAAGATTGATGAAGATGATGGTAATTTAAGGACAGAGTGACAGCAGCCAACAGTGGTGGCGGAAGACAATGGAGTTATTGATTAAAGAAAAAAAAAAAAAAAGATCCAAAAAACAATGCATAATACTTCTATAACTTATACAGTACAAAACAATGACTTTTATAAAATAAACACAAAGTTGAAGATAATACTTCACCCTGCATGCACCAAAAAAATAAAAAATAAAAAAAAAAGACTGAAATGTTTGTACTGCTTTTTTTTCCCCATCTTTTTTCAGATCGCTTCACTAGTGAATCCCCCAGCAATGCATTTCCAAGAGTGGCACATTTCAGCGTACTGTCAGTTTCAGAACCGTAAAAAATAAACAGCGGTAACCGTTCCGCTAACAAAGGGACCGTTCTCGGATACTCAACACAGTTTCCTCAGATTCAATACTTACAAAAAACATCCCTCCCGCCCCTCCCCAACTCTAAGCTGTCCTACATACAACCAGGAGAAGTTGAAAATGAAAAAATAAAATACAAACTTCCCCCAAACACACGGACGCACGCACGCAAAATAAGCCCACCCTCCCGTCCATTCACTGAGCGAACTAAACCATGCCATTCAAACATAAGACCTCTTCACATTCCTATAAAACACTCACCCGCGCTTACTAAAGCTACCCCCCCGCCCCCGCCCCTGACCACCCCATTACCCGATAACCTGCCTCACCTACCCCCTTCTCCGCTCCCCCAGTGACTCTTTAAAAAATATTATGTCAGTTACAGAGATCACATCCTGCACGTTTAGAATGGGGCGTTGCTTTTTTTTTCTTTCTTTCTTTCATGAAAAAAATAAACGGGTTTGACAAAAGTGCTCGACTGGACTTGTTTTGCGACAGAGAGAGAGAGAGGGGGAGAGAAAGGAGGTGGGATGAAAAAAGGGTAAAAAAAAAAAATAATAAAAAAAAGGGCAGAGGGAGCCTGAAAGAGGCACAAAAATTGTCCTATGAGCTGGTCAATGCCCAGAGGCACTCATGTATATAAACACACACAGAGCGCCCTCTAGTGACAACCCCTGGCTCTGCAGTCCAAAAACAGAGGCGCGAGGAATAATAATAAGAGGCCATCCCTTCACCTCCCTTTCACCCCACCCCCCCTCTCGCCCTCTCTCTTTTTGACCTCACGTCACCTCCCAGTCCCCAGAAAGGTTACATACGGTATTTTACATATAGATATTCTTATAAATATATATGGCCCTTATTGACAGAGAAATGTGAGCATTTTCACATTGAGATAAAAGTACCATAATCTCTATATAGCTAAGTGGAAAGTGTTGTCAGTGTAATAGAGCAGGCAGCAGTTTTTTGTCTCTTATGCTTTGCAATCGATCATTCACAGAGTAATACAAAAATACGATATCACCCCCAAAATAATTCAACTAAACAAAATAAACAAAAAAAGCTTCTTGGTATTTGCAAATTGTCCACTTCTTTCACCTCGATGCATTCGTGCTGCCCCTCTGATAAAATTCTCCTTTACACTTTTTTCCTGAGTAATACTTTAAGCCTTGTAACAGACAATCTTTTTTTTTTTTATCTCTTTTCTTTATTTAATTTTTTTTTGTTAATTTTTTTTTGCTAGTTCAGTTCTGGGCTACTCCCTGCCATTGCTATCTCATGGTTATCATACACTTGTGAAGCTGATTGCTAAAACATGATCATCCATTGGGGAGGAGGGGGGGGGGGCGTGTAACTTGTAACTGCTACTCTATTTTTACTTTAAAAATGTTGTTCTATCGATTAGCAGAGCAGTCTCTATAACACTACTGAAGAGAAAAGGGAAAAACATGATCATGTAATTCCTTTTTTTTTTCAAAAAGGAAAGAAGAAACACTAAAAAATTGCATCTCTTTTGGCCTCGCAGGCCAACCGCTCTGAAAGTTCATGGTAAATATGAATGGCAGTGAGATAATTACGAGAAAAAAAACAAAACAGAATGCAAATAATTAATAATAATAATAATAATAATAATAATAATAACAACAATAACCACAATAATAATAATAATAATAACAACAACAATGATACAAAACAAAAGACGAATTTCAAAAATATGACAAACAGAAGCTGTAAGCTCTGCAGCCTGTTCAGTTGTAGCTTTGGCTTGGCGGGGTTTTAGGGCCGGCACTGACAGAGTCGCTCACGTCAGCTAAAAGGCTGCTATACCCTGAGAATTCGGAGACCGGTGTCTGGATGCGGTGCTCTACCTCACCTCCGGGATCGGTGCCGAAGGCCAGGGGCCGCCGACCGCCTTTGAACTGCGCCCCGAACGCCTGCGCAAAGTTCTCGATCTGGTAGGAGCCCTTAGCTGGGTCCAGGCTCGCCAAAGTGTCCACAGCAGCGGCAGCCAGGGAATAACCTCCAGTCGAGGTGGTGGTGGCGATAGCGGCTCCATTTTTGGGGCCCTGGGGTTCTTTCTGGGCCCTGAGGTCAGCGGGCGGTGGATGGATCTGATAGGCGTTGGCGTTGGGGGTGTGTGGTGGTGGAGGTGGAGAGACGTGCTGTTTCTCCAGCTGCTCTGTGAGCTCCTGGGACGGCGTAAGCTGCTGGGAACGGGAGTGGGCCGAGGGCTCCAGGCCGGACAGGTGGAAGGCCTGCGGAGACGAGGAACCCTCTAAGAGCCCGAAGTGGGACTTTGGCACAGAGGTGAGGGAGGGAGAAGAGGATGAAGAAATCGGCTGAGCGAAGGAGTACTCCAGAGGTGAAGTGGTGTACACATGCTTGTCTGAAAGGAGCGTCCCAGAACTAGAATACGGGCCCGCAGCACCAACGGAAGGCCCTGGACCGAGAGAGAAGCCACCGCTGTGGCTGGTCCGTTCCAGTGCCTGCAAAAGGAAGCGAGAATACTCATGCATGATGGTCGTTTTGTCTCCGCCACCGGGACTCTGAGGGTCCTGTTCATGGCCAAGGGGATCCGGGCCCTCCGCAGGCACTGTCTGGAGCTCCACAGGATGAGAGTCAGACAGGTCGAAAGTCACGTCAGGCTTGTGGGCATAGTGGTCCAGCAAGCTCTGCAGAACCTCATCTGGAATGCCCGACTTGTCCTGCTTAATATCCACTAGTGGGGAGGAGTCGAGCAGCCCCAAAGAGGCGTCGCCGTCCATCACCCCGGAAACGACACCTTGAATGACTGTCGGCTGTGGGTGAAGGTGGGTTACACCCACATCGTACTCAGAAGCTCCGCCCACTACCCCTCCCACTCCCACTCCGTTATTGGCCGCATGCAGGTACCGCCGCTTCTTCAGGAACTGCATGGCATCGTCGTAATTGCTGCTACTGCTGGTGGGGACTGCTTTGGCCCCTGAACCCTGGAGAAGGCCCAAGCTGTCCATCTCCATGCTGCTAGGCTTGGGCTGACCTGTGACATGCCCGTTCTTCTCCAAGCCCTTCCTATTCCCCTTCTTGAAGGCCATTTTGGGGGCCCGGCCATGTTCCCCATGCATGCTGAGGCCAGGCTGGACTGCCCCTGCTGCTATAGACGAGGATGAAGATGATAAAGAAACCCCCCCATGGTTCTCCACAGTGCTGAAGTCATGCAGACCGTATCCCTCCGTCCCCTGACTGTGAGAGGGCCCCATGGGCCCCGCTGCCCTCTTGCGCTTGCCCCCCTCTCCGGCGTTTTTGGACTTGCCCCGTTTGCGGCCGGGGGTGGCCGTGTTTCCCTGAGTGATTCCGTAGCTGCCGTGCCCCATGTCACCCTCGCTGCCCAGCTCAAGTTCTTCACCATCAACACCTTTCTTTATGACGTCTCCACACGTCCGCTTGTGCTTCAACAACCGATCCGTCCTGGAAAAATACTGAGGGGACGAAGGGGACAAAAGTTACATAATTAAGTCACTGTAGTACAGGGTTTCTAGTAGGTCTAGCTCAATTAACGTGATCCTTTTTCAGAAAGAACACGACTTGCTGGCTGAACTGAGGCTCACCTGTTGGCAGGTGTCACACTTGTATGGCTTTTCTCCGCTGTGAGTTCTTTTGTGCCTCTCCATGTGGTACTTCTGAATGAAGCGCATGTTGCACTGGTCACAGCTAAAAGGCTTCTCTCCTGGAACATCAAAACCATGAGGAAGAATAAAATTAAGGGCAATTGGGAAATTGGATTCAATATAAGCAGATTAAAATAAGACTGAAGACCAAAGGTGGGGGGGAGGGGAAATATAATATATATTTATATATTATATATATATAAATAAATAACAACATACCACTGTGGATCTTCTCGTGTCTCTGCAGGAGGTATTTCTGAATGAAGCTCATATTACACTGACTACACCGGAAAGGCCTCTCACCTGGAGGAGTGGACAGCAGTACAACATGCAGGTAAGTGTGCGCAGGTGATTTACTTTCCCATACACCAATATACACACACACACACACACACACACACACACACAATTATATGTATAAATATAATAATAATAATACATATGTATAATACACATACAATGAGAGTCCATCATTAAAGGGAGTGAAATAATGCTACCTTTACCATATTTATCAACACAGGGATGTAAATTCACTACTTTCTGTATTAAATACAAAGCACATTTGTTTATTATTACTAGTGTTCAACTGAACAGTTAAATATTGATCAGACTGATTGGGTTATTTAACCCACGTTTCAAGCTGATATTAGATGATGTACTTGTTGTTGATGCAGTGTTTAGGTGATGTTGGACTTAAGTCTGCGCTTTATTCATTTCACTGCATTTCGAAGCAGACAGAAGCAAACTGCAGTCGCCATGTAAAAACCTTGTATACTGATTCCCATGTTGATGCATCTCTAGCTATCCTTATAAATCAGGCACTTTTACAAAAGCCTAACAGGACTGTATAAGTGTTTGATGCAGCTCCTTTAAAAATGAAAGGAATTTTTTATGTAGCAAAAAGGAGGAAAGAAAAATAAAATTAACTAATAATAAAAACAGTCTGGCAATAACATCACATAAAAGCTTAATTCCCCCCCTCGTTTATTTTAAACGCTCTCACAAGCACCCCCTAGTGTGGGAATGTTCAACAAGGAATTCTCTTGCACAGATGGAATTACTAGTTATGCTGTTGCAATTCCAGGGACAAAGAAAAAGGCTCTCAATAATATAATAGGGACTTCACGGACACCAAATCTTGAGAATCGCTCATCAAGACAGATGGTTAATTTCATCAATTATCAGATCTTATCAAAATCTGTGAAATTGCATAATGCAAGTATAATAATAACCTGACGATTAATATGCAATTCTTATTGAACGTAACCTTAAACCTAAACCTAGCCCTAACCTTGACCCTTTAGGGAAAGATTAAGGGTGAGATTTAAGGTTAGGTCAGGCTTACATTCAACTTCGAGTTCAGCTGCTTTTAAACAGGCATGGAGTTAAATGTTAGCTGACTGTCAGGTGAGCATCTACGAGGCAAACATTTAAAGCTTTATTAACATTATAATTAAAAATGTTCACAAAATGTTTTTTCAAAATTTTATATATTTATTTTAGATAATTTATTTATTTATTTTTTTTTATATTGCAGTCTCTCTTAAGAACATTTTATGCTAACGATACATAATAAGGCATAACGCAATTATAGTCTCATTTATATTTTGTAATTATTCAGACATTGGAATTTGAACATAAAGTGCTTAAATATCCTAAATAAAACAAATAAAACCACCATCTTCATACAATGTTGATATACTGTTAATTCACATTAAAGGGCTCTCTTCTCGTTAACCAAAAACAATGGGCAATATTGAGGGCCCTGTGCACACGCTGCCCGATAAGTTCAAGTGATTCGATCTTTCTGACATCACGAAGTGACATCATCAAGGTCTCTTTGACCACAGGCTCAATGTTTCAATGCTGTTCCTACCAGAAATCTTCGTTAACACACTTATCAAAAAAATATTTGGCACAGCACCAAATAGGTCTCAATCACATTCAACTTTTAACTTATTTATATTTATTTTTTTTATACAGTCTTCTCAAAAGGTACGCACTGTCCAGTGTAGTGTGTACTGACCAGTGTGTATGAGTACGTGTCTGCGGAGGTGGTAGGAGCTGCGGAAGGCTGCGCTGCAGTGGTCACAGATGTGCGGTTTGGAGCTGGGAGACAGACTCCCTCCGTCTGGATCCAGCATCATAGACTAGATACAGCAAAAAGAGGAACAATCAGTACCACACACATACGCATATATATGCAAGCTACCGGTCAAAAGTTTTAGAACACCCCCATTGTTTCAGTAGTCCACTGGCAGTGCTGCTTTTCTTGTTTTGTCACCTAAGCAACAATTTCCCTACCTTTGACCATAACTCCACCGGTCAAACCTGCAGCCCCAAGTCGTCTTCTACTTCCAGACTTGGTCCAGAGTGGAGCTCTGAGCTACAAGGTATTGTCACGTGAGGCACCCATCACACAAGCTGTTGACCTCTGACACTTGTCTTCTGATGCTGTTGTGAATCTGAGTCTGTCAGACCTCCTCCTGTACCAGACCTGTTCAGACCGTTTCTCCAGCTTCCAGGAGCTAATTGACGGCGTAGGAAACAGTACTCACCAAACGCTGCCGGAGTTTAGGCTCCACTTTTAGGAGTGAGAATGCTCAGTTTTCCTAAACATTATGAGAGCAATCCGAATTAGCAGAGTTGTGTAAATACTGCAGTGACTGTCTGTATTAACACTGCAGGGTTTGTTCATGTCCCGATCTGATCCACTGACTCGAGACCGGGAGCCTATTCAAACAATTTTAATGGATCAGGTACCAGCCTTTAAGGTTCCGATTAACTTCTGATCCTTAGGTTTGATGTAGCAGGGTGCCATCTGGCGTCCTCTAGGTGCCATTACTAGACATAATCCTCAGCTGCTGCAGACATTTGACATTATTTCGGTGAGCAAAACAAAACAAAGCTTTACTAGATCGCCTAATTCCAGTGAAGTTACCAGTTAGCAGCCAAAACAACAGCTAATTTTGGCTCTAATGCCTACCCTCCAGTCCACCTTAAATAGTGCCACAGTCACAGTGCGTACATTTCAACAGCAGGGCGTAACTGCTGCGTTATTTAAGGTGGAATGGAAAGGTCGGGGGGGGGGGGGGGGCCGTTTGTGCCCACGCTGCCAAAATCACCCAGTTTGGTTTAAGTTGAGGGATCTTAGACAGAGAGATCTTAATCAGTTATCTCCATTTGGGAGAATCCAACAGTCCTCCCATCCAGTCTTTACCCCTAAATTCCACCTGGTTAGAAACCAGACTATGGTGGAAATGCTCTGATCTACTAGCGAGAGAACCACGCTCCTTCCTTTGGTTCTAAACCAGCTCTGAACAGCACATTCGGAACCTAGGAGGCTAACTGAGTTGTCAAAGAGTCAGTCAGACTGGACTGTAAGATTAAACACTATAGAGTTTAAAACAGTCGCTTAAAAAGTTGCTCCAAACAAAGTAGATCAGATTAGACTTTAGTCTGATAACAGAAACGGTTACTAAAAACAGTGGCGCTCACTGTTGTGTATTAGAACATCTTACTTAAGTTGTGGGGCTGTATTGCTTTGTGACATTTGTTGTAAAAAGTGTAGAAATCAAATTTAAGTCAATTGATAGTCAACATTAAGAGACTCGGATTGGGTCTAGACCCTAGGAAACAGTTTGCATCCGTTTTCAAAGCCTAATTTACTTCCATTACTACCGACCAGCTGTACGTTGTTAACCAAATGACTTGATTTTACATTTTACATTATTTTTCAATTTAAGTCCATTTATTTTTGTCAGACCCCCTGGAGGCTGCTACTTAGCATTTCAGGTTATTTACTGGACTGGAAGTGGTAGGGGTGTTCTAAAACTTTTGACCGGTAGTCTCCACGCTACAGATCTGGAGAAGAAGTGTGCATCTGAGGGAGTTTATCTCTAGGAGTTAGAGGATGGAGACACATGTAACAAAACCAGAAGAGAAAGGGAGGAGTGTATCTGAACCTTCGCTTCTCCTCGTTTCCTCCGCGACTTGGCCTCCTGTCCGTCACCATTTGACCTTCGACCTTTCCTCCCAGAGGAGTCCTTTCCCAGCCGCCCCGACAGCTGGGGGAACAACAAAGGAAGAGAAGAATAGAGAAAGAGAGAGAGAACAAGAAGAAAACCTTAGCGCAGAGCAAAGCAGAGCCAGGAGGACGAGACGCACTCTTACGGTTCTCAGCTCATAGGCTGTAATATCATCTCCAACATTAAGACTAGACTACAGCCTAGTTTGGGCATCAAGAGTCCTATGATGTGTGTAAGTGTGTGTGTGTGTGTGTGTGTGTGTGTGTGTGTGTGTGGATGAGGCAGAAGGCACGGTGATAAAGTTCTTATTTACGAGCCTCTGAATCTTTCCCCTGAGAATCAGTGCCAGTTTCCATCTATGGAAAAGAGCGTTGGGATTATTCAGCAGCTGCGAGCGGCCGGGCAGCGGCTCCCTCTCTAAACCCTGAATAATCAGACGCCTCCCCGAGCAGCGAGAGCCCGAAACAAAGACCTGCACAGCTTAATGATGCTCGATTCACCCAACCTTTAAACACCAGCGCCTTTCACACACAGATTCACACCACGCTCGCGCACACACACACACTTATATACACACACACACACACACACTTATACACACTTAACCTCAGCCTGAGAAAGAGAGGGAGCGAGACAGAGAGAAAAGGTAGAACGACAAAGAAAATGGAGAGAGAAACAAGAGAAACAAAAGTTAACCTACAGCAAACAGAGCAGAACGAGAGAGAGACAAAAGGAAGAGAAAGAAAAATATGAAAAAATAAAAATTATGAGAGACGGGAGGGGGAAGCAAGAGTAGGCCTGGGCAGTATAACGATAGCACCCTTTACCCTTTAATTTAAAAATGTTGAGGGTCTCAAAATGAGCATGCTTTCAAAACTATGACATGTCTGATTGGTCAGATTTCTGTTCTTTGTTTATGTAGTACACCAAAATAGCTCACTCCCCCATGTGCATTTAAGATAGCCACAGGGAGGGGGCACTGCGGGAGCTTATGGATTTGTGATGAATCCCTTTGGAGATGCATTGATACAACTTTGATAAAAGAACCTTGAACTTTTGAGGTTCTTCAGTTTGAAACTGTGGAGGAACTTCGTTTTTTTTTAGTGTGCAAGTTCAGCAACATGCTAAGCTCCATCCAAAACGAGAGCTAGCAAACGTGAACGAACCAGTCAACTAAATCTGCCTGAAAACTGCTTTGCCCTTCCACTCTGTCTGAGTGCTTCTCGTCTAAACGTTTATAAGTGGGGTTTCTGTCAGACTGTAGGAAACTGCGTAAACGTGGAACCATCACCGTTCTGTATAAAATCTTCACCCCCGTATAAAAAAAGTGGATACCACCCAAGTCAAAAGACGAACAAAAGAACAGGAAAAGGAGAGAAAGACGGGCAGATGGGAAAAAGAGATTCGGAATGAAGATATAAAGACAGACGAAAACAGAAAAGAGGAACAAGAGAGTTTATGGTGACCCTCTGGTTTATGGTGGATACAGACCATAAACAGTCAAAATGAGAGGGAAAAAAAGAGCTGAGAGAAACAGATACAAACAAGAGCAAGAGAGAAAGAGAATTTGAGATATAAATAAAGGATAGAAGAAATGAAGCCAGATCAGCCATAACATTAGCACCACTGACGGGTGAAGTGGCTACAGTGGCTTCATCAGTCAATGGGTGGGATCTACACATTAGACAGCAAGTAAACAGTCAGCTCTTGAAGGTGACATGGGGAGAAATGGGTGAGAGTAAGAATCTGAGCCACTCTGACAAAGCTTGAACTGTGAAATGACTGGGTCAGAACATCTCCCAAACATCAGGCAGGTCTTTTGGGGTGTTCCTGGTGGGCGGTGGGCAGCATCTACCAAAAGATGCCAACTGGTGAACTGGTGACAGGGTCATGGACACCTAAGGCTCACTGATGCGATCCAAATAGGCCCCACCCTCACAACTTAACTCACAGGACGTAAAGGATCTGCTGCTAACTGTAGTCTTGGTACCAGGTACCACAGGACACCTTCAGAGGTGTCGTGGAGTCCATGCCTCCAACGCTCAGATCTGTTGTGGCGGGGGCCGACTCAACATTGGGTGCTAATGTTATGGCTGATCGGTGTAACGAGATATAAAGAAAGGAAGAGAGACCGGGACAAATAGAGCATAAGAGCCAGAAAAAGGAAGGAAAAAGAAGAACAAAGGAGATGTGGATATAGACAGCGAAAGCACGCAAGAGAAAGCAAGAGCGCGAGAGAGACCATCTGAGAGATAAAAAGGGGAAAACTAAAAATATATAGATGAAGATAAAAAGAGGAAAAAAGGAAAGAAAAAGTGAGGAGAGAGAGAGAGACAGAAAAGTGAGCCTAGAGCAAACAGAGCAGAGTGTGCGCGAGAGTGTGCGCGAGAGCGGGATGAAATATCAGAGGTTTTCTGGATTAAATTAGGCACGGAGCTAGCCAAAACAAACCCAGCTTCATTTCCTCCTCCACTGCAGCCGAGTGGAGTGGAAAAATAACCAGGCCCCCACGACACTGCAGCTAATAACACTGGAACCAGCTCTACGGCAGGAGCAGAGGACCAAATTCCACAAAACTTCCCCAAACGGATCAGGAAGAACTCATCCTGTCTCAGGACGCCTCAGGAGAATGACTCAAGGCTGAGTTTGCATATAAAAGGTAGCCCTGACTGACGATTCCTTGCAAATGGGAACGGTTAGTCAGTCAGTTAGTCAGCTGCCCGCGGCTACAGCTTAGAGATGCAGGTGCCGCGTCTCTGAGCCTTGGAGTCATTTCCGCCTCACAGTCGCCCATTCACCAGCGGAGGCCATCGGGGGGGAAAAAAAATCCTTACAGCAATTGAACAGCTAATCATCCAATTAGTGTTCACATGAGCTTGCCAAGAGCTTCATGCTCCCAGCATGCAGGCTGGTGGCCCGTGTGTGTGAGAGAGAGTGTGTGTGTGTGTATGCATGCCTCTACATGCCTCTGCTTTTCTGGCCAAGCTTACCTCACTCCCTCATTCGGAACGGAAGCCAGACGACACCATTCCCAGAGAGTGGAGTTTATATTTCACAGCTCCAGCTCATCTCCAGATTTACTGCTTTGTTAGACTCTGAGCTTCAGAGCCAACACGAGGCCACTTCAGCTTCTTATTCCATAAGAGGACAGAGGACGACAGGCACAGCAGCGGAGCACTGACCAGTAACCAACGCTGTGCTGGACCTTAATTCCACAACGTGCTGTTCAAACTCTGGGCTGATCTGGGCTGATCCCAACACCGCAAAACCAAAAGAATGACTCTCAAGGCACGCTAATGTCCAAATGTTTGTGGACACCTGTAGAGAAGTACTGCCAATAGAATAAGTTCAATTCAATACTTTTGGGATGAGTTAGGGATGAGGTGGAGTGGTAATCATCCAACATCCTGACCTCACCAAAGCTCGTCTTTTAACACAATCAAACACTCACAGCAATGTTCCTCCAGAATCTAGTGAAAAGCCTTCTTCCCTTAACAGTAGAGACAGTTACTCCAACAAAAGCAGGGAAACTTTAATGGATTTCAGAAGAAACACTGAATGAGCAGGTGTCCCAATACTTTTGGCCATATCGTGTAGGGAAGCGTGAAGAGCCTTTCAAAGGTTCATCCTTTAAAAGGTTTGTCACCCTCATACGCCTCGATTACAAACGTGGTTCTTCACAGAACCAAAAGTTGTTCTCTAATGGAGTCAAGAGCAATAGTGAGGTCAGGATGATGGATGATCACCAACCCACCTCATCCCCAACTGTTCCACTGCTCCACAGCTCAACGCTGGGAACTCCTAGTCCACGCCTGGCATTAGGCATGGAGCCAATAGGTTCATCTTTGTTCATCTACTTCAGAGAGTACTTCTTCACAGGGACTAGACAAGCTCTGTGTGTACATATGCATTTGCACATCTTTGTCAACAGTAAGTGCAACTTAAAACAGCTGGATGCGTTTATGACGTTAGCGTCCACAAACTTTTGGACAGGTAGTGCATAACATGTGTGTGCCCTGTCAATGTTCACAACCAACACAAACACTTACGTTTCCCAGGCTGAGGTCGTGTACCAGCAGGCTCTGATGGTTGCCTAGCGACATCTCCAGCAGCTCTCCTGAACTCCGTCCCCCTGCTCCGGCCCCGCCTCCCGGGTACAGGGGTAATCTGTAGTCATGTTCGGACACCTTCTCCTGCTTAATGCCCATGGCGTGCACATAGTCGCCTACACCTCCCATCATGCCTCCACCAGCACCTCCACCCATCAGTCCTCCTCCAAGCAAGCCGCCGCCACCACCGCCGCCGCCTCCTCCTCCGCCACCACCACCTCCTCCTCCTCCTCCTCCTCCTCCTCCACCTCCACCACAGTCCGGCGAGTCCCTCTCCTTCTTCAGGATCATCTCATGTGGTTGCAGTTCAGCCATGACTGTCTGGCTGGCCAGGCGGGTGAAGCTGGTGACCGGGGGCAGGTGGCTGAACATGAGCATGCCCGGGCCGAAGCCAGTGTCCATCCCACCGCCGGAGCGCAGGAACTCGTTGCCGAGTTTGTCCTGAATGAGGCTCATGGTCACTGGTGAAGGCTCCCACACAGAGCTGAGTGACTCTTACACTGGAACAGACACTGATGGAGTCTTCAACACAGGGGCAGCGCTCTCATCCTGAGAGAGAGAGAGAGAGAGAGAGAGAGAGAGAGAGAGAGAGAGAGAGAGAGAGATATGTAAACAATAGAAAATGACAGACAAGCAGTCGCTCGAGTCTCTCGTCTAAGCGTTTATAAGTGGGGTTTCAGTCAGACAGGCTTGAGTTTGCTCTGTGGTGAGAAGACGGTCATCCAGCTAACTAAGCTAATGCTAACCAGCTCATCTCTCCTGATTCAAAGCAGTTTAACACTGTAATGGTCAGACTGACCACTGGTCATTTTTCGGTTTTTAAAAATGAGGCAGGAGGACATGGTAAGGAAGCTTTGGAACTCCCACAATTTAGCCAAAAGTTTGTGGACACAGTTCCGTTTGACTAATCTTTTGGCATTAGGCCGTTTATCCGGATGTTTTGGACTCCAACACTCCAACACAGAAGTATTAGCATAAAACATAGCAACTCCCTGGGATACAACGGCAACCACTTAGGACCACCACAGAAACCGCTTGGGTGGTCATGTACCAGCAACCAACTAGAAACACCATAAAATCAACCAATTCAGATACCGCAGCAATCACCTAGCAACATCGTAGCATCTCCCTGGGATACCACAGCAACCACTTAGAAATACCACAGCAATCACTTCTGGGACACCAAAGGGAATCAATTAGCAACACCACAGCAACCGTCTGGGATACCATAGTAACCACCTAGCCACACCTTACCAACCACCTAGGTGGAATGTTTGGAATCCAAATCTAACACAGAGGATTCACAACGGATACCGCTCACACCTGCTTGGTTGGCAGGTGTTTTCATGTGTGACCAATTTCCAGAAGATTTGCACCAATCAATTTTAGGAAAACTGCTCTAGAATTTTACTATTAATTAAAAATGAATTATGTGTAATATCACAATAAGCTGATATATCGATATTCACTTACTTTCAGCTGTTGAAGTGAACTGCTTCTACCATCAGCCACTCCTGCTAATGAAGCGCTGGCACTGGGCTTCAGATACACACACAATAATTAACTAAGCACAATAAGTTGCCACTTTTGAGACACGAGAACCCTTCATAATAAACACTACTAAAATGACTAAAGGCTCACCGGGAGGTGTGTGTGTGTGTGTGTGTTTCTTTGAGAGCACAGATTGTGCGACGGGGCCACACTGGTCCTTAGGGACGGCAGCCGAGCGCTCTTTGATCCAACCATTAAGTGCTTAGCTGCATTAATCACACAGGCTGGTGGGTCAGCCAGACTGAGAGGGAGACGCTCACATGCTTATACTCACACACTTCAGCTGCTCGCTCGCTCTCTCACACACACACACACACACACACACACACACACACACACACACACACACACACACACACACACACACACACACCTCCTTTACACATGCTAGCCTAGTTGGAGAACGTGGGAGGCCACCACAATAACTTGCACAATACCACCATCATCTTCCTCCCCATCTTCATCATCGGAAAACGTACAGATCTTACAGGTCGACTGCTCTACACACAGGCTAATTAATCAGTCATTAGTCCTGATGCAGAAACCCTCATTAATTATTTTTTAACTGTTCAGTTTAACACATTGGTCAGTTTACCACACTGACCCCACATGGGTCAGTTTTAGGGTTTATAAAATTGATGATGCGTGTGGCAGTAAAGGACTTCTAAGAGTTGAAAAACCTGCAATGTGGGCCAGCACACCGGCTTTAAGGGGTATAATAATAGCAGCATCTTATTGGCCAGGTTTTAAAGTGAATATGTGAAGACCAAACTCCAACACACTGGATGAATTAAGCTAAAGTAAAGGATGAAGTAAGCTTGTAATTAGGGATTTACCGGAATTAACAAGGCAGGATATTTAGTTTTTGTTTAAATAAATGACAAGGCTTTAAATGTGCCCTAGAAACATTGGCAAAACAGGATAAAAAGAGTTCAGTAGATGCAAATTTTATACCAGGAACCTCAAACTAAACTTTTCCCAAAAGAAAATCAGAGCCGGACAACAGGCCAATGCCAAAACCTCAAAACTGTTACATCACAGTCTTGACTCACTAATATTCACACCCCAAAATGTACATACATAGTCTCCCAAGAATCTTCTCTAATATATTAATCAGTACAACTGCTGACCAGCACATCACTGCAGGACTCTAGATACCTTGGAAAGCATGTAACCTCAACTTGCTACGTAAATCAGGCCTCCTGCCTACAGCTTTGCCCATGCCAGCGTCCAGGAACTCAAACGCATAGCACAAAGAAAAACAGCCATGCTATGGTACATGGCTCCTGTGAGCAGCTGCAGTGCCTCGTTACCCCCCCCCCCTTTTTTTCCAGACGCAAGTAGCTCCTCCTTCTCTGTTATGCATTGCATTCTTCAAAACCACAAAACAAACACCCACCGCTTCTACTGGTGGGCTCTACTTTGAACTGGGATGTCGGAATTTCCCAGTTCCAAGTAGGAAATTCACGTCGGATTTCGTACTCAAAGCCAGGAGAGCCTCACCAAAATCCAAGATTGGCAGATCAACAGTAGTATTATAAGCTCTATCAGCACTTCTATCTGTTTGTGTCTCTGTAAATCAGTCGTTCATGCAGTACTGTCCGGCGTCCATCTGTAGACCTATAGTGTTCGGATGCACAAAATACTGTACAAGGCATCATCAACTGGTATTGCTAACCCAGTTGATTTTTAGCGGTAACGGTTTCTGGAGATGTTCGGAAATAGTGCACAACTATCTGAACCATTAACTGAAACAACTCGGGTGCGCCGGCATTCCCAGCCCCAACCTCTGAGATAGATATCCACGCTTCACACTTATGCTGCGTTCTGTTTGAGTATACTCAAATTCAATATTTAGCAATACTACACCCACAACTACACCCTCAACAACTAGTTATTATAACTAATCTTTTTTTTTTTTTATTGTCAGGTAAAATAACAGAGTGGTAAATAGGCTTGTTAAACAGCATCTGAGCATTTTTCACCCCAACCAAGTCACAAACTTGCTATTTATACAAAAACACACACAAATAAATATCAAACAACGCAATATACTGAATGAGGGCATTCTTCAGCTCCTTTAAACTAGGAACGCCAATCTTCTATATTCTGCGGACTAAGGGTACCTGGTTGAAGCATCACAGAGATATCGTGAAATACTGAAACACATCAGTACGATTATTAATGCAGCACAATAAATAAAACAGGTATCTGAGTGCAGTAACCCCACATCCCTCAGCCTAATAACCATCTACCCATCCATGCATCTATTGATCTTCAGCCACCAACAGTAAACCCACCAAAATACCTACCCTGCATCAGCCTGAAGGAAAGCAAACACACTGGTAAACCCCACATGAGCCAAAACTGCCAGGAAACCATTAACCCTCAAACCCTACAGGCCTGAATGTGGGCCCGTACTCCAACTCCTCACCAGTTCCTCAAACCACACAGGCCACATTTTAGCCCCACAGTAATTACTGAATCATTTATTGTCTAGACTGACTTCTGTTGTAAATAATACACGATTTATTGTAGATATTATTTCACATATAGTAAATAGTGACACATGTATAGAAGATACTGAATGAGTCAAGTTACTGCATAGACGGTTCTACAGTTAAAACTAAAAGCCTGGAGTTTAAGGGGTCAACAAATAGTAAGTACTTCAAATGGTAATACCTAGTCCAAGCATGGCAGCATGAGGAGAAATGGTACAATCCCTCAACCCAATAAGCATCTACACATCCATCAAGCCATCCAAAACGCAGGTATTTGAGTGCATTACCTAATTATTCTGCTCTTAGAAAGGTCTGTCTGATGCTCACAATTTTCTAAGGAACTATACACCACACATAGGAGACATGTAGGATCCCTACTTTATCATGAGTGGTTTATCATTTTTTGACATTATAATCCAACATGAGTCATTACATCTCCAAAATGTCAACTTCACAGGAGAAGGAAACTCACCATTGACAAATGGTATAAAATTAATTAATATACCATACTAGAGCTGGGCAATATGACGATATTATATCGTATCGTGATAAATTTATTGTTATCGTGATATGGTTTTCTAAGCATATCAAGGATACTGTTAGTGCTTAATAAACACTGATCAGCTGCAGATTTCATTACTAACAGTCTAATTAGACTAGTTTAATTAGATGAAGAGCTGCAGACGCTGAATACAAATCGCTGTATTCAGTACGGGAGAGTCTCTGAATAGTAGTTTAGAAAAATCTGTCGCTACTGATGTCTTTAGTCTGTGATTACAGGCATTACGGGTCTTTAAATATTGTGATATAGTATTATTAGCCCTATTATATAACACATAATGAATGAATGAATGAAATAAATCAAGTGGATCAGTCCAGAAATCTCACATTCAGCATATCCCTAGTTATCTGTGTTATAGCGTAATCAGTAGGGCCCTAATCCACAGTACTTAGAGTGTATAATCAGTAAAGATCCGTACAAGTGGCTCTTAAAAAGCCAGCCCTCTATTCACTGTCTGTTCATCCTATTTGTGCGGATTTGTGGCCCAGTGTTTGACCACAGGCTGCAACTGACCGCTAACAGCACTGGGACAGATAAACCCTACTACTGGAAGCCCATCACTCAATAGTCTTCCAACTACAGGAACACGCAGGCCTACTGCTTCACACTGTGCCTTACCATCACACACTTGGGGTGGAGGGTTGAGCTACTGTACTGTACTTTAAGACCATGATGAACAGCGAGTAAAAGACCACCTCTAAACAAGCTTTCTACAGGCATGTCTGAGACGCAGAGCTTCGAAGGAACTGCTGCAGAAGACTTGAAAATACTTAACAGCTTAACTGAGCTAAACCTCGTTCTTGGCCACAGGAACACAGGCTGTGCACTGGAGATCATCATCATCATCATCATCATCATCATCATCTTCATCAGACGCAGAACGAAAACTGGTTGGTGTTCTTTCCACAGGCTGTATTTTGAACATTTGGGATTAAGGTGGTGTTATCAACACAAACACAGATGTTCAGCCCATGTTTAGCCTGCAACCCTGTTAAGAGCAACACCGCCAGCAATCACACCCAGAGCATTATAATGTCCAAATGTTTGTGGACACCCCTTCTAACGGACATACTCAGCCACTTTAAGGTGCACCTATTGCGCGCGCACACAGCTTCTTAAGTCCCTGTAGAGAAGTACTGCCAATCAAATAGGACTCTCCGAAGCAGATAAGCATGAAGCTATGGGCACCATGTCCAACACCAGGCGTGTGTCCTCTTCATTCAATAGTTTTAGGAGGGTTGTGATGAGGTGGGATGGTGATCATCCAGCATCCTGACCTCACTAACGCTCTTGTTGAGGAATGCAAAACAAATCCTCACAGTACTGCTCCACCAAAATCTAGCAGAAGGCCTTCTTTCCCTGGACAGTAGAGACAGTTACTCCAAGGACAAACTTTAATATCCATGTAAAGTACCTTCATTTGATGTTCTTCAGGGGTTTATCACACATTGAGCTTTATTCATCCACCGTTTCTTCTTAAAAGTGGCTCTTCCACGGCATCTCTCAAAGAACCCATGGCGGCACCTCAACACTGGGGACTTGGCAAATCAGACGAACCGTCGCTGAAGTGCACCGATCGTGCTTCTTAAGAACGACCGCTCAATCTCGCTGAATTATTCAGGCTTACTCCAAAGAAGGCCTCAGACAGTTCAGACGTTCACCAATGCAAATACAACCAAGCCCAGCGTGTTATCTACTGGCTCATCATGATCTGCACGCTCTATCGGCAAACGGTCAAGCTGACACTTTCGTGAGTGTGTTGATGCCTCCATAACATAAGAATGAACACAAATAAGCATAAATGGAGGGGTCAGTTACTCAGGAAGTGTTCAGCAAGTGTACAGACATGCTGGCTAGAACAACACAGGTTTGGTTCCTGGCATCTCTGTGAACTCCAGCATTAGTTCAGTTCCACCAGCAGCTCAACCCATCTGTTTTTAAGGGGTTACAAACCTTAAACCCCAAAAGCTGCTGTTGCTCCTTTAAAAGAACCAAAAATAAGTAAATAATTAAAAAAGTCATTCCCAAAACCCCCAAAACTGTTACGTCAGTCTTGACTTGTTATATTTACCAAACCCCTAGAAACCCCACTAGAGAAAGCTCTAGCCAAAGCTGGTAAAACTGTAAAACTCAACGCCGACTTTAGAGAATATGGTGTTGTTGATATTAGAAAGCAGCTTGTCGTCTCAAGATTTGGGAACACCGGTTGCTACGAGTCCACGACTTTACCTGTGCCACTGTCCGCAGAAGGGGAGCAAGGATCCACGCAAGTCTAAAAGCTAACGCTAGCCAACACAGCATTTCATCATCTGCTCTCTCATTTGTCTGTACCCTTGAAAACAACCTGTAACTATCTCAGCTGAGCCAAACTAGAGCTAAACATGCACCAGAAGGGAAAGCACCAGTTATTTATATCTAATATTTAGAACAATAATAATAAAAATGCTAACAACTAACCGGCTGCAATCTTAGCTTGCTAACTGCACATCTCGCTGAGAGGACACAATGAGAGGACAGCAGCACTATCCTGCAAATTATTGTGATTCAGGATAGATTTGACCCAAATACAAATCAGCAACAGCACAGCAGCTCAAGGACCAATCATACATTTAAGCAGTTCTTCAATTCATTCATTTCAACCAAACTCACATCAGGCTTATCCCCAATGGAGAATCCCAGAATGAGAAGCAACATTACAAAATCTCCTCAAACCTTCAATCTCCACCAACAGATCTACCAAAATATCCACCATGCCTCAGCGTGAATGGAGGCAAACACTCAAGCAACCCTCATCTGAACTAAGACCGCCAGCAGCCATTACCCCTTTACACCCTAAAGGCCTGAATGTGGGCCCGATGTGTCAATTTCCCACCATCAAACCACACAGCCTTCATTTTACACTGAATCAGTTAGAGTATCTAAACAACAAATGGACAACAAACACTGAACAGTCAGTTCTAAAGTTAAAAGGGGGTCCAAGGGGTCAACAAAGTACTTAAAGATAGTAATACCTGGTCCAAGCATAGCAGCACCAATAACCTCAACCCAATAACCATCTTCCCATCCACAACCTCAATCCATCCATGCGTCTATTGATCTTCAGCCACCAACAGTAAACCCACCAAAATACCTACCCTGCATCAGCCTGAAGGAAAGCAAACACACTGGTAAACCCCACATGAGCCAAAACTGCCAGGAAACCATTAACCCTCAAACCCTACAGGCCTGAATGTGGGCCCGTACTCCAACTCCTCACCAGTTCCTCAAACCACACAGGCCACATTTTAGCCTCACAGTAATTACTGAATCATTTATTGTCTAGACTGACTTCTGTTGTAAATAATACACGATTTATTGTAGATATTATTTCACATGTAGTAAATAGTGACACATGTATAGAAGATACTGAATGAGTCAAGTTACTGCATTGACGGTTCTACAAAGTACTTCAAATGGTAATACCTAGTCCAAGCATAGCCGAATAAGGAAAAATTGGTGCAATCCCTCAACCCAATAACCATCTACACATCCATCCAGGCATCCATCTATTCATCGCCAACAACAAACCCCCATAAAATACCTACCATGCATCAGCCTGAAGGAAAGCAAACACACTGGTAAACCCCACATGAGCCAAAACTGCCAGGAAACCATTAACCCTCAAACCCTACAGGCCTGAATGTGGGCCCGTACTCCAACTCCTCACCAGTTCCTCAAACCACACAGGCCACATTTTAGCCTCATAGTAATTACTGAATCATTTATAGCAGATGCTGAGTCATTTATACTGAATACTGAATCATTCATAGTACATACTGAACCAGACACTGTAGACACCACCTCACATACACTAAAGAGTGGCATGTAAAGAAGATCCTGAATGAGTGAAGTTACTGAACAGCCAGTTCTAAAGTTAAAAGGGGGTCCAAGGGGTCTACAAGGGGTCTGCATTACTTAAAATAGCAATACCTGGTCCAAGCATAGCTGCACGAGGAGAAGGGTTACAATCCCTCAGTCCAATACCCATCTACCCATCCATGCATGCATGCATGCATGCAGCTATTCATCTTCAGTCACCAGCAATAAACACACCAAAATACCTACTATGCATCAGCCTGGAGGAAGGCAAACAGTCTAGTGAACCTCATCTGCACTAAATCCAGACTCCAACCCGACCAGCAGCAGCTGTGATTGAGCAGGTCTGTGTCGTAAAGCACAAAAAGGGGACTTGACTTCACGAGGCTCTGGCTCTTTGTGCATTGTGTGCGGCGCAGGGTGATGCAGCTGGTATGTAAATAGCTGCTGCTGCTGCTGCTGCTGCTGGTGGTGGTGGTGGTTGTGTTGGTGTGGGTGCATTAGCCAAACTGGGCTAGCACTTCCATCAGACCGAACCGGAGCTTCCCCGAGCAGCAGAACGACAAGCAGAGTGCAACAACACCGAGCTCCGAAAAACTGCTGAATTAATGCGGTGCCGTGCAGGCTAATAACAGCAACGCTCGTGCACTCACAATGCAGAGGCCCCAGCCAGCCATGCTAATCTGTTAGCTGCTATGAAGCTACGCAAGGCGAGGGTAAATAAACGGAGCTCGCAAACGCACGCACAAAGAGAGACCGAGGGAGAGAGAGGGAGGGAGACCGTGGGGGAGAGAGAGAGAGGGAGAGAGAGATTGGGAATGTACGTGCGTACGAGAAAGGCAGCGCGACCGAGAGCACGCGCTACGCAACGCATTCGCGTTGAAGAGACAACGGAGCGCTCGCGCGTTCCGCAAAAGAAAAAAGAAAAAAGCAGCGCGCGCGCACACACACACACACACACACACATACACGCATACAGAAGTTAAGCAAAGAAAAACCCCGTCAGTAATTAAACAGGTAAAGCCCAGCAGGCGTGAACACAACGCCGCAGCAGCGATGCGCTCAGCTGCCCGATGCTAAACGGCTAACGCTAACGCTTTGTTGTCTCGCGCCGCCGCGCCGTCCCGAAGCCCCAGCGAGCGAGCGAGCGAGCGCGCGCGCACACACACACACACACACCCCCCCCGTGCCACTTACCGGCGCATGGCCGCCGCCGCCGCCGCTCGCTGTCCCGCTGGCTTCCCCTCGCTCTCCTCCTCGCGCTCGCCGTCTCGCTCTCTCGGTCCCTCGCTCCCTCCCCCGCGCGCCGCTCTCCTCACACTCCTAACACCGCTCTCCCGCAGCGCCTGCGCTCCTCCATGTTGCCCTGGCGCGGGGGAGTGTGGGTAACGGGGGGAGCCGGACGGGTCCCGCGAGGAGACAGACAGACTGAGAGAGAGAAGGGGATGAGTGAGTGAGTGAGTGAGAGAGAGAGAGAGAGAGAGAGAGAGAGAGAGAAAGGGGGAAAGAGAGAGAGAGTCAGAAAGAGAGAGAGAGACATAAAGAATGAGAAAGAATGAGAGAGATAGAAAGGAGAGTGAGAGAGAGATAGAGATAAAGAGTGAGAGAGATAGAAAGGAGAGTGAGAGAGAGATAGAGATAAAGAGTGAGAGAGATAGAAAGGAGAGTGAGAGAGAGATAGAGATAAAGAGAAAGAATGAGAGAGATAGAAGGGAGAGTGAGAGAGAGATAGAGAGAGAGAGAGAGAGAGAGAAAGAGAAAGGGGGAAAGAGGGAGAGAGAGAGAGTCAGAAAGAGAGAGAGAGACAAAGAAAGAGAAAGAGTGAGAGAGATAGAAGGGAGAGTCAGAAAGAGAGAGAGAGAGAGACAGAGAAAGAGTGAGAGAGATAGAAGGGAGAGTCAGAAAGAGTGAGAGAGATAGAAGGGAGAGTCAGAAAGAGAGAGAGAGATAGAGATAAAGAATGAGAAAGAATGAGAGAGATAGAAAGGAGAGTGAGAGAGAGATAGAGATAAAGAGTGAGAGAGATAGAAAGGGGGAAAGAGGGAGAGAGAGAGAGTCAGAAAGAGAGAGAGAGAGAGAGAGAGAGAGAGACAAAGAAAGAGAAAGAGTGAGAGAGATAGAAGGGAGAGTCAGAAAGAGAGAGAGAGAGAGACAAAGAAAGAGAAAGAATGAGAGAGATAGAAGGGAGAGTCAGAAAGAGAGAGAGAGACATAAAGAAAGAGAAAGAGTGATAGAGATAGAAGGGAGAGTGAGAGAGAGATAGAGAGAGAGAGAGAAAGGGGGAAAGAGGGAGAGAGAGAGAGTCAGAAAGAGGGAGAGAGACATAAAGAGAGAGATATAGATGGGAGAGTCAGAAAGAGAGATAGAGGGAGAGAGACATAAAGAGAGAGAGAGGAATAGACAGCGGAGCGAGAGATAAAGAGAATGAGAGAGGCAAAAAAGAGGTAAAGAGACAAAGTCAGAAACAGAAAGCAGAGACATGGACAGATGGACGGAGACAGAGAGGACATTTGGCTCTATTCCTCAGTGATTCACACCTATTTCTACCCAATCTGGAAGCATTGCCCCCCACACTAGGATGGTGAAGGTACACGTCTCCTGAAGTTCGGACAGTCGGCCGTTGACTTCCAACAGACTTTTGTCAACCACTGAAACTCAGCCCATGCTTTCCTGGTTACCATAGTGACCGGCATCGTTTAGGACGGAGGGGACTTGCTTATAGCCAAAAACCTCAAAGTACACTTCAGGCGCTCCCCTGGGAGATGCAGTCCTGTTTACCAGCTTAAATGAGGTGTAGTTTACCTGATGGAACACCTTGTTGTGATCGGACTGGTGCTGGTTTGATCCCCTGGACCGACAGGAGCCAAGACTGCCCACTGCTCTGGGCTCACTGCATGGATGGGTGGAAAGGTGGAGGTCAAAGTCCTATGTATGGAACACAAATGATGATGGAGGTTCTCCTCTGGATACTTGAAGGGGTCTTGGTACAGATCAGGTTTTTGACCGTTGCCTGGTCCAGGTTTTGGCTTTGTAGGCCAGCGTCAGGGTTATGTTGGCAGCTACAGGAAGCCAGTGAAGGAGTTGGCCTGATGATACACATAGGAAGACCAGCCAGGAGGGAGAGTCTTGAGATGAGGAGGGACTGAACGGGACTGGCCTCATAGAGGGAAAGGGTCAAAATCATCCTCAGCTTGATCAAGGTCCATTCTTCTGCAGATGGAGTGACCAGGGATTGAGGAGAGTGACCAGGGAGTGACAAAACAGCCTACTGGATGTGTTAGAGCTGAACAGTGATTCTGAGCTCTGGCTTCATGATACGAGTTAAGTGCTGTGTTGGGGTGTGTGTGTGTGTGTGTGTGTGTGTGTGCGCATGCAAGACAGAGCGGCAGCATCCCTGCGGGCCACAACAAACGAGGACAGCTCGTACATTTGAAAAGCACAACGCAGCCCTCAAATTAATGAAAAGGCTGTGACACGGTTTAGCTAAAGGAGAAAAACACTCCTCAAATAGCCGCCAAATTAATTAGATATAGACTGAACCCTCCATAGATGGAGTTAAGAAAGAAACAATAAGAGAGAGAGAGAGAGAGAGAGAGAGAAAGCGAGAGAGCTTGAGAGACACAGAGAGAGTACCTGCAAGATTTACCTAATTTCCTATTATGAACCATCACGAATACCTGGATCAAAGGATGCCGGCTTCCTACTAGGTCCCAGAATTCAGAAAGCCTCAGCAAGGCGGATAAGCCTTTTCATATAAAGCCCCTCAACTCTGGAATAACCTTCCACATACTGTTCGGGGCTCAGACAGAGACTCTGTTTAGCTTTTGGCAATTAATGTTTCCCTTTGAGGTTGGATTGAGGTTGCAGATCCAGAGGTTCACAGACTTAGGGACGCGACGGTGGAGCAGATGGACTCCAGTGTTTCAGGGTGCTCCCATGTCTGTGTTACCTTCTGGCTACCTTCTCTCCTTTTAATTAGGATGTTATAGTCAGATCTGCTGGAGGTGTCAGCCACACTCTGTAAACATTCATTTCATTCATTTATCCAGTCTGACCTGATGGAAGACTGACCAATGGGGTCCCCTTTACCTACGTCAGACCAGCTGCCACCCTCCTGGCACTGCCATCTGCCTAATGACTATGTTGAAGTTTACATGGACTCGAACTAACTGCCACTATTATTATAATTACCACCATTAACCATCTCTTATTATTCTTACCATCTCTACCATGATTATATTAGTTCCATTTACATTTACGGCATTTAGCAGACGCTCTTCTCCAGACATTACTAAACACAAGTCAGTAAGGAGACCACTCTGCTATTCGCCCAAGTGTTCTCTGAAGAGGAGGGTCTTCAGTCTGGGTTTGAAGGCAGCGAGCGACTCGGCCGTTCGGAAACCCAGGGGAAGCTCGTTCCACCAGGACAAAAAAAAAGCCTGCACGCTCGTCTTCCGTGGATTTTGAGGGATGGCGGGTCGAGCCGAGCTGTACTTGAAGCTGGAAGGGCTCTTGGTGCGGATCGGCTTTTGACCATTGCCATCAAGTACGGAGGATCTGGTCAATTCCTGGCTTTGTAGGCCAGCGTCAGGGTTCTGAATCTGATGTGGGCAGCAGCTACAGGAAGCCTGGCATGGCTGAATTTAGGGACATTGAAGACGACCCATGCCGCTACATTCTGGAGGAGTTGCAGAGGCCTGATGGTGCGCAGAGGGAGACCAGCCAGAAGAAAGTTGCAGTAGGGAAGTCTTGAAGTGACGAGAGACTGAACGAGCATCTGGGCGACTCTCTAGACCTCTCTGTGACAGCGGCAGATTTGATTTTATTGATTTTATTTGAACCAGCCTCCAGAAAGGATACCAGATATACTGTATGCTGCCTGCCATCAGTAGCCGGAGCCTGAGAGAGCACAGTTAGCCATGCTCTCTCCAGGTACGTAGATGTCTCTCTCTCTCTCTCTCTCTCTTTCTCTCTCACCGCATCACCACCACTTGTGATGCTGGCTGGCACGGGCGTCTGCTAGCCAAAGCATCAGAGTTTGGGACCTTGCATTTTCCTCAGAGAGTGTTGGTTGCCCAGTGACGTTGCATCAGTCACAGTTGGAAAAGAGGCGGTGGCTGGTTGTGCATGTGTTGGAGGAGGCATATGCCAGTCCTCACCCTCCCATGTGATAGAGGGAGAGTGCTAACGAGTGGGATGGGTAACTGGCTCTCTGAAATTGAGGAGGAAAGCTGGGGAAATTCCAATGAAAGAGCTGCTGATCTGGACAGTAAGTGTTTATTTCCTCAGTAAAACACTGATATTAGAATAAACACTAATAACATTCATACAGAAAGTCGTGATTTTACATCACTGTGTTCATTAAAACATCTCCAAAGCTCTCCTCATGGAGTCTAGTGTTTATTATAGTGATCATCCAGCACCTGGTTTAGTAAATCAGAACTTAATGATGGTAAATCAGGTGAGCTGCTGCTGCTGATGATGATGGTATTGAACACGTCCACGCTGTGCTGGCTAGACTGGGGGGCGTCCAGGAGAAACCTGGAGGAACCAAGCTCTGTTCTTCAGACTAGCTCAGAAGATCTCAGCTACTTTCTTCAGAATGAGAAGCTCTTGCTCCTTTTTACTGGATTTATGTTCACCTGCATCTGTTCTAATGAGATCTGGAGCCTCTACAGTAAAAACCCTCTTACTGTTGAGACATGGGTTTAAACAATGTGCCTAAAACTTCATGTTCAGTAAAACACTTATTAAGTACCTAATTATTTGTCCTTATTTATTAAGCTGTTAGAAATAACTTACACAAATCCCAAATAAAGAAGGAAACACGAGTCCAGTCCCACATTCACCTCAAACAGCCGACTCATCCCAACCACATCGCTGCTTTCAGTTGTCTTCTATAGAAACCTGCCGCAGATGTTGTGAATGGCAGGCTGCTTTTGTTGATCCCCTCTAAAGAACAATCCTCTGTCTTTCAGATGTGCTCAGGATTTCTTAATTGCGTCAGTGAAGACCCTTAATTCAGGCTAAAGGGGCTAAATGAGCTGGAGAAGCTTCCTTTATTGACTGAAGGCCAGCGGGCCTGTAGGATGAGTGGGCTTTGTGGAGTTTGTAGGGGTTTTGACCTCATCCTTTTTTCTTCTCTTCTCTCCTGCATGTGCTGCGCTCTCTTTCTTTCTAGGCACCAGTACCCCCCACCCCCCACCCCCCAACCTCCACCTCCTATAACAAACAGCAGCAGGGAGAAGGCAGCGCAGTGCTTTATTATGCATTAGGATCATCCTCATCAAATCTGCCGCTCCAACAATGGTTGTCCAGGGAATATCAGCTGTCATGAAGAAATCTGTGATAATCAGGGACTCGTGGTGTGTTTGAGTGTGTGTGTGTGTGTGTGTGTGTATGTGTGTGTGTGTATAATGCTATTACATTATATATAAGTAAAGTAAAATGTGCCATGTTATTATATATATATTATATATATATTAATTTAATCCAGTACGTGTTTGTCAAGTACCTGTATGTAACAACGTATATATATATATATATATATATATATATATATATATATATATATATATATACGTTGTTACATACAGGTACTTGACAAACACGTACTGGATTAAATTAATTATTAGTAGTGCTTATATAAATATAATATTATATATTTTATTATTATTAGGTAAAAGGAGTATTAGATACATTTGTATTACATTTATCGGCCGTATTACACAAAAGTACTTACGCATAATACATGTTGGATGTATTGTTACTATGCTAAATATGTATAAACATATTAGTCTCTATATACGTTTATCAATTATTATTATTATTATTATTATTATTATTGTTGTTGTTGTTGTTATATGGATTTTAATGTGTGTGTATATATATATATATATATATATATATATATATATATATATATATATATATATAATACATACTGGGCAGATAACACATCTTACATACATATAAGCTACATATTAGACATATTATTATTATTATGACAAATATATGACCCATGTCCTCATGTGGTAGGAAAACAAGTAGTTTGTGTGTGTGTGTGTGTGCAGCAGAGGGAGAAAGAGAGAGAGAGAGATATTTAAATTCAGAGTCTTTTATAGCCGAGTCGATCAGGGCTCCCCAGTGGGGGTCCCTCATCCATTCGCGGTTATTCCCTCTGCTGTGAGAGGAAGATTAACGGGCTGGAAAATGCAGCTGCAACTTCGAGTGTTCATTTATGACTAGAGACAATATGACAGTGCTCTTTCTACACCTACATCCTGTAACACCTAAGCAGCAGTTCTGCAGTTTAACCCCTTCAGTTCTGAAGACCCGACTCTCACAACTACAGAATGTACAGATCACACTGCTAAATCATTTACAGTGGTTACGGAATGGTAAATCTGAAGGTTGGTGGAAGAACAGAGCTTGATTTGAACTGATGAGGAGCATTGCTGAGGTTCCTCAGAACTTGGGGTTTAGCCTTGCTTCATTTGGGTTGAGTGTTTCAAGTGAGATCTTAGGGGCCTTTCATTTGACAACGGTCTTCAGTGAATAAGAAGGACACGGTAATTTGCTTGTTTGCTGTCTGCTGCTGCATCTTAACATGAGGTATCAAAAGCAATTCACCTGCTTTTATTCAACCACCATTTCCCATTAAACCAAGGAATCCATGGAACATCAGAAGGAAATCTGTATTATTACAATTTCTGTATAATTTCTCATTAAAGCCTGTAACACTTCTCTCATTGTAAAAAGGAATGGTTTTACCTTTATGACATCACTTTAAGGACGTGACATCATCAAAGTCATCAAACACTTCTCTATATATGAAATAATATGTATTATAATACATTTTTATAGCCTATGAATTGTAGTTCAGATCACGGTTGTCAAGCTAAGTGGTTTAGACCTGTTCCTACATTCAAATCTTAGTTAAGCAATTTTCACATCAGCAAATACAGAAATATCGGTCTTCTGGGAATAAGAAGGACACAGCAGTTTGCTTGTTTGCTGTCTGCTGCTGCATCTTAACACTGTAGAAAATGACCATGACTCTCGACTCTCAGCTCGACCGACAAAACGACAAATCCACGGGTATCAAAAGCAATTCACCTGCTTTTATTCAACCCAAATAAATACTTTTAAAGGAGAGCTGAGAGCCTACAGCGTTCAACCTGGCCCAACACTGATTACAATGAAGAGCGGGAGGTAATAAAAGACGGACGGACAGAAGAGCCGAACTACCAAAGAAGGACAGAAGCAAAACATGGAGAAAAAATCCCCTGTTTCCATTACCATGCATGTTATTTAAGGAAACGTGGAAGGTCATGTGACATCTAGATGCTTATCAGTTTTCTGAGCTCATTTATTATTCAACACCCCTTCAACCCCAACCCCACCCCCACCACTCCCCCCACCCTTTCTTCCTCCTTTCTTCCCTCCTTCTTCCCTTTTCTCACAGCCCTTCTCAGTGGGTGAGCTCTGAGGTTGGTACAGGATAACAAGCAAGTGTGTGGATGAATGGCAACCAGAGAAGTGGAGGGATACAGGCCGATATATGTGTTTCATGCCAGGCGACAAGGATGAAGATGACTTCCAGACTTTATAAAAGATCAGTATCATGATATATATAAACTTTATTAACATTAAAAAATCCACCGTTCTAGAGTCCAGCATTTTTCTGACCCCTGTATTTACATAGCCCCTCCCAATTCAGCCAGCAACACTTCTTGTCGAGGTTATCCACCTTATTTCCCATTAAACCAAAGGAAACCATGGAACGTTTCTTTTAAAATGTCTGTATAATTTCTCTAAATATTGCAGCAATATTTCTGTGAGTTTCTCATTAAAGCCTGTAACACTGTCATTGTAAAAATGAATGGTTTAACCTTTATGACATCACTTTAAGGAAGTGACATCATCAAAGTCATAAAACACTTCTCTATATATGAAATATTATGTATTATAATACATTTTTATAGCCTATGAATTGTAGTTCAGATCACAGTTGTCAAGCTAAGTGTTTTAAACCTGTTCCTACATGCAAATCTTAGTTTCTATAGCAAATCTCACATCAGCAAATACAGAAATATCTGATTGTTATTGTTTTCTAAAAATAAGACAAAGAATAAAGAAACAGATTGACGCACCACAATGTGGTTGATAAAATAAAATAAAAAACTAAACAAAACAAAACAAAACAAATAAAAATAAAATAAAATAAATTAAAACAAAACAAAACAAATTAAAATAAAATAACATATATATTTTTTCTGTCACTTTTTTGCCTTTGTACCCATTCCTGAGAATTGACTCAGTTATAAATAGAACCCATCCTTTAAAATTAGGGAAAATAAATGTATAAAATTGAAGACAAATGAAGCATATGGGATTAAAATTGTTCATTTTATTGTATTAAACTGTATTAAAATGATCCTTGTTTTTTATATGTTCACAAATCATATTGTGTAATAAGAAAGTGTCTTTAAATGCCACATAGTTTTTGGACAAATTACACACTTTTACACAAGCTGCCAACCAACCAACCAACCAACCATCTTCCTCTGCCTCAGTGTTCATCTACACAATAACGAGGATGATGAACAGATGCCTTTCAAGCTCTTCATTTCATTACATCTCTGTTGTTAATATTTATGTCTTGGTTTTATTACACACACACACACACACACACACAAACAAACAAAAGACAAGACTCATTGGCTGCCCAACATTTCAGCATTTTCAGTATTTCATCGTTTCAGTAATCACTCACGCCCCAGTCAGCTGATGGATGCATTTAATTCTCTTCTGTGCGGAATATAAAAACGTCCCATCTACCAGAGAGACGCCTCGCTCCTTCTTATGATCTCTCCATTATTCAACACAGGCCCTGAGATAAGGGAAATGAAAGCGTGAGATGTCTTTAGCAGTCTGCAATTATAAATACAGTTTAATAAAACGTCTATGGAGATGGAGTAGGGCTGTCAGGAAGCGGTCTATCTGACTCCACATGGACGTCAGCCTGATACAGCATGGGACGTTTGAAGGAGCAAGTCTCTATTACACATGGCTTTTCCACTGTGTGAATACGTACTATATGGACAGAAGTATTGGGACACCTGGGACATTCTTTGTTTCTTCAGAAATCAAACTATTAATAAAAAGAGTATCAGCTTTTGTTGGAGTAACTGCCTCTACTGTCCAGGAAAGGCTTTCTGATCATTGAGCATTGCTGTGAGGTTGAGACTGCGACCTGTGAGGTCAGAATGTTGGATGATCACCACCCCACCTCATCCCCAGCTCCCCAACTGCATGAAGCACCAAACATCATTTCAGAGAACACAGCTCTTCCACTGCTCCACAGCTCAATACTGGGGGACTTTATCCCCCTCTAGCCCACGCCTGGCATTAGGCAGCATGGTGCCAATAGGTTCATCATGTTTATCTGCTGCAGAGAGTCCTATTCTATTGGCAGTACTTCTCTACAGGCACTGGACAAGTTGTGTGTGTATGTGCATTTGCACATCTGTGTCAGCAAGATGTGCAGCCTAAAGTATCCGAATGCATTCATTAGAAGAGGTGTCCACAAACTTTTTTTTCCTGACATACAGAGTACATTCTTGTAATGAAATTACACCTGCACCTTCATTATAAGGTGTTCCCAAAACGTACCTTGGTTCATTGCGGCCAATGGTTCTACTTTAACACCATCAGTCCACAAGGCTTGTGTAGATTTTCCCTTAAAAACGTCTGATGCAGGTGTCGCTGCACAGTAGAACAGTGCACCACCACTCCAGAGTCTGCGAGATCTTCCTGGAGGTCTTTTGCAGTAAAACAGGGGGTCCTTTTCTTCAAAGTCCTTCAGACCTTCATCCAAGTAATCTAAGAACTTCTTGTCATGACCAAATGTTTGCATGATGCTCGAGAATCTGCTCCTAAAATGGACAAAAGTATTGGGACACCTGCTCGTTCATTCCTTCTTCTGAAATCAAGGGTATTAAAAAGAGTTTTTCCTGCTTTTGTTGGAGTAACTGTCTCTGCTGTCCAGTTAAGAAGACTTTCTACTAGATGTTGAAGGAGCACTGCTGTTAGGATTTGATTGCATTCAGCAACAAGAGCGTTAGTAAAGTCAGGATGTTGTCAGGATCATCACCACCCCACCTCATCCATGACTCCCAATTCATCCCAAAAGTCTTGGGTGGAGCACCAACCGCTATTCCAGCTGACACAGTTCTTCCACCGCTCCACAGTTTAATGTTGGGGGGCTTTATATACTCCTCTGCTCAGTTGGAGACGGAGATCAGATCATCTGCTCGAACCCTTTTTTAAAAGTGGATTTCATGTAATACAGATATGAGCACTATAAAGCCAGACAGGACAGAGAGAAGCACTCAGACAAATGGACAGACATCCTTCTCCTCTTCATTCCCCTCGTTCAAAGTCACCCAGTCCTTGAGTATCCTGAATAAGAGAGAGAGAGAGAGAGAGAGAGAGAGAGAGAGAGAGAGAGAAGGAGGCAAAGAGAGAGAGGGGAGGGGGTGTTGGGGGGATTAGATCAGACTGACATCATCACCAGCAGGTCCTATTACAGCTTTATTGAAATTCCTCTGGTCTGGGAAACAGCTATTGACTGCAGTGACACACTGCTGTCCTATGTTACACACGGTCAAAGTCATACCTTGGCCTTGGAATAAGGAGGGACCAGTCCTTAGTGCCTTAGCGCTCTGTCTCTTTAAGCCCTTATACTACAGAGTGGTTATTTCGAGTTCATTAAAGGCCAGAACTAAGCTAACACTATATGGACAAAAGTATTGGGACACCTATACATTATTACACCTACAGGAAACCTACTTTTATGACCTCCCCATTCTAAATCCATAGGCATGCATATGGAGCTGGTCCCTCTTTGCTCTGCAGCAGGTCTGGAGCTTTGCAGTTATTAAGGCAGCAGCAAAGCGTTGGAGACTTTCTACACTCTGCTCTGAGCTCAGCTCTCGGCCCTGACCCCGCTCTGTAACTTTACGCAGTCTGCTGTGAGTCGCTGTGCTTCCTAAATGCTTCCACTACTCAATAATAATACCACTCACAGCTGATGGAGGAAGATCTAGGAGGGGAGAAATTTCACCAGCTGACTTGTTGTTGGTGCAGCTGCGGCTCCTATTACATACAGAACCACGCTGGAGTTCAGTGAGCTCTTTAGACCCACCCATTCTTTCACTAATGTGTGGAAAGGCTGACTGCATGGCTAGGGCCTTGATTTTATACACCTGTGGCAATGAGACTGAATGAAAGAGCTGAATGCAATGGTTAGGGGTTTGTCCCAATACCAGCTATGCAAGTTGCTAGACTGTCCAAGGTGGTTGATGTGGTGTTGCTAGGTGGTTGCTATGATATTCTCTAAAATATTTCTGTTTTATCCTAGGTGGTTGCTATGGTTTTTGCTAAGTGGCTGCTAGGTCATTGCGATGCTGTCCCAGGTGGTTGCTTGGATGGATGCTATAGTAGAGTTGTGAGGTGCTTGCTATAGTATTTCAGGTGGTTGCTAGGCAGTTGCTATGGACGTGTTATGCAGCGAAAATCTGGATGAGAAGAATTAGAAGAAGAAAAAGAATTATAATAGTTATTAATAACTAATTACCACAAATAATTACTAAGCAATTACTCAGGAAGC
Source organism: Salminus brasiliensis (assembly GCF_030463535.1). Taxonomy (NCBI): domain Eukaryota; kingdom Metazoa; phylum Chordata; class Actinopteri; order Characiformes; family Bryconidae; genus Salminus; species Salminus brasiliensis. The sequence continues at coordinate 32,834,827 of NC_132889.1, read as the reverse complement.
TTATAATCCTGTATATCCTGTAATTACCCACAATTAAATGATATTATATAATAACGAGCTGAGAGCTTAATAACCGTCTTCTGCTCCTGGCAGGGATGCATATGTGTGTCAGATGAATTCATGGCCATGACTGTACAATGTCCTACAGCTATATGCTTCCGAAGCTCCCTCTGTGTCTGAGATGGACCTCCAGGGCCTAAAACACCAAGCTGAAAGACAAGCATAGGGCTGGAATCAATAACCCCCCCCCCCCCCACACACACACACACACACAGGGGCAGTGGTGGCTCAGCGGTTAGAGCGCCGGGATATCGATAACAGGGTTGTGGGTTCGATCCCCGGGCTCGGCAAGCTGCCACTGTTGGGCCCTTGAGCAAGGCCCTTTACCCTCTCTGCTCCCCGGGCGCTGGAGTTGGCTGCCCACCGCTCTGGGTGTGTGTGTGTACTCACTGCCCCTAACACATGTGTGTGTGTGTGTGTGTGTGTGAGTGTGTGTTCACTACCAGATGGGTTAAATGCGGAGGACACATTTCGCTGTACAGTCCACACTGTACAGTGACGAATACGTGCACCTTTATCCTTTTATCCTTTACACACACACACACACACAAAACAGAGGACTTCCATAAAAGTTCCTAAAGTCAATAAAGTCTAATTAGTCCGGCTAACACTCCGAGGCAAAGCACCTCCTCTTTTATTGTGTGTTTGTAATCAGGGATATAAAAAAGTCCCACTCTTTACACCATCTGAGGTAGCACATGCAGTGTGTCCACAATCCCTCACCAGCAGATGGCGATAGTTCATCTGTTCTCTGCTGGAGACTGAGAGTCAGGTCTTCCTGATGTTTTGGGTTGGATGTTTTTTATACTGTAGAAGCTCCAGATCCTATAAGAACAGATGCAGATACTCATAAATACCATACAAATGAACAAGAAGCTGCTCCTAAAATGGACAAAAGTATTGGGACACCTGCTTATTCATTGCCTCATCCGAAAGCAAGGGTATTAAAAAGAGTTTTTCCTGCTTTTGTTGGAGTAACTGTCTCTGCTGTCCAGGCAAGAAGAAGGCTTTCTACTAGATGTAGATGTTGAAGGAGCATTGCTGTGAGGATTTGATTGCATTCAGCAAAAAGAGTGTTAGTAAAGTCAGGATGTTGTCAGGATCATTATCACCCCACCTCTCACCCCACCACCCCAACTCATCACCAACTCATCCCAAAAGTCTTGGGTGGAGCACCAACCGCTATTCCAGTGGACACAGTTCTTCCACCGCTCCACAGTTCAATGTTGGGGGGCTTTATACCCCTCTAGCCCACGCCTGGCATTAGGCCAGTAGGTGCTATCATGTTGATCTGCTCCAGAGAGTCCTATTCTATTGGCAGCAATTTTCTAGAGAAGCTGTGTGTACACTTTAAAGTAGCTGAATGCATTCATTAGAAAGGGTGTCCACAAACATTTGGACACGCAGAGACAGCATGAGAGAGAGAGAGAGAGAGAGAGAGAGAGAGAGAGAGATTGATCTTACGAGAATTGGTACCTCTTGCTCCTGAGCTCCTCCTACAGTCAGGAGGTGTAATTCACGGTTCGATGAGTGAGGCGCTAGAGCTGGGGGGGAGGGGGGGGGGGGGGTCATTGGACCCAAATTAACTGGGGCACGTGCCTCAGTAAAATACTGCTGTGCCCCACAAAAATCACGGTGGTAAAAAGTCAATGTTGTTGTGGATCGCAGGGCAGGACTACAGGCCACGCCACGCAAATTTACTACAGGCACTACATTTCCCATAATGCCTAACGCATTTCGGTCAGTGCCAGGCTATTTGGGGTTTTCGGGGAGTATTGGACATTCACACACATTTAAGATAAGGTCAGCCTCGCAGCAGACACGACAGCGAGAGCGCACAGCTGTATGTTTTGGTTCTAGACACTTATAACCGTATAAGCTGCCAACATTAGCTACATAGACTAAGATCAGCCTTTATTTAGGCTAGCTGGTAAAACATTCAGAGCACGAGCCTGCAAAATCAGCCAATAGCCAATATAGCTAACAGTAAACCACTCATTTTAAAAGCCTGTTATCTAATAATAACAATAATATTAATAATATTGAAACGTATTTATTAATAGTACTACTAATAATAAATACTAATATTGTTGCTAGCAATATATTAACGTAGCTCTTATTATTCTTAGTAGTAATAATAATAATAATAATAATATAATATTAATAATATATAAACGTATTTATTAATAGTACTACTATTACTACTACTATTACTAATAATAATAAATAGTAATATTGTTGCTAGCATTATATTAATGTAGTTTTTAATTTTCTGAGTAATAATAATAATAATAATAATAAATAGTAGTATTATTACTACTACTACCAATAATAATAATAACAATAATAATAAATAGTAATATTAATGCTATCATTATATTAATGTAGTTCTTATTATTCTTAGTAATATTATTGTTAATAATAATAATAATAATAATAATTTCACCCAAATATGACTCATTTGGGTCTGGTGAGACGGGGCTCACATGGGTGAAATGTTGACTAGACTGGTTCCAGGTGGGCATGGGCTCTGGGTGGGTTTGTGCCTATGTTTTTACTGGGCCCCAGTTGGGCTTCCCAAATGAGCCCCATCATTTCAGTCCCATCTAGGCCCCGTATTGCGCAGTGTGCAACTGAGAGGTGGGCCATTTTAATCCCGTCCTGGTCCAATCACTGACCCTGGTGGGCATCCTCTCTCTCTCTCTCTCTTTCTCTTAATCTCTCTCTTTCTCTCTCTCTCTTACTCTCTCTCTGTCTCTCTCTGTGTGTGTCTCTCTCTCTCTGTGTGTGTCTCTCTCTCTGTCTCTCTCTCTCTTACTCTCTGTCTCTCTCTCTCTTACTCTCTGTCTCTCTCTCTCTCTGTCTCTCTCTCTCTCTGTCTCTCTCTCACTCTCTGTCTCTCTCTCTCTTACTCTTTCTCTCTCTCTCTCTCTCTCTCTCTTTCTCTTAATCTCTCTCTTACTCTTTCTCTCTCTCTCTCTCTCTCTCTCTTTCTCTTAATCTCTCTCTTTCTCTCTGTCTCTCTCTCTCTTACTCTCTCTCTGTCTCTCTCTCTCTCTCTTACTCTCTGTCTCTCTCTCTCTCTCTTACTCTGTCTCTCTGTCTCTCTCTCTCTCTGTCTCTGTCTCTCTCTCTCTCTCTGTCTCTCTCTCACTCTCTGTCTCTCTCTCTCTCTCTGTCTCTCTCTCTCTCTTACTCTCTCTCTCTCTCTCTCTCTCTAGTGTGTGTGTGTGTGTGTGTGTGTGTGTGTGTGTGGCAGAGCTGATGCTGTTTATCTTCCCCCTCCTCCTTCGCCCCGCCCCCCGTCATTCCTCCGTCTCCTCGCGCGCCTGAGAGAGAGAGAGCGCGTGTGTGTTCCAGAGCGCCAGAGAGAGCGAGAGAGAGAGAGAGCGAGAGCCGGGAGCGCGCGCCGAGCTGAGACTCTCACACCAGAGGAGCAAAGTTCTGCTGAACCCAGAGCAAAGTGGACCGAGAAGCTCTGAGGAGCTCGCTGAGGATGCCTGACCCTAAAGAACCTTAACTTCTCCACTTTACGCAGAACCAAAACCCCCGTCTCGCGCTGTTTCACGATCATGGCTGCTCTCCGACGCAAATTCGGCGAGGACTACCAGGTGGTCAACACCAACCGGGGGGCTCCGTTCTCGGCGCCCGCGATCAGGAAGAAGCGGCAGCGCTTCGTGGAGAAGAACGGGCGCTGCAACGTCCAGCACGGGAACCTGGGCGGCGAGACCAGCCGCTACCTGTCCGACCTCTTCACCACGCTGGTGGACCTCAAGTGGCGCTGGAACCTTCTCATCTTCATCCTCACCTACACGGTGGCGTGGCTGGTGATGGCGTCCATGTGGTGGGTGATCGCCTACATCCGCGGAGACATCCAGCACGGCCACGACGCCTCGTACACGCCGTGCGTGGCCAACGTCTACAACTTCCCCTCCGCCTTCCTCTTCTTCATCGAGACCGAGGCCACCATCGGCTACGGCTACCGCTACATCACCGAGAAGTGCCCCGAGGGCATCATCCTCTTCCTCTTCCAGTCGCTGCTGGGCTCCATCGTGGACGCCTTCCTCATCGGCTGCATGTTCATCAAGATGTCGCAGCCCAAGAAGCGCGCGGAGACGCTCATGTTCAGCCAGGACGCGGTGGTCTCGCAGCGCGACGGCAAGCTCTGCCTGATGTTCCGCGTGGGCAACCTGAGGAACAGCCACATGGTGTCCGCGCAGATCAGGTGCAAACTCATCAAGGTGAGCCAGCCGCTGGACAGCGCGCGCGCGAGAGAGAGCGAGAGAGTGCATGAGAAGTGGAGTGCACGGACCGCGCACCCACTTTCGAAACGCGTTCGAACCAGCGCGCGCTTACTCAAACAGGCTCGTACTCTCCAACACGCTTTCCATGTATGCACGCGCATAGTATACACTGGGGGGAAAGGCTCATTTCTGAAACGCACGCGCGTACTCGCGTACGCACCTAAGCTACACACGCACGCACTCGCACGCTTGTCATATGCACTATATATACATATATATGCCCACGCACGTGCGCGCATAAACTGTTACTGTATTGGATCCACGCGCAAATTAAACACGCATATGCACACGCTCACGTGGATACGTACGCGCATAGTATAGACATATGCACAGGGTCGCTTCCCAAACGCACGTGCATTCGCACCTGCACACACCGGCTACAGAAACACTCATGCACTGAGTGTATGTCCGGAATACACTTGCCATACACACACTTTCATGCAGTTATTAACCAGGCACGAGCAGCACACACACACACACACACACTGTCTGGACGGACGAATGCTTGCCATATGCACACACACACACACATGCATGCATGCACTTTCATGCAGTCACACACATGCATGCATGCACTTTCATGCAGTCACACACAAGCGCACACACACTTATACACTGTCCGGGTGCATGCATAGACACACTTGTTATTTGCACACACTTTCATACACTTATATGCAGTCACACACACACACAGTGCAGTCATGCACACAGGTGCAACTGACACACATGCACACACACACACACACGATGTATGTAAATGCTGCTTTGCTCCACCTAACACCACCCTAACATCCATGGCAGTATTCCCATCATAGTGTGGCATTTAAACACACATTCCAGCAGCAGGTACACACACTATGCTGTTCTTAGCCCCTACCTATCATTCACCTCATCGTCCAAAACATCAGCCTTACAACCTGCAGTTGTAAGGATGATAACATGCAGCTAAATACATGGCCAAACAAACACACACACACACACACACACACACACACACACACACACATACACTTATAGAGCCTCCCAGCACAGACACAGGTTTTGTTGCTACTTGACATTTAGGCCAGCTGCTCATAAAGCCATGTGTGCGCACACGGGTACTTGAAAGGAACGTTCCACTTAAAACCGGGTGGAACTCATAAAGCTGAGGGGAAAATGCAGAACAGCTGTTAGATGGCGCTGAGGCCAAATTCACAATAATAATAATAATAATAATAATAATAATGTCATTTTCACTTGTACAATACAATAAGCCAGCGCACCCAGAGGTCCCAACAGGGACAGCTGGGTATTGAACCCACAACCTTGTGATCAATAACCCAGTGCCTCTTCACAACATATCTTTACATATCCCAGCTTAGAAAGCCTTGGTCAGAGCGCAGGGTCAGCTATTCTGTGGCAACTCTGGAGCAAAGGGGGTTAAAGATGGCAGCTTAGTGGACCCAGGTATTGAACCCACAACCATGTGATCAATAACCCATTGTCTCTTAACGTACCCCGGGGTCAGAGCACAGGGCCAGCCTTGCTATTCCACACTGGAGCAGAAGGTTAGAGGCCTTGCTTGAGGGCCCATCAAACCCACAACCATGCGATCAATAACCCAGCACTCAAACCACTGAGCCACCTCTGCCCTTGTGTTCCTGGTCATGCTGGTGTTAAATCATCCTGCTGACCATCCTGAAGCACACGGCTAACAAGCTTTAGAGAAATAAGGCAGGCAGGAACTGGAGCGTTCCTCACTGTCTTAAATCTTAAAGCTTGACTCAGAATGCCCAAAAAATTCATACACCCTGCATGAATAATAACAAACACCCCCACGAAAACATGCGAGATGCACATCAGTGGTGTTCTTTTTTAGCACACACTCAGGCTCAGTCAGGGGGCGAGCCCAGTGCCGCCTCAGCGGTTCCTGACTGGAGCTTTAAAATGTATCACTTTTTAGATACTTATAGATTTCCCCTCATTGACAGGCTGTGTTACATGCTCCCCCTTGATTCGTTTACTTCCATCCACAAGTTGGGACTCAAACTCATGACCCCCTGTCTTTTGACAAGCAGGTAGTTAGACAATTGTTACACTCTAGAGCTGGTTCTGCTGATTAACCCACCTGTTCGTAGCTCCTCCTAGCACTAGGAATGCCCCAGACACTAGCAGGGTAAGGACATGCCAGGCATCTGTCACGCTTGGTTCCGCAGCTCTGCTGCACCAGCGAATCCCTAGCCATGCCATGCCGGTTTGCCATCAGTGGTCGGAGTCCGAGAGAGCACAATTGGCCATGCTCTCTCTGGATACAGCAGTGTTTGCTGGTACAGCTGGTGCAGTGAAGCTGCAGAACCAACGCTTTCCTCCAAGAATGTCAGCTACTTGGCAACCTCAGATTAATAGCCACTGATACAACGCCACCGGGCAACCAACCCACTGGGAGGAAAGCACCAGGTATCCATCTCTGATGCTTTGGCTAGCACCCACCCATAGAGAGCAAGGCCAATTATGCTCTCTCAGGCTCGCAGGGATTCAGCCAGGACATGCTGCCTGCCATCAGCAGCCAGAGCCTGAGAGAGCACAGTTGGCCATGCTTTTCGGGGAGGTAGATGGCGCTCCTGAAGGGATGTTTGCTGGCACAGGCGTCTGTTAGCTGGTGCTGTGAAGCTGGGGACCCAACGCTGTTCGCCAAAAGTCTTGGCTACGTGGCACTTGGAAAAGAGGCAGGGGTTCTTTTCACATGTATCGGGGGAGACGTATTAAGTCCTTATCCTCCTAGTGTCGGGAGCATTGCTAGTGCTAGGTGGAGTGGGTATGAGCGGGTGGGTTAACTGGCAGTACCAAACTGGGTGAAAGTAACTGTCAAAGTAACTGGTGCAAGAGTGTAAATCTACCTTACCAGTCTTTCTTGGACACGCATATTTACATGGCTTCACAGCTCTGGAGTGGCGCAACTGCCTAACTGCCTGACATGGCTAAACCATATTTACATGGCTTCACAGCTCTGGAGTGGCGCAACTGTCTAACTGCCTGACGTGGCTAAAACCATATCAAATGCTTTACAAGACTAGGTGTAAATGGGGTCAGTGTGTTCTGTTCTTTTCAAGATCAGCCTACCCCTCTGACCTTTCCCCATTGCATGTCTTATCCCATGAAAGTCTCAGACTTCCATTAGCATAGCTCTGACCCAGGAGCCTGTGGAAGAGATGAGTGACCGTGGGCAGAGACTGAGTGTTTTAATCAAACAGCTGAGCGCTCGGCTCTGCTTCATGTCAAAACGCGACCCGTGGCCAAACCCTGTCACTCTGCAGCCGAGTGACATTTAAGGAACCCTGTGCACCATGTGTGTTTGTGTGTGTTGGGACAGTGGCCTTCATGCTGTGTTTTATTAATCTTACTTTACTTGATTGAATCGAAGGGCACACAGCCCTGGGCAAGAACCTGCTGATACAATACAAGGGTTACTATTTTTATCCCATCAGAAAAGTGGGATCTAGTGGTCAGGATTTAAACACCCCAAAAAAAACCCCACCCGCTGGTTCGAGTCCCGGGTCATGCTGTCTGCCATCAGCAGCCGGAGCCTGAGAGAGCACGATTGGCCTTGCTCTCTAGGGGTGGGTAGATGCTCTCGCTCTCCCCACATCACTCTGTTGTGATGCTGGTGGTCACTGGCATCTGCCAGCCAATGCATTAGAGCTGGGTACCCATCGCTTTCCTCCGAGAGTGTTGGTTGCCTGGTGATGTTGCATCAGTGGCAGCTGAAAAAGAGGCAGTGGCTGCTTGCACATGTGTCAGTCCTCACCCTCCCAGTGTCAGGAGCATTATTTGTGATGGGGGAGAATGCTATCAAGTGGGTTGGCTACCTAAAAAAAATGTTTTTGAGAATTGATACAGTATTGCAAAACATACTATTGCGATACTTCGATATATCGATATTTTCGTACACCCCTACTGAGATGCATACATGGTTTGTGCCTTGGCAAAATATACTATGTAAGTCTAAATCAGGTAAATTCAGCACATCCCTTCTTTCAGCTTAAAACCTGCAGGTTCCTGCAAGTAGGTTCCAAGAAGATAGGAGTGGAAAGGAGATTCGTGGAAGCTTTGAGCCTCCCACCAGCGTCAAGGTTACATCCACAACCATGCCAGAAAATCTGCGCCTATAAAGCAGTGAGAAAACCTGAGTGTTTGTTTTGTAGGTCACAACTCTTGAGGAATGTGTATTGTTGCGTTCCTGGAGAGAGTAAGCAGGCCTACGTACAACAAACACATCATGTACCTGCAAATACGGCTTAAAATAATGATCACCACCAGCAGCCAAAAGTAATGCCTGGATTTGGGGTTTTTGAAGAGCTGCTAAAGCAGTTTAAATATGGACAAAAGTATTGGGACACCAGCTCATTCACTCTTTCTCCCGACATCAAGGGTATTAAAGAGCTGATCCTGCTTTTGTTGGAGAAAGTAAACTGTCTGGAGTAGAGAAGATTGCCTTGGGGATTTGATTGCATTCAGCGACAAGAGGGTTAGTGAGGTAAAAAACGTTGGCTGATCCACCACCCCACCTACTCCCCAGCTCCCCAACCCCAACCAAAAGTATTAGATGGAGCACCACCATCATTCCAGAGAAGAGTTTTACTGCTCCACAGCCAAACGCTCTAGCCCCTCTAGCCCAGGCCTGGCATTGGGCCTGGTGCTATTAGGTTCATGTTGATCTGTTCCAGAGCGTCCTATTCTATGGGCAGTACTTCTCTACAGGGACTAGATAAGCTGTGTGTGTGTGTTTGTATATTTGCACATCTGTATGAGCAATGGATGCAACGTAAAGTAGCTGAATGCATTCATTAGAAGGGGTGTCCACAAACATTTGGACATGTAGTGTATCTAAATTTGTGGAATTTTGCAGTAGCTATTAGCTACTGGAATATTCTGCAGCCCATTTGTGCATGCTCTCTCCAGCCACACGACCACAGTACACTGAGCAAACAGAGATATAGCTTAATGACGCGTGGAGTATTCCAAAGGGACCGGGACATTGTGAACACACACACACACACTCACACACACAGGCTTCCAGTGAGAGTGTGCCCACTATCTGTAACAGTCAGTGTACACTTAGGCTCAATGGGACTGTACAAGTCATTAACCACTGCCAACGTGTAGAACGTGGTCGAGCCAGTGTACTGTAGATTGAGCACTTTAAGGAACCAGCCATGGTTCTTCTCAGTGGATTTTGGCTCCCGTCTAAATGCACCACGTCAGTCTTTTCTTTTCAGGCTGCTTTTGACAGGAACCAAACTGTGATGGCTAGATGACTGGGAGTGAGCATCTCCAACAACATCAGGCAGGTCTTGTGGGTGTCCCCGGCCTGCAGTGGCCAGTACCTACACCCAGTGAACTGGCGACAGGGTCACAGGTACCTATGGATCTGCTGCTAACGTCTTGGTGCCAGATACCACAGGACGACTTTAGAGGTCTTCTAGAGTCCATGCCTTGAAAGCTCAGATCTGTTGTGGTGGCACAAGCTGGAAGTATTCAAAGTTAGGCAGTGGTGCTAATGTTACGGCTGATCGCTGTATCTACCCCAGTGTTATTTATATAGTATATATTAACATGGGGGGAAAAACACACACACACACACAATACTGCCTGGATAAACAGTTTCAAACAAACTCAGGTGGCCTTAGACCTTACCTCAGCACTGTAAACAGCATCAGCATCGGTGTGTAAAGAACAGAGGAGAACGGAACACAACGAGCCTCCGCATAAATCACAGGTGAAAATCACTGGGCTGACACGTTTCATATACCTGTCAGTGGACTGAATAGCCAGCGGGGTTAGCAGGGATCGCTCCGGTAGCCTCAGCGGTGGGCCCGCGAGGAGCGGCAGACAATGGGCCTTATTATCCAGCGGAGAATGAATTAATTGACGGCGTTCTGCGGGTCAATGGTGCCGGAATTAATGAAGCACGGCCTGTCAGCTGGAAGTGAACAGAGCTTCTTCTCATTTTTTTGAAAGAGAGTGGGAGAGACAGTGAGACTGAGCGGGAAAGAGGCGAGGAGCTGATGAGGTTAAACGCACAAAGGAGACTCAATTGCGTCTACTTCAGCTTTGAGGAGAGATAGGCGAGCGGATAACTGCGAGGTGAGGCGAGGGCCCCGGTGGTGTGATGAAGAACAGAACTTAATAAATAAATAAAACGGAGAAACGAAGAAGTCTTTTGTTCGCTATGAAATGTAGATACAACGGTAAGGTCTCTCCTTCTATCTCTCTCTCTCTTTCTCTCTCTCTCTCTTCCTCTCTGTCCCAGCCTACACTCCTAATCTCCGCAGCATTTTGCACTGCTCTGCTTTAGGGCTTTTAAAAAAGGCCGAGAGTTTTTATCTTCAAAGACCCTCAGCCTGATCAGCTCCACTAAAATAACCCTGAAAGCTTCGGGAACAATTGGACCAAAAACTATGTGACTCACATTATGTGGGTTATGTAACAGAGAAATAAAATGTTTTTTCATATCAGAGCATAAGAGGTCTGTTTAAACACGGCACAATAGCAGAACTTCAGCTAATACCACCGAGAGGAACACAGGCCTAGGAAATAGTACCTAAGCCGTGCGATCCTAGAAAGTACGTCAGCAGAGCTGAAATCTGTTCAAATTCCTCAGACATGAAACCACAGAGCCTTTGTACACCTTTGTTTTAAGGTGCAGTTGCACGTAATGGCCACCAGAGGCACTGTTACACCTCCCAGTTAATACACCAAGTGTGCGTCCGGAAACTTTTGCCACTGCTCCTGTCCTCTCCCTCGACTTCCTGCAGTAATTGGGGAAATATCATGCTGACTGCTGATGAACTGAGCCTATCACAACGTTGGCTTCCAGCATACCGCTTATACCCTCTAGCCAATCGCAGTTGCTGCACAGAGCCATTGAGCATATACAGCAGTTCAGTCCATTTAACTGCATTGATTATAAATGTTTAAATTCCTGCTTATTGCAAAGATACAGTCAATAGTAGGGATCCGATCCGAGTCTCTGAATGCCTACAATCGGACAATACAGACTTCTTCTGATCTCTGTGCTTCTATAAATAATACAGCCCCTAACTCACGCAAGATGTTCTAATACACAGCAGTAAGCGCCAGTAAATCACTGTATTCTTAGTAACAGTTTCTGTAATCAGACTAAATTCTGATCTGATCTACTTTGTTTGGAGCAACCTTTTAAACACACAACTGTTTATAGTATTTAATCTCACAGTCCAGTCTGACTGACCTACCTGACCATTCAGGTCGCAGTTCCTTAAGCTACATCTCTGCAGTCAGATCTTTTAGTGTGTCTGTATTAGCATTAGCATCCTGCAAGTGTAAACGCACCCAAGACGCATTTAAAACATATACAGATCCGATCACTCAGACCACTTCATCAGATGGTCTGAGGCACATTTAAGCTACGTTATAACAGCATTTACACGTCCGTCTGTCCAAGACACATTCCACAACCAAAATTCCAAACATCAACATAATCATGGAGGACAACAGCATGTAAAACTGCAAATTTAGAGACAGCAAGCATCTTTAGCATAGCACAGAAAGTGGCTGAACTGATGAACATCCGGTTGCCGTGCAACCAGCTCATTTGCATATTCCGTCGCATATAGCAAATGGATTCAAGTCTGACTAACCAGAGACTCATTTGACTACCCAGTGTAAATTATGGCTTAACATCGGCCTCGCCCAGCATCACTACCGTGACATTAGCATCGCTACCATGGCACTAGCATGGTTAGCATTGCAATCATGATGATAGCAGTGTTAGCAACCCCACTGCAGCCACCTTTAGCTTGAATATTGCAGTGTTATAGCAGTTTTAGCATTGCTACCACGCCGGCTGCTGGTATCTCTAACGCGGCCTTAGTTACAAGCCATGTTCATGAGGTCCTGGGCCCTTCACATCCAAAAACGAGTAAATATGTGGGCTACATCTGAAGGCTCTGAGGGCAGGGCCTGAGTGCTTTACCAGGCAGGGTCGCATGAAATGATCTACCAGACATAATAGAGGTCACAGAACCTTTTTCACAATGAAGAGCAGATATTTAGGCCCCAAACTCCCCATTGTTGAAACACCATTGATGATTCTATGAGGCCGATGGCGGTCCGGCAAAACTAGGCTTGCCTGTTTTTTGTTTTGTTTGTTTGGAAAAGGCATTACTACCGAGGATCTGATCTATAAATTATACACTCTGTAAAACAAATTACTGCCAATTTACTAAATTACTACCCTGGGGGGTCGTCTTACCCCAGGTTTCCTCTAGACTTTCTGTTTTTTTGTTCTATAGAAACAGAATTGGCCTCATCCTGTACATGTTAAACTCAAACAGGGACGGTGTAGCTGTGTTATGGGAATACTGTCAACTGTTAGCCACACATTACTGCACTAATAAACACACACGCACACACACAATCATATAACCCCCCCATCCCCCACCACCCCCACCCCCCCTTTCCAGTCAGTATCACTTAAGTGTAATCCTTCAATCCTTAGATAGATAATTTGCTTTTTTACATTTTGAATTAGAAATCTCAGCTGTGAGCAAACACAAGTTCAATTACAGAGCGTGGCTGATAACCGTGCATACGCAGTTGTGTGTGTGTGTGTGTGCGCCTTGTTCCTGGAATCTGAATACACACACCAGATGGCTATCACTAGACAACAAAGGAGTCATATTGAAACTATTAAATCAACCACGCGAGCTCCATGGCGAGAGGCAAAGGCCAGTGCAGGTATCGAGCAGGGTGGGCAAACAAACATGTTACTGTGCAACAGGGCTCAGCTCTGTGTGTGCCTGTGTGTGTGTATGTGTGTGTGTGTGTGTGTGTGTGTGTGTGTGTGTAATAAAACCTCCCTCAGATCCAAGCACTGCTCAGATATATCACGCTGGCCTGATTCCCAATCCCAAGAACCTCATTTGGAGATGCTGTTATGGTGAAATTCTAACTAACACATTTATGAGATTCCTAATTCTGAGAATCTAAGCATCTCAGCTTAAGAAGAAAACAATGTTAGTTTAATTTACACCGTCATACCAGAATATTATGACCACCTGCCATAAGAGTGAGAATAACCACCCTTGGCTCGGATGACCCTAGCGAGATGTAGTGGCATGGACTGACTGTATCAGGTGATGGAAGGTGGTCATTCTAGAAGTTAGCTGCTCCACAGTGGAGCCATTGATGCCAGAGGGGATCAATGGCCTGTGAGGCATTACTGTTATACGGCTGGGAGGCTCTCAACGTGTGAGAGGTCCATTCTCGGTAAACCTTCACTACCGCAGCTCCCACGAACATCCCACAAAGTTCACGGTTTCCAAGATGCTACTACCCTTCGCCCACTGTCACGGTCATATCCGAATGTTATGACCAGTCCTGGTTTGGAATTAACTTGGCCCGGGATGTCGGGTATAAATAAGCGGGCACACCAGTCAGTTGCTGTAGAGTGCAAAATGATTGACATAGGTATGATTGATGTCCAACAAGGCATGAAAATAGGGAAATAGCATCTCGGAAAACCGCTAACATTGGGGGTTGTTCTAGAGCCGCTGTAATTAAGGTGTACTGAGAGGATGATGACATGTAGCATGACCCAAGCCAGCGATCCTTGGGTCATAGTGGCTGCACCTAACTCCACTGGACCACTTAGAGGGGAATGACAGCGAGTGGTGCAGAGAAATCAACGTGCCACTGTGGATCAGTTCCTGATACAGTCTTTGCCATGATGTCTTGCTAGTGTCATCTGAGCCAGGGCAGATTATTATGGTTGTCCGTGCATCGGTCTACCTATCTACCTATTTACCTACCTACCTACATATCAATCAGTCTGTCTATCTAACTATCCATCCATCCATCCATCACACAAGTTATGTATGTTTGAGAAGATGACTAAATGCTACTGAGAAAGGGGGACTTCTAGCAACCATGCAAGACCACCAAAAGCCACATCAGAAGCTGCTAGTGTTCTCAGAACAATGCACTGACCACACTATGGTCCAGATCTCAGAATTTGCCTGAAAATATTTGTATCTTGAGAAGCACAAAATGCCCCAGCTTCTAAAGTGACTCTGAAAGTCTGAGAGTCTCCAGAGAATCAAGGGTGATTCAGGGAATTGCTTGCAGTAGATGTTGGAACATTGTTGTGAGGCTCAGACTGCATTCAGCCACAAGAGCATTAGTGCTGTTGGATGAATGAGTGTTGGGGTCTGTCACTTCAACTCATCCCAAAGCTACTGGAAGATGCTCCTTCACTCCAGCTAATGTAGCTCCACTGCTCCACAGACCAACGCTGGGGGATTTTATACCCTCCTAGCTGCTGTTTGGCATTGGACATGGTGACCTTAGGCCCATGTGCAGCTACTCCAGAGCATCCTATTCTACTGGCAGTGCTCGTTGGTGTATCTGGTGATCTCTATAATCCTAAGAACTTCAGCCTGAGATGCGGTGGAGACAGGAATACGTTGCATATATCTGATTCCAAATGGAGAGAGCTGAAAGAGCATCATGCTTACTGAACTCCCAGAAGCCCAGCTGGAGTACTCTGTTCAGCAGCACTGTCCTCCATCATCTCTGCTTTTCTTCTCCGGCTCCTCACACTTCACCAACCACACTCTCTCCTTCACTTCAGCTTTCATCTTCTCCCTTTCCCTCGCTCTCTCTCTCACCTCTCAGTACCTCCTATCTGTCCCTGCTTCCTCACTTGTCCTGTGTGTTTTCCAGTGTAAATGGATGTGTGTGTGTGTATGTGTGTGTGTGTTTGCGAGAGTCTAAGGGTGGGCCAATGTGAGGAGAGCCGGGGAGGAAGAAGCATTACAGCGCAGATGAAAAGGGCAGAGACATGAAAGACGACAGAAAGCTTTGTCATATCTGGCTCTGTGGCTCAGCAAGAATAAAAATGCCAGTGATTTTCACACCGCTGGAGACGGCAGACGGTGCTCGCTGTCCGGCAAAAGTTTGGGGACCCTTTAACGTCTGTTAAAATTCTACTTTTTCTGCTTTTAGGGTAAAAAAATGATCCGCAAAAAGCTACGTAAATGTAAGAAAGAGCTCCCTGAACATTTGGATACATTTAGTGACACTCATGTCACTTCATGTTCGTCAAAGTGTCTTAATCAGTATGAAGAGCACATTTGACCTTAATAATAATGCTTTGATACTTCTCCATACTTATGATCATAATTATTAATTAAATCGAATATAATTAGGGACGTCCCAATACAGTTTTTGCCCCACCGATTCCAGTCCAAGTACCTTAATGCTCAGTATATAGATAGATGGCATTAGTCTTTGTCCTCTAGTGTCACAATACAAGACATTTTTTGTCACATCAAAGGACATTTCATCATTTCGTGTCAGTTAATAGCCATCCTATGGGATAGCTTAGCTGTCATTAGCAGGTAGCAAGACACAAATGCAGTTATGTAGCTTTTATACATTTTTCTTTATAAATTATATATATTTATATATCATATATATATATATATATATATATATATATATATATATATATATATATATATATATATATATATATAATGATAAAATATATATTGAGAGCCATACAAATGTTCTGAAAAACAGCAGAAAGACTTTAATGTAAATATTGCATACAGGAACAATACAGATTGTTAAATGATAAAAAAATAAAAAAGATTTTAAATGCATTTAAAAAAAAAAAAAAAACAACAACTTTGTCCTCCCGCATGACATTTTGTCCTCTGGTGTGACAGTTCATGTGTCATACCAGTAGACATTTTTGTGTCACACCAACAGACAGTTCAAGCTTTTGTGTCAGTTAGCGACCATGCTAACCTTTATCATTAGCAGTTAGCATGTTTAGGGGTAGAAGAGAAGTTAGGAGGTTGTAAGAGAATAATATAATAATAATATAATAATATAAGACAATATTTTACATAAACCTTTTGGTAAGTGACAGGAAATGGGTTAATTTGAATGGGGGATTTGAATAGGGATAGCTGCGCATCCATATTTAACATGTCCATGCTTATCTGACCGCCAGTCCATTAGAATACATGTGAAAAGGCCTTGATCTCGATGATATTGTGAATAGCTAGGTGTCCTGACACTTTTGAGGGGCAGTGTGAATTGACTTCACTTTATAATAATGGGCAACGTCTGATGCCTTTGCTGATGCTCTTGACTGTACAGGGCTGCTTATGAATGCTGACAGTGTAATATTTCACACGCATTCAAATGCCAGTGTATTGTACACCCTGCTTTATTTGTGTGCACATGTAAACACTGATACACTGACATGACAGACTGTAAACAAGCATGACCAACTTGTCAATGCACATGAATACCATACACCCCCCCACACACACACACACACACATACACACACACTCCCCGTATTTATGAGACGGTCTCTTGTGGGTGTAACACATAAATCTCCATAAGCCTCCTAAGATTAGGTATTTATATGAGCAGAAACATGGTGTGCAGGTGTCTTTTAAGAGGCTTTAGTCAAGATTCATGTAACACCACCTCTAGTGAACACTGGAGCCATTTTTTACCTTTAGATCCACCTTTCATTCCCGAGCATGAATATAAATCACACCTCTACAATCTCTTTTTCAGACAGACGTGTCCTCCATGTTTCCTCAATGTTGTTGTAGCTGAACGGATAAGGTGAAGTGGAGTAATGGGACATTGAGGAGATGGAGTGGATTAATGAGGCATTGGGGATATGGAGTGGAGTAATGGGACATTGAAGAGCTAGGGGTGGAGTGATGAGGCATTGAGGAGATGGGTGGAGTATTGGGCTATTGAGGAGATTGGGTGGAGTAATTGGATGTTGAGGATATGGGGTGGAGGAATGAGACATTGAGGAGATGAAGTGAAGCAATGGGTTATTGAGGGGATTGGGTGGAGTAATTGGATGTTGAGGATATGGGGTGGAGTAATGAGGCACTGAGGAGATGGAGTGGAGCAATGGATTATTGAGGGGATTGGGTGGAGTATTTGAATGTAGATGAGCTGAGGTGGAGTGATAGGAGGAGTGATGGGATGTTGAGATGGGGTGGAGCAATGAGGCATTGAAGAAATGGGGTGGAGTAATGGGGCATTGTGAAGCTGGAGTGGTGATGGAGCTTTGAGGAAATGAAGTTGGGTAAGGTGGTGTTGAGGAAATGAGGTGGAGCAATGATACATTGAGGAGATGAAGTGGAGTAATGGGGCATTAAGGAGATGAAGTGGAGTAATGGGGTATTGAGGAGATGGCATGGAGTAATGAGATGAGGAGATGGGGCAAAGTAATGGGGCATTGAGGAGATGGGGGTGGAGTAATACGTTGTTGAGGAGATGGCAGTGAAACAATGGGCTATTAAGGGGATTGGGTGGCTTCATGGAGCACTGAGGATATAGAGTGGAGTAATGTTGCATTGAGGAGATTGGGTGGAGAAATTGGATGTTGTGGAGATTGGGTGGAGATATGAGATGTTGAGGAGCTCCTCCACAGTTGTGGAGATTGTGGAGCTGGATTTACCACATTAAAAGGCTGATTTTGAACACTAGGCTGAGCTGTGAAATGGTTGATAATCAGAGCAATTATCAATGTTGAACAAAGGTTTCCTCAGAGTGTGCCCTACTAAAACATGGCAATACCCCTACGTTACCACACACACACACACACACACACACACACACACACACGGACGCATCAATTACTGCTATAAGGCAACACCGGAGGGAAATGATGGAGCTGTTTGTTGTCTTTATTGTTGATCTTGTGGCGTGCTGAGTTGTTTGTGGTGGAGGCAGACACTGGGGTGAAGTGATAAATTGAGTTAATTAGTGATAATTAGATTGCAAGAGACATAGAAGTATGACTCAGGGCCTTGGTGTATGTATGTGTGTATGTGTGTGTGTGAGAGAAAGAGAGTTCAAGCGAGAGAGGCTATTTGTATGTGTTCTGTATAGGGCTCTGTATTCGATTATAAGTGCGTATGCTGTATGTCATTTATTTTCCAGTGAAAATTACCCCTCTGCAGGCCACTCTCTATCTGCATGTGACTGCACTGAGAGGGACTGACGCATGAGGTGTGAGGGAGATTGCATGTTATTTGTCTTGCCTTTACAGCCGTGTGACCCAGGAGTGATGCGCACGTAAAGCGTTTCTCTGAAAATGGGCGCCTGTTCTTTAGTGGATGGGAATGAATACGTGGTAGTGGTTAAATCAGGAGTGTTTTCACTTCATTGTGGGAGTGTGTGTGGTGTGTTGCGTGCTACAAAGGACTTTAATGGTTCCATTTTCACGTTTTTTGCTCAGATGCTGTTCTACAAGCCTATATTTACCACCCTGTTATTTCAGCACTCTGATTTTCCTGTTGTGGAAGACAACTGATGGACTCTGAGTTGGTTAGCTGGTTTAGCGTAGACTAGCAAGGCCTAACTTAGTTCAGTTTAGCATCATTTTAGCCTGTTTTAGCATTGTTTGACCAAATAGTGTGGCTGTTTTTTTAGTTGGGTGTCCCGTTGGCTCAATGTGTGGTTTTGCTCGCCGAAAACAAATTATAGCTAGTCAAGTATCTGCTTGTTTTCCTGGCTTTCTCCGGTCAGCCCTTTTGCCTTTATCTGGTCAGACTAGCGTTAGCTTTTAGTCTAGCACCCGCTTGCTTCCATAGATTCCTCCAGTCAGCCCTCTGCCTTTTCTGGTCAGACTAGCATTAGCTTTTAGTTTAGCACCCACCTGCTTCCATAGATTCCTCCAGTCAGCGCTCTGCCTTTTCTGGTCAGACTAGCGTTAGCTTTTAGTTTAGCACCTGCTTGCTTTAATAGATTCCTCCATTCAGCCCTCTACCTTTTCTGGTCAGACTAGCGTTAGCTTTTAGTTTAGCACCTGCTTGCTTTAATAGATTCCTCCATTCAGCCCTCTACCTTTTCTGGTCAGACTAGCGTTAGCTTTTAGTCTAGCACCCGCTTGCTTCCATAGATTCCTCCAGTCAGCCCTCTGCCTTTTCTGGTCAGACTAGAGTTAGCTTTTAGTCTAGCACTCGCTTGCTTCCATAGATTCCTCCAGTCAGCCCTCTACCTTTTCAGAATCAGAATCTCAGAATCAGAATCAGAATCTCTTTATTTCACCAAGTATGTTACCCATACAAGGAATTTGTCTTGGTGAGAGCAACACGCATGACAAGTAACAAAGAAACACAGAACACAGTCTTAAACTAAAGGAAAATGACACTAAACAATAAATAGGGTAGGGGATAAATTTAAAAAAAGTAGAAAGTACTAAAGGTAATAAAGGTAATAAAGAGCTGAAAAATATATTTACAGAAAAGAAAAGGACATCTGTACAGGTGTGCAAATAGTCATAGTGCAAAATAGGCAGAGTGCAAATAACTGTTCAGTCCGGTTTGGTACAGTTCAGTTGTAAGTTTAGAGGTTTACAGTGGGAGGTGACCACTGTGATTGAGGAGCGCTACAGCTCTGGGGAAGAAGCTGTTAGCATGACGTGTTGTGCTGGTTTTGATGGACCGCAGTCTTCTACCCGAGGGGAGTGTCTGGAAGAGGAGGTGTCCAGGATGTGAGGGGTCAGATGTAATCTTGCCAGCCCGCTTCCTCGTCCTGCTGGAGTAGATCTGCTGAAGTGATGGCAGGTTACATCCTATGATCCTCTCTGCTGTCCTGATGATGCGCTGGAGTTTGGTTCTTTCTTGTGAGGTGGAGGAACCAAACCAGATAGTTATGGAGGCTGTGATAATGGACTCGATGATCGCTGTGTAGAACTGGATCATCAGGGTCTGTGGCAGGTTGAATTTCTTGAGCTGTCTCAAGAAGTACATTTTCTGGTCAGACTAGCATTAGCTTTTAGTCTAGCACCCGCTTGCTTCCATAGATTCCTCCAGTCAGCGCTCTGCCTTTTCTGGTCAGACTAGCATTAGCTTTTAGTCTAGCACCCGCTTGCTTCCATAGATTCCTCCAGTCAGCCCTCCTGCCTTGTCCCATTTTACAGCTCTGTTTTGGTTCTGCTTTGGTTCTGGAGGAACAGCAGCGTTTATGGTTCATGGTTTGAACCTAGGAAGATCCAGATTTCAATTCTAGGGGCCTTTTAAGAGACACAGGAAAGCATTAAAGAGCTCATGTTCTGCATTTTTAGGCCTGTACATAATGTTTTACCTATCCAACGCACACACTGGTACACCCTGAGGCGATGTGAATCAATTTCGTCAGTATTTCACAATAAAAGGTGAAATTTTCCACTTCAAAACTATACACCAAACCCAGTCAGCCCCGGCACGGCGATAAAGCCAAGGTGAAAATTGAGTTCTGTTTATCTGTCCACACCTTTCCCGGTGAGTGTGCCGCAGTGCTGCGAGAACCGCGGTGGATCACCTTTAAGTAAAACAGAAAAATCCTGGCCCTAATTGAACCGTGCATGAGACTAAGTAGAACTGATGGGTGCTGCCGTTACTGTAGGTGCTCTTTCTCTGCGCTCCTTTCTGCCGTAATGGCTTGTCCTCTCAGGACAGCGTCCGTCCATCACTTTTTCTTTCGTTCCTCATTCCACATCTCCACTCCATCACTCTCGTGCTCTCCCTCTCTTATGGCATGGGCAATGAGTTAGACGACCAGCTTCTTTAGGGTGCCATTTAGTGGCTGTCAGGAGCCATGACAGCACAGTCTTACAGACACACACACCCACACACACACACACACACACACACACAGAAAAACAAACTCTCAGGTACTCTCAGGAGCACACCCTCCAGGGGGAATAGCAGTCTTTTTTTAATGTGCTCTTGCTTTACCCAGTGGGGTTTCTATTCCTGATGGATTCATGCTCCCTCTTTGAGTGAATTCACAAAAAGACCCACACTCATACACACACACTTTCCGCTTGAAACTCTAGTTTTTGCTGTACGCCCGCTTCCAAAGTTAGGTAGACGTTGTTGCAAATCACTGAATAGGGCATTTCTACGCTTGCTATCCAGCTGTCAAAGTCCACATAATATAACAATGGTTGATTTAAGGATCTTTCATTTCAATGAACAGGATAAACAGTCACTTAGGGGGTCTTAGGGTCACTTAAGTTTCGCTAGTTTATTCCAGATCACAATTACTTGTCCAAAGATTTGTAGACATCCCTTCTAACGAATGCATTCAGCTACTTTAACCCCTTCAATCCTAGGTTCATGATTCAGTTGTTAATCCAGTGAAAACTATTGTGTGTTGGCTATGGCTGTTTTAGCATACCCGATATTGTGGGGTCCCACAGGGTTCTATTTTAGGGCCAATGAATCTGATGCACACTCTGACTATGATGAAGAATGGTCTTACACAGTCTGGTTTAAAGTATGGTTTAAGGGTTTGCACTTCTCCTGAGGTCTCTCATTTCACCTTCAGCTACTCCCAACACCAGTAACTTGACTTTGCTTGCCGTGTTTATTGTCAACACTTGTGACGGTCGCTCAGGAGTCAGTCAACAGCAAAGGCTCTGGGCTGCTTGATACTTGGTGGAGCTGTAGCTGATCTAGCTAAGCAAGGGCTAGCTTAGCGAGTGAGCCACAGTCACACAAGTCTGCACGTTTATAAGTAGGGTTTCAGTCAGACAGACTTGAGTTTTTGCTGTGGAGAGCAGCACCGTCATCCTGCTAACTAAGCTAATACTAACCAGCTCGTCTTTCCTTAATCAGAGCAGTTTAACACTGTAATGGTCAGACTGACGGTTTAACATTCATTGAATGATTCATTAAAAACTGCAGTGTTCACTTTGGCACCCTGTGAGCAAACTGAACGCTGAATTTGGTCATATTTCGGTTTTAAAATAATGCAGGATGAGATACAGAACCACGTCAACGTGGTTTGCAGAAATCCTGCAGACAAGTATATTTCCCATGCAGGGTATGTAGATCCCGAGAGCCGTGCAGGACTTCATTATTTTGGCTAGATATTTTGAAAAGCATGTCGATACGATAAAAAATGCAAGAGTCTGCACATTTCCATAAAGCGTGAGGAGAGTGGACTGCACAGCTCAAAGGAAAAGAGACCTAGACGCCGAACGGCGTCTGGCTATGCAAATGTTCTCGCCAACACAATGCTTGTTGTCAGCAGTGGGCCTGTGAGCTGGTGGCAGTGCAAGAATTGATCTTGTTCAGATAAATGATTTTCGAGGTTCATATGTCAATGGATGGTGATACGAAATGTGTATTATGATACTTCTTTATGTCAGTGTACCATATCTAATATAGTCCAACCCCTATCCTAATTATACTAGGTTGTTTCACCCTCAGCCAAATTCTTGTTGTAGGAATCCTGTTCTCATTCATTCATTCAGAGTGGCTCAAGTGGTTTAAGGAAAGTTTGTGGGCTTCATGGCTAAGTGGTCATTGGTATAAAGCAGTTTGGGCCTCTTGTCCTTGCTTTTCCTTTTTTCCCTAATTTAGTACTGCCAATTAACCCACCCGATCGTAGCACTAGCAATGCTCCCGATACATGGGAAGTGCCACCTATGCAGCATCGCAAGGCAGTCGACACGCTTGGAGGAAAGTGCCGGGTCCCTAGCTCCACTGCACCAGCTAATAGACGCCTGCGCCGGCCAATGCTGCTTTAGGAGTGATGAGGGGAGAAAGCTCCATCTACTGACCTTTTCTTAATTGTCTACAGCCCTGTTGGAACCTTTTTTTTGCCAATTTCCAAATCCTAGCATAATTGTTGTAGCTGTCAGTCATCAGTCGTGAGGTGTCACTGATTGAGGCCTGTAAATAGGGCTGCAACAAACAACCACAGTTGAATAATCTATTGATTATTGAAATGAATAATCTATTATTCAGATTATTATCAGTTACCAAATAACTGTTAACTATCAGCTTTTACGTTTAGCATGTTGTTTTTACATTTGCTAACTAATGATGCAGTGTTCAATAAATCACTGTTTTAATGAGCTTTACTGCTAATATAAAGGCTATAAAAGACTAAAAAAAATCCAATATCTTTTTCCAACATTAGAAAAAGAACATTTGTGTCAGTGCTTCTTTTGTATTAGTGACTTATTTTCACACGGTCTGGCCGGCACCACCGTATCTTCGACCTGCAAGCTGATTGGCTCATTTATTCAAAAGGCAGGACCTTATACGTAAAACAGATACCATGTTGAGCGTTACGAGAATTCACATTCATATTTCAGCCAGTGGCCACTCTCCTCATTTGTAACATCCCTGTGTGACTTACTTTTTACACTCAGCCCGTGTCCATATGAGACTCCCATGTCTCACACTAATAGAATCCTGCTCTTCACTCAGACCAGACTGAGATGTGCTGCCATGTTGCCTTCTGGCTCTGTACTGGGTTTATCCGCATGCTCCGTTCATGTGACAGACAGCCGCTCAGTCTGGTGTTTTCACTGCAGCTCTAGGCAGGCAGTAAAACTGTATTCCACACTGTTATGGTTAAACTTTGGCTTTTAATCCACAGTTCCCTTGCGTCCTGAACCACTCCTATTTAGAGTCACCAAAGTATCGTATGTGTCGCCAACTAATTTGGTTGTTGATTAGTTGTGGCGCCCCTACATATAACTCTAAGGAGCTGAAGTTGTCACATTTTGGATCTCACCCTGGATGGATCTAACCAGGCGGTTGTGGTGGTGACGTCTTCACAGAAATGAATTAGAATTATAAAAATGAACATTTTTAAACAACCCCCTCTCCTGGAATTTTCTTTGATGGTTTTCCAGCATTTTCATTTTTCCTGTGTTGTCTGTGTGCAGAGACCTGTGGGTAACCAGGGTCTGGAAAAGATACATTAGTTGCATACTACAAAGGTTGTATTTCTAGGCTGCATACGAAGGGTCTTTTACTTCAAAACAGCTTTCTATGATGTACCTGCCGAGAAATGGCACCTAGCAAGCTAGCAAGACGTATCCGTTGTTGCCTGGAATCCTGAAAACACTGACCTACCTGAATTAACTAAATTATTAAAGATGAATTGTATTGCGAAAGTATTGGACTTTACACAGTAAATATACTGAAGCTGGCAACCTAAGCAACCATTGTGTCTAACAACTGAGGAAGATTCATGACTTTACTGTCATTTTTAAAGCATTGGTTATGGTTCTTCCAATGACCAGAATCATCCGAAGGTCCACATTTTCAAGCCTGACAGTCTGATTGGCTCAGATGAGTGAAGAGCGAAGCAGCTTCAGAAGCTGGTCTACTAGAGCCTGAACAAAGGTCTAAGAGCGAAGACCTTCTGTATGCCCTCTTGCACACATTCCTCTCATTCATCAGGACAAGATTAACAAGACTGCTCATGCTTGATCTTGTTGCTGCATAAAGGATGAGTGTTTCTTTGTCTGTTTGTCCCTATTGTCTATTCAGAGCGGCGAGAGCACCGTTGTGAGGTGCTGAAGGGCTCTGCGTAAGAGGCTTTTGCATGTCTGCTTCTTGGATACAGTCATCCGTCTTCCTAAGCTTAAGACGAACGGACAGGAGTGATACATTGGGGCGGCCGCGGGCCACTGGCAGATTAGACCAAATGGAAGAATGCAGCGTTCCGCAGAGCACCCCTCACTCAGCTTAGGATGCAAACAACAGAGCAGCCCACAATACCCCACAGCTCGGGCCAAATCTCTCAGAACGGCTGAGACTGAGATGCTCATTCAGGAATAAGTCCCGAATGTCCTGACAGGGTTTTTTTTTTTGGTTGTTTGTTTTTGGAACAATTGAGGAAGAAAGTGAAACACTTTTCCCCCCTAGTTCAACTATAACCGCTCAGCCAAGACCAAGATGTTTGGTGAAATCTGCGAGACTAGTCCATTGACAAAAGTATTGGGACACCTGCTCATGCATTCATTCATTCATTTTTTTCTTCCAAAATCAAGGGTGTTAATAAAATGTTTATCATGTTTTTGTTGGTGTAACTGTCTCTACTGTCCAGGTAGGGCTTTCCACTAGATTTTGGAGAGCATTGCTGTGAGGATTTGATTGCATTCAGCCACAAAAGCATTAGTGAGGTCAAGTTATTGATGATGATCACCACCCCACCTCATCCCCATACCAAAAGTATTGCAAGGAACAACATCCATCATTCCAGAGAGCACAGTTCCACAGCTCAATGCTGAGGGGCTTTATACTCTATACTCTCTGGTCCAAGTCAGTATGGTCCCAATAGGTTCATGTTTATCTGCTTGAGAGATTATTGTATTGGCAATACAATACAGTTTGTGCCTACGTATGTGTGCATTTGCACATGCAAATAGATATAGATAGAATGTCGCCCAGCATCGCTATCGAGCATCTTTATTGCTGCGTTATTGTGGCATAATCATCATTACTGCAGCAACCGCTGGCCTCGCCCAGTTTCGCTACCCCAGCGTTAGTCACATGCTAGTTCATGAGGTCCTGGGCTCCTCACATCTAAAACCAGGAAATATTTGGTCTACATCTTAAGGCTCTGAGGGCGGGGCTTGAGTCTTTTACAAGTACAGGAAATAAATAGAGGTCATTTATGCATCAGAATCTTTTTCACTATAAAGAGAAGATATTTTGGTCCCATACTCCCCATTGTTAAAACGCCACTGACGATTCTATGCAGAATTCTATTTGGTAAAAGGCTTGGCTTGCCTTTTTTTTTTTTTATTGTCGTGTGGCACTAAAAACTTGTATTTCCATTTTTTTGCTGCTTTTGACATTTTGACACAATGTGAAAAGTGGCAGTTGGTCTTTACAGTGTCAAAATGTCATGATGAATGAACCAATAGAAATGCTCTAAAATGACTGGGAATAAAATCTTTTTACACTGACACTGAAAGTTCAGAGGTTTTCCTTTTTTGGCCATTTTGGACATTTTTGATGTTCTTTATGTACAGTTATAACTTAAACTATGCATTTTGCTGGGCAAGCCAATAGAGCCGAGAAAAAGTCGCCGAGTGGGTGACAGTGAAAGAAGAGCAGTGAGTCTGTGCTGCCTCTGTAAGACTGACTCATGCTCTCTGCTCTTCACTGTGTGGCTCGGTGGATGTGCATATGTGTCTGCCTCCGGCACCTGTGGTAAAAATACTCTTGGAAAGTTTGGGTTTTTAATTCAAAGCCCACAAGACCCGAACCCAAAATCAGAACAGAAACACTTCCTGCAGCCGAAAGGCGCATCTGTTTATCCAGGAGAGATGAAAGTCGCCGGGAAAAACACACAAAAAGAAACTAGAAAGAGCCCTGCTAATTTCTGCTACCGTAGCGTGGAGCATGTGCAGACATAGTCACAGTTATAGCTGAGGATCCCCTTAAGGGGTCCTACTTAGTGGGGATGTTTGGGGGTGTGATTATTCGAATATGCAGATCTTAGCTTAATCATGTTTTTAATAAGACATGTTGTTTCAAATGAAAACATCTATATTTTTATTTCTTGAGTATTTAAAGTAGCTTTTTGTTGATATGACTGGTGAAAGAGCTCAGATGCAGTTTTACAAGCCTATTTACAACCCTGTTATTTATCCTCCCACTGAAACATGCTGATCCTTTTGTGGCTAGCCTAGCCTAGCCTTGTTTTTATACCTCCACTAATTATTTTGTATAATTATTCCCGACTTACCGAATAGTGTTGCCGACCTCTCGTGCAGTGAAAGGTGAACCGATGACCTGGTCATCTTGTATTTAGCTTTACCGTTTTTCCTGAGAGGCCTCTTGCCAAGGCTGTCCATTGTGCTCCTCCGAAAGGCTTTTTCCCCCAGCTGCCCCAGAGGTATGTTATTGGTTTTTGTGATAGTGACCGCTAGCTTCTCCAGCTTTAGCTAGCTTCCTGGCTCGCCAAATTAGTCTACTACTTTGTGGACACTGGCACAGGCAATGCCGCAATTACAACAACTAGTGGCGAGTCTGGTGGTGTAGGGCATCCCGGAGAAAGACTGTGGATATAACAAGCCCAGACTGTTTTGTGGGTTTTGGAATTAGCCGGTTTTAGCTTGAGTGCCTTCACTGACAGTGAACATAAACAAACACCACATAAAGTGCCAGTAAGACCCACACTGGCAGAAACCACCAAATAACACATCCTTACAGTAAGAGCAAACACTCAGCTCAACAAGCAGCCACATAAACACAGGGTTCCTGATGGTTGCAGGGATTCATGGGTATGCAAATTGGGTTTCTCAATTGGATATTGGGATACTGCTTGCTTGATCACGTGGGATGACTGAATAGCAAAAACGATTCAAATGCCAGCCCCTGCGATACTGTGCAGTGAAAAGGAGTGCTGGGGACACCATTACTGAGGAGTAAACTCTGCTGGAGGAGGAGGTACGGCAGATAGGCTGGTTAAATATAGAGGGTAGATACGGGGTGTGTAGGCAGGGGATGGGTGGCTGGGATAGACTGCATGTGGGCCGTCAGTGTAGAGATGCTCCGGAGTGGAAAAACTCCCAACGCACTGGAGGAGACATGAGTACTCTCTGAATGTGGCCCCAAAAACCTGTGTGGGTGAGGGTTGTGTGTGTGTGTGTGTGTGTGTGTGAGAGAGAGAGAGGACAGTGTGTATGTGAGGAGGTGGGGGTTGTGTGTGATTTTATGTGGATTGGAGAGAATTTGTGGGATATGATGGGTTTTTGCTTGCTGTGTGTGTGTGTGTGTGTGTGTGTGTGTGTGTCACTACGACTTGTATTGGCTGTATGAACAGTCTTACAGACCGAATCTAATTCAGCATGAGCGTTATTGGGGTCAAGATGTTGGATGCTCCCCACCCCACCTCATCCCCAACATCCCAAAACTCATCCCAAAAGTATTGAATGCAGCACCACCCTCATTCCACAGAACACAGCTCCACTGCTCCACAGCTCAATACTGGGTGGCTTTATACCCCTCTAGCCCACGCCTGGCATTAGGCAGCATGGTGCCAATAGGTTCAGGTTCACCTGCTCCAGCAGCCTGTGACATTTTTGACAAGCTCAGTGCTATCTGTCCAAATGTTTGTGGACATTCCTTCTACTGTATGTATTTAGCAAACTATTTTAAGTTGCACCCATTCCCGACACCACATGCACATATACACAGCTTGTCTAGTCCCTGTAGAAAAGTACTGCCAATAGAATAAGCAGATAAACATGATCCTACTGTAGGATAGAGGGGTATAAAGCCCTACAGCATTGAGCTGTGGAGCAGTGGAAGAACTGTGTTCTCTGGAGTGATGGTCGGTGCTCCATCCAGTACTTTTGGGATGATTTGGGGAGTTGGGGATGAGGTGGGGTGGTGATTATCCAATATTCTGACCTCACTAATGCCCTTGTCGCTGAATGCAATCAAATCCTCACAGCAATGCTCCTCCAAAATCTAGTAGAAAACCTTCTTCCCTGGACAGTAGAGACAGTTACTCCAACAAGAGCTGGATAAACTCTTTTTAAATACCTATGATTTCAGAAGAAACAAAGAATGAGAAAATGTCCCAATACTTTTGTCAATATAGTTTGGCTAGGTTCTTGAATTTTCCACCAACAAGCAGGCTGTTTTTCATGAGGTGATAACTTGTAATATTCAAATTAATTAAAAATGGAATGCACGTCTTGCTTAAATGTAGGCAGTGCTTTCCAAAATGAGAAGACTTAAACAGAGAGAGCAAGCGAGATGAAGGAGGCAGCTAAGGGGAACGCAGAGCTGTATTCAAACACCCAGCAGGCCAGCAGGTGAAGCATCATAACTGAAATGTCAAGCAGCCATTTCCTACATAATTCATTTAATGTGACGGAGGCCTGTTTTCTCAGAGGCATTTTAAAAGCTGAAAGTAGCTAACTAACAATTGATTTTAAAATAAAATAAAATTTGAAAGTATTGGGACACCTATAGCATAAAAAAAGAGTTTAACCCGTTTTGTTGGAGTAACTGTATCTACTGTCCAAGGAAGACTTTCACCACCCCACCTCATCCCCAATACCCCAATTCATCCTAAAAGTATTGGATGAAGCACCATCATCATTCCAGAGAACACTATACCACTGCTCCACTGCTCAATGCTGGGGGTGGGGGGGGGGGGTTGACTTTATACCCCTCTACCTCCTGGCATAAGGCCAAAAGGTGCCAATAGGTTAGTGTTTATCTCCTACAGAGAGTCTTATTCTATTGGCAGTACTTCTCTACAGGGAATAGACAAGCTGTGTGTGTGTGTGTGTGCATTTGCACAGCTGTGTCAGCAACGGGTACAACTTAACTTGAAGTAGCTAAATGCATTCATTAGGTGTTCACAGGTTGGTAGGTGGTGTCCACAAACATTTGGACATATAGTGTAAATCTGTAGTGTTGTGAATGAGTTTAGAAAAATGTTGGACTAAATGAAAATCAGGTTGATGCCAAAACAATGAATTTTATTTGAAAATCAGAGTCACAAATCAGCCCAAAACCAACATCTAACAGTGTTAGAATTTCACGTTGTGTGGACATTAAAAATAAGGAGTTTAGCAAACACTGGTTTTTGGTCACACATCACAAATAAATGTTCTTATTTTATGTCAGTAAGACGTGGGAATGTAACATTTGGCCAATGTTAAATTTTAGTCACTTAAAGCAACGCTATGGAAAATTGGTATTTCTTGCTCCTGTGCTCCCCCTACAGTCAGGACGTGTAATTCGTGCTTTGAGCCACCACTTAGGGCCGCACTTTGCGCACACATTTCTGGACAAGCTGAGAGCTACAGAACCATCACTAATAGTGATAGAAACATAAAGTCTGAGGCGGTAGAGTAGTACTACAGGATATTACACAAATTTGACGCAAATTTGACGCAATTCTTGTGAGAGTCTCCCTGCCAGCTTCTTCAGACTTATATACTGCAGTTAGCAGTTAGAGTAGCAACGTCAGTGACGCCATAATACAGGTCAGTAGAGGTCAGTGATTTCGAAGCTGCTGTTATAAGGTAGAAATGTTACATAGTGTTGCTTTAACATCCCAAATTAAAGCAACGGAATTTCGTAACTTTTGTACGTCAAATTGATTTTGCATTAGTCCTGACATCGTATTGTGGTCACCTGACGCCACCTGACGCCACCTGACATTGGTGGTCAGCTGAGATGGCACAGATTCTGTTGTAAAGATCTACTGTATATCACATACTAGGTTTTTACATAATCTGAATCTGGTGGTTGTTCTTGACATTATGTCAAAATCCCATGAGGAATGGACCAATAGCAATGCTCCAGATTGGCTTGGAATATAATATTTGTACATTGACTTCCATTAAAAGTTAATAATGTTTTTTCCCTCTCCTGTAAAGTTGCTTTTTTGGGGATGCAAGGTTTTCGCTTACCAATGACAATATACATCTAAAGGGTGGTAAGTGCTAAGCATCTGAAGAAACCGATGTATGTGGGCTGAGAGGAGTGCTAACAGGAGTGTGTGTGTGTGTGTGTATGAGTGGGTATTCCCAGATGAACGTGTGTGTAATGGGTGGTAGTAGTAATCTGGAATATATAGAGCGCTGTGATAATCTAATGTAATTTAATCCCATCAGAGAGAAAGTGGTGCTCACATTCATGCACACACACACATGTACACCAACACAGTGGCACCATGCTGTCTTATCCTATTAATTTGTAGACAGAGAAAGCGCGCTGGAGTGAGGGGGAGCGAGGTGGGGGGTGGTGTTGGCATTTCCTTTGCTGCTTTGGCATCTCTTCAAATTCTGCTCTCTGTCAGTGCTGTTTCTCTCTCCTTTTCACCAACGTGTCTTTGTTAGAGAGAGAAAGCCAGGAAGGGAAGATACTGGATGAAAAATAAACAGGGGAATGCCGTAGAGGAGATGGAGTGTGTGTGTGTGTGTGTGTGTGTGTCACGGTGTGTCTGTGTGAGGGCTATTAAATGTTTCTGCCTCAGTGTACGGCTGTATAGGGGACATGGCCTGTCCAAACAGTGTTCACACACTCCCTAGCCTCTACTGTTGCACACACTCATACACACACATACATCCCATGGGGACATGCGCTGCCGGAACGTCTGACATAGCACTCCATGCTAAATGACTCTATTTGTATTCATGGCTGATTCTAAACATGCAGATTAAGGGAGTTGGGGGGGGGGGGGGTGTAATATATCAGTGATAAGTGATACACTACATATCCAAATGTTTGTGGACACAGGGGTTAATGATGGTAAATCAGGTGAGCTGCTGCTGCTGCTGCTGATGGGATTGAACACATCCACACTGTGCTGGCTGGACTGGGGGGCGTCCAGGAGAAACCTGGAGGAACCAAGCTCTGTTCTTCAGACTTCTTCAGTTGCGGCTAACTGTGATTCTCTGAAAATCTTGTTTGGTTTAATACAAAAGTATTGGGACGCCTGCTCATTCATTGTTTCTTCTGAAATCAAGGGTATTTTGTTTGAGTGACTGTCTCTACTGTCCAGGGAAAAGGCTTTCTACTACATTTAGATAACAGCTCTAGGCTAATGATGACAGGGTTGTGGGTTCGGTACCCGGGCTCTGCAAGCTGCTACTGTTGGGGCCCTGAGCGAGGCCCTTCACCCTCCCTGCTCCCCGGGCGCTCCCCGG
The DNA here is from genome assembly GCF_030463535.1 of Salminus brasiliensis. NCBI lineage: Eukaryota > Metazoa > Chordata > Actinopteri > Characiformes > Bryconidae > Salminus > Salminus brasiliensis. The sequence continues at coordinate 32,802,961 of NC_132889.1, read as the reverse complement.
ACGCTCCCCGGGCAGCCACCGCTCCAGGCACTTGTGCTCGCTGTCATCGTGTATGTTTGCTCACTAGTGTGTATGTGTGCGTGTTCACTGCACGGATGGGTTAAAGGCGGAGGCCAAATTCCATCTGTGTCCAACAACACAAATGGTGAATGTGGTTGTCTCTCGTCATGCAAAACATTGTATCTCTATTTTTGCAGTTTTTCCCCATCTGGCAGTTGTTGCCAAAAACAATGAATGGTGAATGGACCAATAGAAATGCTCCAGTATGAATAAGGAATTAAAATGTTTTTTTTTTCCATTGAATTCCATTGAAATCTAATAAGGTTTTTACCTCTTCGGTAAGGTGGTCAAATTTTGGAATAAATGATGTAGACGGATTGTATTGTGAAGGCAATGCTGGTGAAGCTCAGCGTCTGCAGATCAGTTTTTCTATCCTCCATCTGCCTTAATGTCGTCCACCGTACTCATGAGCTCATGATTGGATCTCTGCTTTGTGTGCTTTAGGCCAACACCTCTATCACTCTTCTGCTTAAGAACCGGGAGCTCTCTTCTCTGTCTGTCTTCTTCTCCATTTCCCTCTCTATATTAGATAGATTTTACAGTGGACTGAAATGATGGTCATTTCTGAAACAGATTCCTTTTTGATCTTTTCGTTTTTACATGATGCTTTTCTCTTTCTCTCTGTTTCGTCTCTTATTCTTTATTTCTCATCTTTTCTCCTTTTTTTCTCACCCTGAAATGGTTGGGTTCTCTACAGCTGGCCTCTTTGTAGAACTTTACTTTACATGTTTATGTTACTTAGATGATGATTAAGGGGAGCAGAGAGGGTTAAGGGTCTTCTCTAGGACCCTAGAAAAGCGGACGATTACCAAGCCCGGGTATCAAACCCATAACCCAGTACTCTAACTGCTGAGCCACCACCGCCTTGCTTTTCCACTGTCCTTTTGGTTTCTTACAGTGTCCTACAGTGTCCTCTCTATGCATTGGTGCAGCCGTCTAAAGCCAGGGTTACACTCTGTTGGACACAGATGGAATTTGGCCTCCTGTCTGTGCATTAAACACACAATCCAGTGAGCAAATGTGCCTGGAGTGGTGGCCAGGCCAGCCATCACTGCGGCGCCTGGGGAGCAGAGAGGGTTAAGGGCCTTTTCAAAGGCCCAAACGTGGCAGCTTGCCAAGCTCCGGTAACAAACCCACAACCCTGTCATCAACATCCCAGTGCTCTAACTGCTGAGCCACCACTGCCCTTCTGGACCACTGTCCTTTTGGTCCTTACAGAGTCCTTACAGTGTCCTCTCTGCGCATTGTGTGGTTAGCTAGCTGGAGAGACTTTGCTGGGTAACTTTTAGCCTAGCACCTGCTCGCTCCCCCCTGGTTTGGCTTTACTTCTAGTTTGGCAGTCAGCTGAGGTAGTGATGATGATTAAGATGCTGATGAAGATGAAAGTGACTTCATTCTGTTTTCTATCTCACTCTCTTCTTATCTTCCTGTCTTTACAGTCTCGTCAGACCCCCGAGGGCGAGTTCCTGCCACTGGATCAGTGTGAGTTGGACGTTGGGTTCGGGACAGGCGCTGACCAGCTCTTCCTTGTCTCTCCTCTGACCATCTGCCATGAGATCAACCCCAAGAGCCCCTTCTTTGATCTGTCCCAGCGCTCGCTCATGAATGAACAGTTTGAGATCGTGGTTATATTAGAGGGCATAGTGGAGACCACAGGTAACAGTCATTTCCTGTCTTTCTTTTTCTTATCAGCTTTTTTAATCTTATTATCTGGTCAGTTTAGCTTGTAGCTCAACAGTTCTTTCCTTCGGCGATTATCATCACAATAAACTTCCCATCAGCTGTTTTGAGCAAATGAATTTCATTGCTTTCAGAACCCACCGAGCTGCTGAAGAGGTTTGGGGGATCCGATTTTAGCTTGACAGATTGTCAGTCTGGGCTGGTTGGCTTTAGTCTGCAGATATTTCGTCAGTCTGAGAGAGAACTGAGTGGTGGTAAGGGGGGCAGACTATGATTTTTGGTCTCCTGATCATGTTTCAGGCCTGTCAGAGCAGAGTGTTTGATTTTTCGACCCAACTCTGAAAGCAATCTAGTGGTGTATACTGGTCAGTGACTCAATCTGTATGGTCCCATCAATAGCCAATGAAAACTGAGCAGGGAAAGGGCAGTTTTAGGCAGTGTCTAATTTTAATTTCACATTCCACCTTTAATTATCCAGCAGCTACATTCTGCCACTAGTAGATGTCTGATGCTTCAGCACCATTTAAGGTGGAATTGAAATTTGCTTAAGAAGCCTAATCTGCCTCATACGTAGGATAGCCTTCAATATGTGCTGTGTTACTCACCAGACCACCCTGTACAGAGTCAAGACTGTTACTTAACAGTTTGTGGGTTTTAGGATTGGCTTATTTTACAGCCCTGTTTTGGTCATTCTGGGTTTCCTTTTGAATGAAGTGGCAGCAGTGTTTGAGACTCAAGGTTTGTCAGCTCCAAGTACTGAACTCTCATTATTCAACCCTGCCAAGAAAAATACAGTTATCCATTCCTGCACCCCTTTAAAGAGTAGGGTGTAAGAAATGGACAGCTCTCTGAATTAATTACAGAATACAAGTTTTAATTAGCCGTAATTACAGCAGTGTTTTAGTGAGTGATATGAAATGATCATATATCTTTGCCCCGCCCCCTTTTATCTGCCCAATATGCTCTCCTTCTATAAGCGAGGTCGGGGTCGTTAAAACCATGCCACTCTCTGATAACACAGAGCCTATATCTGAGGATTACTTCGCAAGCTGGAGCGTTAATGAAGCTTTCCTTCCTCTTTCTCTCTGTGATACCACCCCCCCAACCCCCCCACTGCTGAGAAGGAGGTCTGCCGGGAGCTCTTTGTCTGCTTACCTCGCTCTTCTTCACTAATAAGATCAAATTTGATCGCTTCTCTTTTCATGTTCTCTTTCAACTTAGCTCTCATTGTGTATCCGCCTCCATTTCAATAGGAATTTCTTCGGCTTTTTCATTTCTCTTGGCCCGTACAAGTCTTCTTATACAAATCTCCCTATCTCGCTCTCCCGCTCTCTCTCTCTCTCTCTCTCTCTCTCTCTCTCAGCAAGTAAAAAACAATGTAGACCAAATATCTATAATTTAAAAGAAATACAAGAATATTCTAGTAGTGTTAATAGTATTTCTGGAATGGAAAAAGTGACCTTATCTCCGGAAATTATCTTTAACTGCCCTGGCATATAATTTTATGTGGACGAGCCAAATGCATTAATAAAGTAAATGCCAGAGTGGCGAGGTCATATGATATGAAAAGATCACTTACAATAAGTATAAATGCCTGGAAATAGCTTGTAATAGCTTAAACTATTAGTACAATAATCTCATATGGATTAATGAGCTCCCTGGAAAATGAGTCACCTTGATTGTTTAAGGAGGTAGTAACTTTAGGCTCCTGCACCAGGATGACTGGATTCATAGATTGAGAAGAGGTGGTACAGTGCTATATAATAGTTCCATTCCAGTTTTGGTTGTTTTTTGTTGTTTTTTCACTCGTCCACTGGTAGCGCTGTTGAGCAAAAAAAAACAACACATGCTTACGACCCATCCGTCATGCACTCGAAAAACTGAAAAACCGATGGGAGATAGTATTGGAGAAAATTCAGCTGTTTATAAACACATACAAGGAGCTGATTAAAAAGTATTAAATGAACCGTCAGCAGTCCAGAAATGGGGGGTCCAGAAAGGGGTTGGTTAATACTAGGTGTAGGATAAGTTGGAATAAAGTGGTGGTTAAGTTTAGGTGTAGATTAAGGTGTAGGTTAAGTTTAGGTGTAGATTAGGGGATTGGTTAATACTAGGTGTAGGATAAGTTGGAATAAAGTGGTGGTTAAGTTTAGGTGTAGATTAAGGTGTAGGTTAAATTAAGGTGTAGATTAGGGGGTTGGTTATATTAGGTGTCGGTTAAGTTAGAATAAAGTGGTGGTTAAGTTTAGGTGTAGATTAAGGTGTAGGTTAAATTAAGGTGTAGATTGGGGGTTGGTTAATACTAGGTGTAGGTTAAGTTAGAATAAAGTGGTGGTTAAATGAAGGTGTAGATTAAGGTGTAGGTTAATTTAAGGTATAGATTAAGGTGTAGGTTAAATTAAGGTGTAGATTGGGGGTTGGTTAATACTAGGTGTAGGTGAAGTTAGAATAAAGTGGTGGTTAAATGAAGGTGTAGATTAAGGTGTAGGTTAATTTAAGGTGTAGATTAAGGTGTAGGTTAAATTTAGGTGTAGATTAGGGGGTTGGTTAATACTAGGTGTAGGTTAAGTTAGAATAAAGTGGTGGTTAAGTTTAGGTGTAGATTAAGGTGTAGGTTAAATTTAGGTGTAGATTAAGGTGTAGGTTAAATTTAGGTGTAGATTAGGGGGTTGGTTAATACTAGGTGTAGGTGAAGTTAGAATAAAGTGGTGGTTAAGTTTAGGTGTAGATTAAGGTGTAGGTTAAATTTAGGTGTAGATTAAGGTGTAGGTTAAATTTAGGTGTAGATTAGGGGATTGGTTAATACTAGGTGTAGGATAAGTTGGAATAAAGTGGTGGTTAAGTTTAGGTGTAGATTAAGGTGTAGGTTAAATTAAGGTGTAGATTAGGGGGTTGGTTATATTAGGTGTCGGTTAAGTTAGAATAAAGTGGTGGTTAAGTTTAGGTGTAGATTAAGGTGTAGGTTAAATTAAGGTGTAGATTGGGGGTTGGTTAATACTAGGTGTAGGTTAAGTTAGAATAAAGTGGTGGTTAAATGAAGGTGTAGATTAAGGTGTAGGTTAATTTAAGGTATAGATTAAGGTGTAGGTTAAATTAAGGTGTAGATTGGGGGTTGGTTAATACTAGGTGTAGGTGAAGTTAGAATAAAGTGGTGGTTAAATGAAGGTGTAGATTAAGGTGTAGGTTAATTTAAGGTGTAGATTAAGGTGTAGGTTAAATTTAGGTGTAGATTAGGGGGTTGGTTAATACTAGGTGTAGGTTAAGTTAGAATAAAGTGGTGGTTAAGTTTAGGTGTAGATTAAGGTGTAGGTTAAATTTAGGTGTAGATTAAGGTGTAGGTTAAATTTAGGTGTAGATTAGGGGGTTGGTTAATACTAGGTGTAGGTTAAGTTAGAATAAAGTGGTGGTTAAGTTTAGGTGTAGATTAAGGTGTAGGTTAAATTTAGGTGTAGATTAAGGTGTAGGTTAAGTTTAGGTGTAGATTAGGGGATTGGTTAATACTAGGTGTAGGATAAGTTGGAATAAAGTGGTGGTTAAGTTTAGGTGTAGATTAAGGTGAAGGTTAAATTAAGGTGTAGATTAGGGGGTTGGTTATATTAGGTGTCGGTTAAGTTAGAATAAAGTGGTGGTTAAGTTTAGGTGTAGATTAAGGTGTAGGTTAAATTAAGGTGTAGATTGGGGGTTGGTTAATACTAGGTGTAGGTTAAGTTAGAATAAAGTGGTGGTTAAATGAAGGTGTAGATTAAGGTGTAGGTTAATTTAAGGTGCAGATTAAGGTGTAGGTTAAATTTAGGTGTAGATTAGGGGTCGTGTTTCCTCTGACCGTGGCGATGGGTCGTTTAACAAGCCGAAAAAACGACTCGTGGACGTTTTCACTGGGAGATCAGGCTGGTTTTAGGGTGGAGGATCAGCAGTGCTGGAGGTTCACAGTATTTTACTTCCTTTTGCCGGATTCTCATTACTTTAAAAACGCGGCTTACATCAAACTTCCGTCTGCTGGTCTAGAGCCCTTAAGAGGGTTTTACTTGCCAAAGTGACATTTTCTACAGGGCTTCTCATTCACCCTCTCACACACTGGTTTGTTTTTATACCTCAATTGGGACATATGTATCACACACATACATCGCCACTGTCGCACAAACTGTATATCTCCACAATAGCAGCTTTACAGGAGAGGGGAAAAGCCTTCTTTCAATGGTAGTCAATGTAAGAAGATTTTGTCTCCCGGATATAAATTAAGTTAAAAATAGAGACCTGTGGATCAGGCCTGCAGAAGCAGGGCCCTATTCTCCCAACAGATTATGTAAACACACACACACACACACACACACACACACACTCACATTCACGTGGCAGCGGTAGAATAAAGTGGAATGAATTTCAGACTGAGTTATGAGGATCGTGTTATAACCTTGCTTGTGCTTCCAGCTGTACTCTATGCATAATAACTGCTTCAGGTCCCGCGCATGCTACTTTGATGTACGAGCTCCAGACCCACCCCATTTCGTCTTCTGGTCTTCTGCACAAGCAGAGAGCGAGGGAATGAGAGTGCGAATGCGAGAGCTGAGTGTATCTCCAGCAGGACGTGTCAGCCAGCCCTCGGCATTTCCTCTCCCTTTCATATTTCATAATATAATTTTCCTCCAGACCACACGCACAAAGAGAAGGTATAATTAAAACTCCTACTCTACCTTTTCACATCTGTCTCTGTCTCACACTCACACCTGCCCACACACACACATACACACACAGCCTTTCTCAACATCTCAGGCACTTCCGAGATCATCTTATATTAGTTTACTTTAGAAGACTGTAGTTTTCTAGACATAATGCAACCCAAAAAGGTGTGTTTCTTTACACATAAGATCGGCTCAGACACATATTCATGCTGTAATTGATGCCTTGTATTTTATACATAGTACACATTGACCCCTTAACACTCCACTGGGCTTATCACACACTAAGGTGTATTACTCAGTAACTACAGGTCTGTGTAGAAACTGGTGGGCAGTGTGTAATAACACTTTCGGCCTGATGGCGGGACATAGGCTGTTAAAGGGGTTAAAGGTGCAGTATGCATTAAAAAGAAGCAGGATGCTCTTCATGGGGGCGGGTTAACACATTTGATTGACAACTAGGTGAACATGCAGCAGGCAGCAATTTAAAAATATTCATACAATCAATTTGTTTGCAATCGAAAACAGGCCAAACTAGTACAGTTAGTTCAAGCCCTTCTATTCTAGAGCAGTTTTAACCCCTTAAACAGCCTGTGACCCATCAGCGGCTAGAAAGTGTTATTAAAGACTTCTATTATCAAAGAATAGCCCCACCGATGGGCCATAGACTATTTACTCCATAATTTCAGTATTAGACAAATAATATTAAGTAAGGGTGACAGAAAATACATTTATTGCATATTTTAAGTTCCATCTCAGAAGTGTATTTACCACCCTGTTATTTTGTCTCTCTCATGGCAAAATAAGATAAGCCTTGCTTTTATTGGCTGGTTAATAGCTGTGCTTTGGCCCACGACAGCAAACCCTTTTTAACTGTAATAAGGATAGTGTTAGTGTTGCCATCCTCTCTAGGTCCTCTCAGTGCCCAGTCGGCTTACTGTACAGTTATTAAGCTGAAGCACATAGCTACTGTGCCACTACCTGCCACTGAGTTACCACACCATGTGGGAGGCTGGGGTTCGATTCCCAGTCTGGGTGACTATGCTGCGCTACACCAATAGGAGTCCTTGGGCAAGATTCCTAACACTACATTGGCCCACCTGTGTAATATGAGTAACCTTGTAAGTCGCTCTGGATAAGAGCGTCAGCTAAATACCACAAATGTAAATGTAAATGTAGCACCCAGCTAGTTTCTTCAGCTTTAGAGATTCGCTCTTCCTGGCCGGCCTTAGCACCCGGCTAGCTTCAACAGGGGTTAAGGGGTTACAACTACCTTAGAATAGTTGAATAATAAGACTTTGGTACATGGAAGTGACAAACCAGGAACCTCAAAAATCCCACGCAAGAAAAACCTCCAGAGAATTGGCCAATCCCCAAATCCCAAAACTGTTGTGTAACAATCTTGACTCCATATTTTTCTACCTCTAAAATTGACACACACCCAATAGCAAACTTTTTTTTGGCTAAATGCAATGGCTACTTTGGGAGCATGTGGAAGCGAAAAAGGATAAGGATAATATTAGCTGGCCAGGTGAAACATCACCTGAATAAAGGCTTCCAGAGGAACCCTTTTTTTGCTCATTCAGCAGTTGAAATGCAGGTGCTAGGCTAACCCTAGCAGCCTCTAATTACAACAAAATAACTACAGTGTTCTTGTTAGAGTGCTAAAAACAATTGCAGTGCTGTGCTAAGCTACAAGGCCGGGCCAGGCTACAAGGCCAAAGCCTTCCTGTTGACGTAAACCAGACAAGCAGTTCACCTTTGAAGAGTTTCATGAGCCCAACATGAAGGAAAATTAGTGTGTTTTGTTTCAAGGTAAAATAACAGGGTGGTAAATAGGCTTGTTAAACTGCATCATAGCATTTTTCACCCCAACCAAGTCAAACAAAGGCATACTCACTATTTATACATCAAATAGCAACGGCAACAGTTTCTGATTAAATTTCTGACTAAATTTTACAGAGCTCCACTCAAATGACATGTCTTACCAGACAAACAATGGCTCAGACGACCATGTACCCAACTCTCAGACAAGGAAATTATGGATTTGCTGTTTCTGATAGCTGAGTTCAGCGAGCGAATGCTCCACTTCCGAAATTCAACAGCACCCTTGCCACATTTTCTGTGTTTACAAACTGTGAAAGCAGTCTATTGGTCCTGCGGTCTGGCCTGATATCCAGCTAATGTTTTCCATTCGTTCAGCATTTGTTATTCAGTCACACAAAGAGTAAATTAGCTTGGGAGACCTCATTGACCCTTATATAGAAATGCAAATAGCTGTGCAGCAGCTAGTAGGGATAATTATAAATCAATACCTACAAATTTATACTGTGATTTATGATTTCTCTCTCGCTCTCTCGCGCTCGTGCTCTCTCACGTCACTCAGTGCTGTATTCTCCCTGCTGTGGGCCTGCCGAGCCGGAGCCGAGTGCTGTTCTGCACTCATAAGCGCTTATTGATCGACACAGGCCCTGGACCCGGATAGAAATGTCAAGCTAATCATTGTACACAATCTCAGGTCAAGCAGCCAAATTGCCCTCGGTTGTTAAGAGACACACAGACGGCTGCTGTGTCCCTTTAAATGCTACGGTAGCCGTTTAAGAACTTGTTTAAGGCCTAAAGTACTTTGAGTCATTTAGCATTAGGAGGTTAATGAACAGAGGAAGGTTTTACAAGGCATTATGTCTTTTTCACTCATGTTACCCCGTTCTAAGCTAAGATATGGCCACCTGCATGGGTGAAAATCATTGTAAAACCTTTATTAGGAGTCTGTATCAGTAACCCATAGTTTTACGTTTAAACCTATAAAAGCATTTTAATTAATTAAAATTAATTTTAATTAATTTTATATATATATATATATATATATATATATATATATATATATATATAATCAGTTGTAACTGTATTGGTTCTGAGTTATTGGTCATAATTATCATCCATAATTTTAGTATTGGACAAATAATATTAGGTAAGGGTGACAGAAAATACATTTATTGCATATTTTAAGCTCCATCTCAGAAGCAGTTTAGAAGCGTATTTACCACCCTGTTATTTAGATAATGTTATTTAGAAGATAAGCCTTGCTTTTATTGGCTGGTTTATAGCTGTGCTTTGGCCCACAACAGCAAACCCTTTTTAACTGTAACAAGGATAGTGTAAGTGTTGCCATCCTCTCTGGGTCCTCTCAGTGCCGGCAGTCGGCACACAGTTACTATAGCTATCATCCAGCTAGTTTCTTCAGCTTTAGCGATTCACTCTTCCCGGCCGGCCTTAACACCCGGCTAGCTTCAACAGCTTCCCTGCAACGAACAACTCGCCACTGAGGGGTGCTTCACCCAGACAGTTAGCATTAGCTTTGAGCCTTTTTTGTCTTGCTAAGCATTGCATTTAGCTTTGCAAAAGCTTTCCTTAGTGGGCTGGGTGTATGTAAATCTTGTAGGGGATAAATTTGACGAGTCAATACTGTTACGCAACAGTTTGGGGGGTTTGGAATTGGCCTGTTTTCCAGCTCTGCTTTTGGTATTACTGAGCTCTGCTAAAGCCTGAGCAAACTGATAAATCACTTTGGAAACAGCAGACAGCGTCAATGTATTAAACTCTCATCATTTAACTATTAAAACTATAAAAAAAATTGTCCAAATACTTTCAATATATTGTGTGGCCATAAAAAACAATGAGTATAAGCATCCTGCCTGAACCCCCCTAGCATCAATTTTACTCCACATGAACTGGCTCACATCTGGATCAGTTGTCCAGCTGTTCCTCAGAGCCTGGGGTAAAAACAGCAGAGACCGTAACAGTGTTCCATCTGAACTTTCCTAAATAAACACCTTAATTTCAGGGCTTTGCCGACTCTTCTCTCGCTTCCCTTTAAGACAGGCTTTTTTCTTCAGTGTGTGGCACCTTAAACTGCACATTACACATTCAGTTTGATTTGAACATCCAATTACAGATATAATTAGAAAATGTGGGTAGAATATAGATGTGTTTGTAGGTGTGTGCGTGTTCTAAATGGTGCCATTTAGTGTTTTAATTATAAAGGTGCATAGACCTCCTGCTCTCCAGATCAATATCACATTACAGATCTAAATGAAGGCGTCAGAGAGGGCCCAATTAAAGTGGATGAGCTGATCAAAGGGGGAATTCTTTTGAGGAACATGAAATGCTTGTGGTGCTCAGGCTCTCTGCAGGGTTTCTGCAAACAGAAGACCAGGACCAAACTGCAGTTCATATTAATATTCATACAACGCTTTAATGTGTGATGTACAGTACTGTGCAAAATCAGAGGCCACTTGTTATTTATTTATTTTCAATCAAAACAGCCAGTTTGCCACTTCAGGCCATGCCTCCAGCTTATGATGAAGCTTGGAGAAGACTGTAAGAAGTTCTGTTTTGTGGTAGGACTCAGAAATTATATGTGGAGTCAGAAATGATACATGACAGGGTTAAAAGTGAGGTGACGGGGTGGTGGTGGGTTGCGCAGGGAGGAGGGGCTTCAGGCATGTTCCTCCTCCCAAAATGTAGTTATTTCAAAACTCCAAGGACAAATTATAAATTTTTTTAGAAAACTTGACACAAAAAATGACACAGAAGCCTCATCTACTACTACACTGGTAAAATGCAAGATCATTGTGGAACTTTTAGGGTTTTTCAATTTGAAACTGTGGAGGAATTATCTTTATTTTAATTACAGCTTCCATTCAGCAGATTCACGTTCAGTGTTTCTACAGAAATCTGCAGACAGAGATCTTTCCACGCCTCCAAAGTCAAGTCTTAGAATTTCTGGAGCATTTTCTTCTTGGATGGCTTCTTACCCATCCAAGTCATCCCAAACAACTTCAATGATAATGAGGTCTGGGCTCATGGTTGGTCAGTCCATTGTTCTGAGAGCACCAGAAGCTTCAGCAGTGGATGTCTGTTGGCTTTTTTCAGTAAGAGCTTCTTGATCAGCTCCACATGCTTTCAGATCCATGGCGCTGGGTCGTCTGTTCTCACAGCAGCAGGATGGACCGAAACACCAGAGGATGTTTTCAGATCTGAAGTGAAAATGGAGCTTAATTTTCTTCGTTCTCTCAAAGATGAAAGCTTTAAGCACTGTGGGAGCAGTTTTGATGATCTACAAGGTCTAGCTTTGAGTCCCTTTTTTGTATCTCTTTATTTTCTTTATTATTCATCTCGTAAAATTATTTTTGGATTTTATTCATTCTCTTTGGACTTTCTTATTTCATCTTCCTTTTATATATAAGCTCCTCAGAAACATCTTCAGAAAAATTACTAACATGTACTTAATAATTTGATGGTTTTGAAGTTCAGAAAATGAAGGGTGATTTTTGATGTTTGCCTGGTATTTTATGGTGTAAATAATGGCTATAATATTAATACTGCATATGTGGAAGGGTGAGGTCATGGGAGAAGGTTAAAGAATGTTAACTCTAATGCTATACTGTAATAAAACATTATACAAATTCTGGGCCTGTCCTATTGGACCGTTTATCCTGAACCATCCACATAAAGCAAAGAGCAGACTGTATTTTTAATGATATAAAACATAAATAGGTAATAAGTTACAGCATTGATCAGATGGCGTTGTTATACTTTTAAGACCAAATGAATCAGAGTGTTGCTCCAACTGTAAGTATATTAAATATTCCTGTAGTGGTTGTTTAATAAGCATTTGCAGTTGTTTATCTATAAGTCATCTGAAAGATGATTTCAACACCTGTGTCTCTTTGTTTACTGTTTTTTTGCTTATTGACTTTTTTTTATTACAAAGCTGACTAAATCTCTTCTTTTGTCTAACTCGAAAGACCCCCTATTCGCTTTGCACTGACTGGACTGATCGGTTTATTGACTGTTTTAAATTGTATAGCAAAGAAACTTGAAATCAGAGGAATTGGATTTTGCTCTGCTCTCCTTCACTGGTTGTGCTCAACACAGTCCATAAGAAAGCTGGCAGAGCTGAGTAACTATGGGCCGCCTGCTTTAATGGGTCACTGAATGCTGAAAGCCTATCTGAGCTACTGCCTAAAGAGCCACACACACACACACTATGCTGAGAGAGTGTAAATTAGCCATTACTGACAGACTGATAGAGGAACCAGAAGACTGTAATAAAAAGAGTTATTTTGGCTGTATATGCATCTGCCACTGGAATGCCTGTTCTTAAGGGTGCATTTTTACCCTTTCTTGTATTTTATTTTTGATCAGGCATAATGCCTTTTTTCCTAGGGTCTTGATGAAATGTCTGTGAAATGATTTGGTCAAAATACCACAAAGATCGAGCACCAACAGTGCAGTTATTTACCTCAGTATTGCAAAGGTCTACTAAAGCCTGTGCTGTGCTCACTGTGCTGATCAGTTATTTATCTCAGTGTTACTGAGCTCTACTAAAGCCTGAGTAGACTGATAAATCACTGTGCTGATCAGTTATTTATCTCAGCGTTACTGAGGTCTACTAAAGCCTGAGTAGACTGATAAATCACTGTGCTGATCAGTTATTTATCTCAGTGTTACTGAGCTCTACTAAAGTCTGAGTAGACTGATAAATCACTGTGCTGATCAGTTATTTATCTCAGTGTTACTGAGCTCTACTAAAGCCTGAGTAGACTGATATAAAAGCTAGCTGTCCAGTTGAACATGATATGGATCCTTTAACGTTGCTGTTTCTCTTTTTTCCTGTCCCTCTCAGGTATGACATGCCAGGCACGTACCTCCTACACTGAAGACGAGGTACTGTGGGGTCACCGCTTCTTGCCGGTCATGTCTCTGGAGGAGGGCTTTTTCCGAGTAGACTATTCACAGTTCCACAGCACCTTCGAAGTGCCCACACCGCCCTATAGTGTCAAAGAGCACGAGGAGAAAAGCTCACTCCCCTCCCCCATGGCCACGCCCCACCGCGACAGAGTCTTCTCCGTCAATTGTCTGGAGCTAGGTGAGGAGCGAGCCGGCCAGGCAGCTGGCAGCGCCTCCTGCAGGCTGCCCAGCAAGCTGCAGCGCATGAGCTCCTCCGGCAAGGAAGATCTTCAGAGGAAGGTCTTGCGCCTGAGCTCGCAGCCTTCAGAGAAAGCATCCAGCACCGGAGATCTGCCCCTGAAGCTGCAGCGACTAGGCTCCAGCCCAGGTCAGGGGGACGGCGACAGTCGCTTCCACCTCAAGGCCCTAAAGGTGGGCTTCGAACCCATGACCATGTCCACTGGAGACCTCCACCAGAGGAGCTTGCCTCCTACTCCAGCACCCATCCCTACACACCCTCAGGCTCCCCTACACTCACCCCTGCCCTCCTCATCGGGGGGGAGACCCGAGGACAACCTGCCTGCCAAGCTGAGGAGGATGAACGCTGATCGCTGAGGTCAGCTGGACAGCCGGGAGAAGTTGTTCTTTGCTGCTGAACTGAGATCAGATTTTTCATGTTTCTTTTGCAGAGGTCACGGGTCGGACCTGGTGGGACAGGCTGGTCCTGAATCAGCATCCAAAGAACAACTTCCAACCAGAATTAGCAAATTTATGGAATGGAAGGTCAGAGGATAGACTTTGAATAGCATTCCGATGGCATAAGTGGTGAATGAGAAGAAGGGACTGAACCATGCATGTTGGGTTGTTTAGATATTGGGATGTGTGTTTCTTAGGGGTGTGACAATACACATTAATATCAGCTGTATAGATACAGGGGGAATACACACTGTTGAGTAAGTTAGCCATGTTAAATTATATCAGTAATAGCAGATAATTGCTTAAATAAGTCATAATCCGATATATTGTATGGACAAAAGTATTGGGACACTGTAATAGGATGCCACCATTGCAACAAGTCAGTTGGTGAAATTTCTATATTCCACCACCAACTGGGAGTGGTATAATCGAAAAGTGGAACCTTTTAGAAACCACAGTAACTCATAAGCCATGAAGTGTCAGATCATGTAAAGCTACAGAGCGGGGTCAGGGCCGAGTGCTAAGCCAAGAGCATAGTGCAGAAAAGTCTGACTCAATAACTGCAGAGCTCCAGACCTGCTGATAGAGCTGCAAAGAGGGACCTTATTAATGCCTATAGATTTAAAACAGGATGTCTTAAAAGCTTCTGTAGGTGTATGTGTATGTGTCCCAATACTTTCATCCATATAGTGTATTTAGATGTAGTCGCATGAGCCAAACGTCTGCCTGTGGTCAGAAAGAATGGCGCATTTCAACACTTCATACGGCCAAGAGCCTCCTGCTTTTGTCAGGAAAGGGACCAATCACAGCCCGCTGTTCTGGCATGGGCTTTGGAGGCTTTTGTGAAAAATCTCACAAGTGTAGCTCACTCTGAAAAGCTCATTTTTCATTACACTGTCTAGTGCAGGCAGCTGTTTGCTGTTGATGACTAGATTTTAAGTGGAAACACAAAACTTGATGATGCTGCATGGAAGTGTGTATATATGAACATGTGGAGAGACCAACACAATATAACAGGCAAAGTCCAAATATTTGTGGCCAGCTTAACACACTAGATAGCATGCATTAGATTTTGGACATGCACGTTAAGGGGCTGAGCCTCCAGAAGAGCAGAAAGTGTAGGTGATGCTGGACTACTCCTCTAAAAAAAAACCCATATGTCCACAAGTTTGTGGACACACCTTCTAATGAATACAGTCAGCTACATTAGGTTGCACCCATTGCTGACACAGATGACACACACACCTTTAGTCTAATACCTGTAGAAATGTATATTGCCAATAAAATAACACTCTGGAGCAGATGAACATGAACCTATTGGCACCATGCCTAATGCCAGGCGTGGGTTAGAGGGGCATAAAGCCCCTCAGCATTGAGCTGTGGAGCAGTGGGAGAGCTGTGTTCTCTGGATTGATGGATGGTTCTCCATCCTGTACTTTCAGTCAGATGAGTTGGGGAGTTGGGGATGAGGTGGGGTGGTGATCATCCAACATCCTGCTCCAGCTCTTCTAGCACCAGCATTAACTGAACATTTCTTATAGCTGTTGGTCCATATCTGCATACTTTTACGCACTGCATTGCTGCCACGTGATTGGTTGATTAGGTCATTGAATGAATGAGTAGGGGTACTGTCTAGAGCATGCTGTCCTAATGGGCTCTGGGTAGTAGGCATTAGTAGGCGACCTGGTAGTTGTCATATTGGTGCCATGCTGCTTTGCCATCAGTGACCGGAGTCAGAGAGAGCACAACAGGCATGCATTCTGTCCCCTCAATCTTAAGCAATGTTGCCAGCACAGGTGTCTGTTGGTGGAACTGGGGTGGAGCTGGGTATCATGTGTAAAGCCCTTACCCTCCTAGTGTCTGGAGCGTTGGAGGTGGGTTAATTGGGACAAAAAGGGAAAATGTGACCAATTATTATAAAACCACTTCATGCTTATATCAGACAGAATGCCAGAAAAACAACACTTGCTGTTTCAAACTGGACGCAGCTCACCAGCATCACATTGATGACTTTTCCCCCCAGTTACAGATCCCAGTAAGTCAAAATGACCATTAACCACTTCAGTAATGTTTGAGCACTTTAGCAGTCAGCTGTTTGAAATAGATGTATTGTCTGATTCCTCAGTTCTTTGTGTCCTTTATCAGTCCAGCAGACTCTAGAACCTTCTTAAAGTTTGTTCTGGGGCAGGAATTGGGCAACGGAGGTCAGAGTCCAGCACAGTGTGAGTCCTGATTTCCCTGCTATAACTGACCTACCAAACCTGGCAATTAACAGGTGAGTAGAATCAGGTGTGCTTGAGCAGGAAAAGCAGAAAACTGCAGGAATCCGGACCTCCAGGACCTAAGTTGCCCAGCCCTGTTCCTGGAGCAATGCTGCTGCTGCTGCTTCAACTTAAAATACAGTAATTTGTTGTTTTGACTATGGTCCTAGTTCACACACACACACACACACACACACACACACACACACACACACACACACACAGGCACACACACTTCTCGCATCATGAAATATGTGT
Organism: Salminus brasiliensis; assembly: GCF_030463535.1. Classification (NCBI taxonomy): domain Eukaryota; kingdom Metazoa; phylum Chordata; class Actinopteri; order Characiformes; family Bryconidae; genus Salminus; species Salminus brasiliensis. The sequence goes on along the minus strand of NC_132889.1, from coordinate 32,786,595 downwards.
ATTGTTTCACCCCTAAGCGTTTGTGGGAATTGCACAGAGACTCTAGCTGGGACTAATGTTACTTTAGCTGGTTACTTCTGACTCTGTTCACACACACAGTACACACACACACACACACACACACACACACATGTCACCATGTGTGCATGCATTCACATTCACCATCTCTGTGTAGCACCCCTCCCTCATCCCATAGTTTTCAAATGAATAAATTCTATTTAAGAGGCTGCTCTGGTCCTGTGTTTTCTGCTGCCTTTTCCCAATCAGATCAAATCAGACAAATCCGATCCTTTAACAGAACCTGTAAAACTGTTGATTTGATGATCCAGACAACCGCACTGCTTCACTTCTGACGCACAGGTGCATTATCCACAGGTGAACCACAAACGTGGGATTGTGTTCAAAATAATTATTTCCATTCATTGTTTATTCATGCAACATGAGCAATGTTTTATTCATGCAATATCAAGATGGGCCTGATGTTGCATGAATAAAACAATGCAATGAAACTATTATCGTGGGTTCCAGCCAACAAAATACTAAATATCTGATGGAAACATGCTTGAAATAATCAGATACTGCAGCCTTTTCGCACGCTGTGCTCCTGAAAACAGGGAAAGGTCACAGGGCTTAGCCCTCAGGCCCGTCTGTAGATGTTTTGCAGTGTTTGCAAAATGAATTTGTTAAACCAAGTAAACCAGAACAATGTACAGTGTAACTGGGGAGAACGTTCTAGATTAGTGTGAATTGGGGAGAATATTTTAGAACAGTGTAAGTTGGGAGAATGTTCTAGATTAGTGTTAATTGGAGAATAACGTACTGAAACAGTGTGACTTTTGAAAAACATGCTAGATAAGTGTGACTGAGAGACTATCTAGAACGGAGTAAGTGTTGAGAACATGCTAGATAAGTGTGACTGAGAGACTATCCAGAACGGAGTAAGTGTTGAGAACATGCTAGATAAGTGTGACTGAGAGACTTTTCTAGAACAGTGTGAATGCCGAGGACATTCTGAATGAGTGTGAATTCGAGAAGAACATACCGAAACAGTGTGACTTCTGAAGAACATGCTAGATAAGTCTGACTGAGAGACTATTTAGAACATTGTAAAATGTTGAGAACATGCTAGATAAGAGTGACTGAGAGTCTGTTCTAGAACGGTGTGAATGTCGAGGACATTCTGCATGAGTGTGAATTGGGGAGAACATTTTGGAACAGTGTAAGTCGGAAGAACATTCTAGATTATTGTGAATTAGAGAAGAACATACTGGAACAGTGTGACTTCTGAAGAACATGCTAGATAAGTGTGACTGGTAGACTATCTAGAACAGTGTGAATGTCGAGAACATTCTGAATGAGTGTGAATTGGGAGAGAACATACTGGAACAGTGTGACTTTTGAAGAACATGCTAGATAAGTCTGACTGAGAGTTTATCTAGAACAGTGTAAATGTTGAGAACATGCTAGATAAGTGTGACTGAGATAATTTTCTAAAACAGTGTGAATGCCAGGGACATTCTGGATGAGTGTGAATTGCGGAGAACATTTTGGAACAGTGTAAGTTGGAAGAATGTTCTAGATTTTTGTGAATTGGAGAAGAACATACTGGAACAGTGTAACTTTTGAAGAACATGCTAGATAAGTGTGACTGAGAGACTATTCTAGAACAGTGTGAATGCCGAGAACATTCTGGATGAGTGCGAGTTGGGAGAACATTCTAGATTATTGTGAATTGGAGAAGAACATACTAGAACAGTATGACTTCTGAAGAACATGCTAGATAAGTCTGGCTGGGAGACTATCTAGAACAGTGTAAATGTCGAAAACATTGAGAGTGTTCAGAGTGAGAATTGGGGGAAAGATTTTGGAACAGCGTGACTTTGGAAGAACATTCTAGATATAGAAAAGTGTATGGTGTGGCAAGGAGAACCAACACAACACATGAATGTGTGAGCAGGGAATCTGAATGAACGACTGACCAAACCAATAGAGAAGCTGTAATGATGCGTAAACCGTAAGCTATAGGATGATGACCGGGCTCGGTTTCCACAGTAACCTTCCCAACGCTCTCTACTGATCTTCTCCACGAAGATAGAACCTTTGCTTGGCTTCCTGTTTCCTCTCGAATTCAGTAGGTCAGGCCAAACGTACTCTCGGTTTGTGGGCGAGTGTTTTTTTTTATGTGGAAGAGCAAAGCCACGGTTCACTGTGGACAGAGAGGCATTTGCACATGTTTCCCACAAAACTCACACAATCTTCAAACCCACAGTGAACCCAGACCAAACCCAGTGCACGTAAAAGAGCACTTTACCAAATTCCCTTCAGTGAATCAGTGTTTAGAATAACTGCAAACGAAATACAGTAAAACTTACTGATATTAATACAAATAACCCTGAAAAAATACAGGTACTTTAAATGGTTCTTTAAGCGATGCCATAAAACAGAGTTCTAGAACAGAGGATGTTAGAACAGTGTCACCAAGGAGAAAATTCTAGAACAGTATGAATGGGAAGAGCATTTCAGAACAGTATCACTGAGGAGAACGTTCTAGAACAGTATGAATGGGAACAGCATTTTAGAACAGTGTCACCAAGAAGAATGTTCTAGAACAGCATGTATGGAAAGAACACTCTGGTTCTTCTCCTTGTGTGCCATGCAGTGGTGGCTCAGTGGTTGGAGCACTTGATTTGGTGGCGAGGTTGTGGGTTTGTCAGCTATTGATGTGCCCCTAATAACCAACACCCCCCCCCCCCTCCCAGCATTGAGCTGTGGAGCAGTGGAACTGTGTTATCTGGAATGATGGTCGTGCTCCATCCCTGGACACTTACTCCAACAACAGCAGGAGAAAATCTTTAAAACCCTTCATTTCAGAAGAAACTATGAACTGTAGCTATTAAAGATGTTAAAATTAGAAATTTGCCAAACTGGTGGAATTGACTTTTAATGCTACAACATACTTGACATTCTAGAGGAATGTGCACTTCCAATTTTGTAGGCAACTGTTTAGTGTAGACCCTTTCCTGTAGCAGTATGACAGTGCCCACATGTACAAAGTGAGGTCCATTAAAAAAAAGGGTTTGCCAAGTTCCACAGAGCCGTGACCTCCACCCCATTCTCCACTATTGGGAAGAATTACTATTCCAACTGTGAGCCAGGCTTTATAACCCAATGGCAGTGCTGATCTTACTAATCCTCTTGTGGCTGAATGGAAGAGATTTCCTACAGCTGTGTTCCAAAGTCTAGAGTAAAGCCTTCCCAGATGAGTGGAGGGAGTCCAGCTGCATATTAATGCCCATTTGGAAGTGCTGTCTGGGTGTCTGGGTATACGTTTGACAATGTAATATAATGTACATCAATCAGCCATAACATTAAAACCACTGACATGTGACACTGAAGGACACGGGGTGAGATCTTCACATTAGGCAGCAAGTGAACAGTCAGTTCTTGAAGGCAATCTTTGACAGGAACCAAGCTGTAATGGCTAGACGACTCAGTCAGAAACATCAGTCTCCAAAACATCAGGTAGGTCTTGTGGGGTGTTTGTGGTGTGCAGCAGTCAGTATCTACCAAAAATGCTCAGAGAAAGGATAACTGTTGAACCAGCTACAGGGTCATGCATGCCCAAAGCTCAGTGTTCTGATCCATGGAGGCCTCACCTTGATGTCCTGGTGCTGGATTCCACGGGATACCTTCAGAGGTCTTGTGTCTTGAGTGCATACCTCACTTGCTGCACAAGTCACGAGTCCTATGCAATATTAGGTAGGTGGTTTTAATGTTTTGGCTGATTGGTGTACTGAAGTTCAGTGTAGGCCAGAAAATTGCAAGTTGTGCTTTTACTGTTAAGTCAGGGGAAAAAAAGTGTTATTTCCGACCAATTTGTTTAAAGCATTTGTTCAGCCCCGGCACTGTCCATCTCATTACAGGAGCTGTTGAGGTCGTAATCATTACCCACTGAGAGAGAGAAAAAACACATTTCCTGCCACTATTATGCCAAAGTGAGCCATTAGCAGTGTGCACTTTGATTGGTTCAGAGTTTAATCACTACAGGGTCTCGTGGCGATTCGGGGCATCTGATAGGTGGACAGAGTAAAAGTGGTGATTACTTCTGTAAGAGCAGCTATTAGGTCAGAGGGAAAAGTACACGCAAAATGATGCTGTAATTTCCCCAAAGGATATGAAAACACACACTTTTCAGCAGCAAAATACTATTCAACAGAAAACATGTGCAGGAGGAAAATGGCTTGGGCTCATAGAAGGAACGACACACCAAAGATAAGAATCTGTTGATTTCAGCACCACGGGCAGGGTCACTGTAATTACAGCCTGAAAAAAAGAGCGTGATGGGCTTGATGTGATGGTGAAACACCATGCAGAGGAAATTAAATGAGGAAGGACAATGAAGAGAGCACAAAAGGTTGAAAGGTAAAGAGTGAAACAGTAGAAGGCCAGATGGAGGGTTCTTGTGTTGATGTGTGTGAGCAGGGCTCAGATGGTGAATGTGCTTTGGGTTTTGCACCTCAGTGACAGATTACACCAACGCATAAAGAGCATCAGGGATGTGTAATCAGTGCCGGGGCGGTTGGGAATACTGTCCCTTTACTTCCAAGAAATACAGTTTCTCTGAGCTTACCATCTTCTTCTCTCGGTTGATGTCCTCTGCGGTCTGATTAATAAGCACCCTGCGACATGACATGACCAGTTCACGATACACCAAACTCCTAATGGAGCAATGCGCTATGAGAAGCTGAGTGTTCCAGTGATTTAACATGTAAACATGGTGACTCAAAACACACTCAAGGGCTTCAAAATTTTATACTTCTCTAAGTATGGAGAAATAGGATGAGATAATTGTGTAATATGAGGCCCTGGGATGAAGATGCAGCAGATCAGGGTCTAAAAAGCCAGAGTTTTCCATTAAAAGATCCATTGAAGGGTTCTTCAGAAAAAACATATATCACTCCAAATAATTCTTTTGACATGTTTGAGGTACTTGGATGAAATACAACAAGGCACCGTCACTGTGGCAGGCCCACATTATCAGATAAACCGATCAGCCATAACATTAGCACCACCAGGTAAAGTGAAAACATTGATTATCTTCATCTGCAGTGGCAACTTTCAAGGGGTGGCTAGATTAGGCAGCGAGTGAACAGTCAGTTCTTGAAGGTGATGATGTGTTAAAAGCAGGACAAATGAGCAAGCATACAAATCTGAGCCATTTTGACAAAAACCCAACTGTGATGACTGGAGTCCACTGGGTCAGGACATCTCCAAGACATCAGACAGGTCTTGTGGGGTGTTCCTGGTGACAGGGTCATGAGCATCTAAAGTTTATTAATGCGATGCATGGAGGAACCACATCACAACTTACAGGACCTAAAGGATCTGCTAATCTGCTAATGTTAGTCTTGGTGCCAGAGACCACAGGATGCCTTCAGAGGTTTTGTGTCCATGCCTTGAGTGGTCAGATCTGTTGTGATGGCACAAGGGGGATCGATACAATATTAGGCAAGTGGTATTGTTAAACGTTATGGCTGATCAGTGTACATGATGTTTAAAAATGCTTATGTCTGCTAGCACCCCAACAAGGACGTTAATGTGTTGGTTAAGCATTTTTGGCTATTCTAGATTAAATATTTGAATCATGTAAAAGACTTTCCATGTCCTATCTATTTTGAAGCTTTCAGTAGAAATGAACATACAGCATATTTGACAGTTTTACAACTCTACTGTAAAAGGCCTAAAGTGGTGTTTCTTACACCAAAAATCCAGTTTACATCAAAATATTATGGCTTCATTCTACAATCACTCCTAAACATGTTGGTTCAATATCAAAAGGACAATATCCTCAAATAACGTTTGGAATTTCTTCACTTTAAGTCTGTAGAGGAACCTCTTAAAGTGCTTTACGAATCCTTCAAGAAAAGGAACCCATTCCTAAGGATAAAAGCTTTAGCAAACACCATTTTAATAAGATCAATTCAACTCATAGATGCATATTCAACAACAGGGCCGTTTAATTCAAATGGGTTCTTTGAGGAACCAGATTTTACTGAGGAATCCCACAGGCAGCGCTGTGAGCGCTGTGTCAAGTCCCTTGACTCTTGGAACAACCTAAAGGGAAAGCTTTCACAAGGCCTAAACAGTAAGTTTGGATGTATCTATATAATTGCAAATATTGTGAGATTCAGGATCAGGACCAAATTCAGGACTAAAATGTAACAATAAAAAGAATACAGAGATCTTCAGTGGTTCTTTAGTAAAGGCAACAGTGCTACACAAACCTTGAAAATTCAAGTAACCAATTGGATCCTTAAACGGTTATTTGTCTGGTTAAAAGGCTCTTTGGATTTGTGGAAACCCCCTTTAAAATGGTTCTACATAGCACCAAAAAGATGTCCACTATTCTAATGGGTCAAAGAAGCCCTTTTTATAGTACTGTATATAACTCTTTTTGCTTGGAATGTAGTACTTACAGAGTTTGGCAACAAGCATAATGACTATGATCAATTAACAAAAAAAGAACAAGAAATGTAGTGCCCATAAATCATAAGGCCTTCTTTACAGCCATAGAAATCCCACAGGGTTCCCCACTGGGTCCCATTCATATGTACTTAAGGTAGCCATTATTCTGAAGGGTACTGTAAAAGGTTATAATAAATGTGGATATGCACACTTTTAAACACAGCCTTCTTACCGAGTCTCAAGCCTCACATAATACTAATGGGCTGTTATCAATCCAGACAGTTCTAAATATAACTCACTCAAACATTAGTCAGAAACTGTTAAATATATCCTATCTTTAAAGCCCATAATCTTCTCATATCCTTCTCAGCTGTTCAGTGTGTCAGAAATGACAGTGCCCTGCAGCCAATCACCAGCATCAGTGACTGAAGCTGATCAAGCCGACATCCTACAGGTGTAAAAATACCTGCAGCATTAAACATTTAGCAGACAGGACAGGAGGCTGGTGCGTAAGATTTAGGAGCAGTCTGTCGTAAAGACAGTGTTTCATCTTTATTTCAACAAGCAGCACAGACAGTGCCCGGGACCGGAGAAGGTTTGGATAATCAAAATGTCTCTTGAGGGAAGTGATAAGAGCTTTACTGCATGCTTTAATTAAATTAGCAAAATGGCAATTCAAAAGATCCATGGTTTTCATCCGGAATTATAATCGTGCCCTACAATCAAAGCTCCTGGAAGCTGCTGAACTACTTTGGGTTGTCCTCAGGAAACTTTTGAACTGGTTGATTCCTTTCATCCCACTAAAGTAGAAGGTGTAAGAGGTGTAAGAGACCCTTAAAAAGCAGTTCTGGCCCTGGATGTATGGTTCTAGGCAAAAGCTTTCACTGGTGTAGAACATTTATGTAATAAGAAGGTTCTTTAAACTTTAAAATGTTCCTCATAGTCTCATCCAAGATGTTTGAGAAACTTTTGGAGCTTCTTCAGTTTGAAGCTGTGGAGTAGCCACTTAAGGTGCTTTATAGAACATCTAAGAAATGTTTTTTAGAAGAATCCATTCAAAAGTTGGATCTCTATGGCAACTACAGCAGCCTAAAGAGCCTTAATGAAAATTGATTTTTTGGAGGAACCAGGACTGAAAAACTATAAGCATTGATTTGTTCCTTGAAGAACTTCTAGTATACTCCAAGAACCTAGGGGGCTCCCCTAAAAACTCAAGTGTTCCTCAATGCTCTTAGAGGTGCCTCTAAGAAGGAGCCTTTTGGGAATCCTCAGTATGAAGTCTGGCTCCCACTGGAATTGAGGTTTCAATGGGATCTTTAGGCTATTATATTTAAATTCAACTGCACTGGAAATGTATAAGATCCTTGAGAACCTTTTGGAGGTTCTTCCTTTTGAGACTATGGATGAATCTCTTAAGGTGCTTTAAGGAACCTTCAAGAAAAGTTCTTTTTTAGAAGAAAAAGGTTTCTTCAAGGCTCCTCAAAGCACATTAAGAGATTCCTCCACAGTTTGAAACTGAAGAACCTCCAAAAAGACCTTAAGGATCTTTTAACTTACAACATCTAACAATGTACCTCTAAGAGCACTGAGGAACATTTGAGTTTTTGGAGGAGCCCCTAGGTTCTTGGAGTAACCTTGAGGTTATTTGAGGAACTACATATTTCTCACAGTATTAAGCCACATTACTGAAGAAGAGCTTAAGCTTCTATCCAATAAATATGATGCTACATATTTGTAACATTTATACAGCTGGATTGTATTCCTAAAATACATAGGTGGGGTCTGTGGAGTGTTTTCTTTCCACACAGGGTCCCTGGCTGCAGTAAGTCTGAGAGACCTGCTTTAGAGATCCAAAAGTAGTTCTTCTTTGGCATTGCTCCAACACACACACACACACACAAAGGACTCCTTCATGCATGAAAGTCAGCCTGTCAGAAATTATAAGTGAGTGTGTGTTTGTATGTATGAGTAAGTGTAGGTGAATTTTAGCCTCAGCACAGTCATTAGTTGCTCATTTCTCAGTGCATCATTCTACCCATAGCTATGAACGTCCTGTACAAGGCCCAGCCGAGGACAAACTTCCAGAAACAGCACAAGCTTCGAGGTTCCTTGCAGCATGCATGGTGACGGACAAAGCCATAACATATGATCTACTCATTTTCATTATCATTAGACCATTCAGTGACCCCTATTGCCCTGTGTATGGGACACTATCCTGGAAAGGAACCCTTTCATCTGGATAGAAATGCATGCTGAACCGTTCGCTGACGTGTCATTGTGGGAAATGTGGTTCACTAGCTAAAGTTACCGGAGGTTAACGCTAGCCATTTGAGAAATGCACCGTCAGCATGATGAACATTTCTAATCTCACTGTAATCAACACCTTTTACCCTCTCGGTTGGCATCCAGGCATCTACCTAGCACTTAGTCAATCATAATAACACTTGTAGTTTATAAATACTTGAGTTCACAGCCAACAAAAACATACAAATGAATATGTTTTAGCAGGTAAGTCTTTTAGCAGCATGGTTACATTTGTGGTGTGATACCAGGTAGCCCAAAAAGTGGGTGTGACCGGCTCAGCATAAACACCACACTGCACTGATCATATCACCAATTTCTTTGCAAGACTGAGTTGTACGTGATCAGATTGGCTCTTGAATATTATCATTGAATATTATCAATGAATAGTCTCATTGAATAGCTCCAGCTACAGCTGTCCAGATACAGTATGTAGGTAGCTTTAAACACTGCAATAAAGTCTAACATGCATATGATAACTTATGATAATATTCTAGTTATATTGTATTACAGTGACTGTTATGTGATGCCTTGAGTTACCCTAACTGGGCGAGTCAACCGGCTGGTTGACTTGCCTATTCGATTTCTGAATAGGCCATCTGAAAAAAAAAACATAACCTTAAAAGTTGCTAAATGAAGATCTGGGAACACAATTTTCCTGGTAAATATTTTGGAAAATGTATTTATGATTTTTTTTTTAACTATTAGCAGACTATGCAAGCTGTGTCTGTGCAATTGAAGGCCTGTGGTAGCAACCTGGGTGCACCTCAAAACAGCTGAATTCACTCACTAGAAGGGGTGTCTGAATACTTATGTCATAGTTTCGCTATAATTCAGTTTCAGAGAATTATGGAACATGCAGTTGCTGTTTACTTTTTTTAAGTATTCATCCATCCGTGCTTCCCTATCACCCACATCCAGCGAACTCATTCAAGCGGAGTGCCTCCCTAAAGGCCTCTGCAGCAGCAGTACAAGCCCGCTGGGATTTGAACCAATTACCCTCTGATTATGAGTCCATTAACAAAAGCAGTGGAGCTCGTCAGCATCCTGCCTACCCCTGCTGTTCTAGTATTTCTTGAAAAAGAGGTACATTAAAGCTGGGGTTTCCTCTGACTGCACACTGCTAGATTACATGAAGAAGATCATGGAGCGCTGGGGCAGCGTTCAGTGACCCCGAACGCTGCCGATGTGCCACTAAGAGCTATCCGCACACCACTCATCTGAAAGGACCCATGAAATTTAGAAGCCTCAACTAGGACTAAACCCTTTCACCGAAGCATGAAATACAAATTTCTCTGCGTCTGAGATTAAGCTGCATTTTTGCCGCTTCGGCAGACTCATAATGTTTACTTCTTGTTCAGGGAGGAAAAATAAGAAGCTCATTTCACTGTATTTCATTTTAGCGAGAACAAATAGGACAATAATTCAATTATACATCCATCCACAGGAGAAGGTCTGTGGTGTTCTGCCAGGAATGATGTGGGCTGTTTTGGTGGTACACTATTAACACAATGGATATAAATAACAGGGTATAAATAATGCATGACCCAAAGCTGGGGCACAACAGCATGGATTCCAGATGTATTTTGTGGTTTATAATTATCTTACACAGCACAGCAAGGTAAGAGCAAAGTAAATGGATGTTTGCTAATAATGACATAATGATACGGCCATTATCGCCTGCAATCCTTAAGCAATATAAATATTCATTAAATGCACACTGTCCTTTTGCACATTGTGCTCAAACATATGCTACACCCTGAATAAGGTACAATACGGTGTAGCCAATCAGAATAGATGCCATTTCTATGCACTATATGTCCAAATGTTAAGTCCCAGTAGAGAAGAACAGCCAATAGAATAGGACTCTCTAGAGCAGATAAACATAAACCTATTGGCACTATGTCTAATCCCAGACCTGGGCTAGAGGGATATAAAGCCCCCGAGCATTGAGCTGTGGAGCAGTGGAAGAACTGTGTTCACTGGAATGATGGTTGGTGCTCCATCCAATACTTTTAGGAGGAGCTGGGGAGTTGGAGATGAGATGGGCTGGGGATCATGCAACATCCTACTTACAGCAATTCTCTTCCAAAATCTAGCAGTAAGCCTTTGATGACTCCAGCATAGATCTCAGATCACAGCATACGATGTTCCAAATACAAGCAACATTAGCAGAAATGGTCAGTTCTGGCCTTTAAGTGACAAACACAATCAGAGATGTCTGACCATTTCTGACAGAAAAGCTATTGACTGAATAGTTTGTTGGTTCATTAGTCCTTTCTAACACACAGACAGATATTGAAGACAAGAAGAAATTAGCCATTGTGTCCCCGGAGAAAACCTTTAACCATTTAGGTGAAATGGTACCAGTGGAAGAACTGTGTTCACTGGAATGATTGTTGGTGCTCCATCCAATACTTTTAGGAGGAGCTGGGGAGTTGGAGATGAGGTGGGCTGGGGATCATCCAACATCCTGCTTACAGCAATTCTCCTCCAAAATCTAGCAGTAAACCTTTTTCCCTGGACAGTAGAGACAGTTACTCCAACGAAAGCAAGATAAACTCTTTTTTAATGCCCTTAAATTTGAAAAAAACCATGAATGGCCAGGTGTCCCAAAACTTTTGTATATATATTTTGTATATTAGCTTTAAAAACATTTGATTTCTAACTGTTTTTGGTATGTAAACCTGAAGGAACATCATAGGTGGGACGAAGAGACCCTTTACAAAAATCATGATGAATTTCTATGTAACCAGTGGGAAGATTTCCTAATTTGAACCTAATGGGTTGTAAAACAGCAAAATGACTTGTGTTCTTCTAGTGGAGTTGATGCTCTCATATCTGGTATCAATAAACAGAAATGAAAGATTTTGGGTTCATTAGAAGCATACAACCTCTTGGCTGTCTTAACTGACTGTGCTTGGGCCTCATTTATCATCAGCCACCACCTGACTTACGGTAATTGCTGCTGGAAACATAGTGACTGATTGATGAAATGATTCATCACTGCTTCTCTCCACCCACCTCCTCCTCCGCAACCACCCAACATGCTCACATGTGCTTACAGCCTTCAGACAGGTTGACCCTTCACAGAATACACAGTCAGTCACAGCCATACTGCCAACTGTCAATCAGCCAGGGCATGTTTGGGGTCTGAAGTTTGATTCTTCTTTTTGCATGAAAGCCTTTGATGACTCCAGCATAGACTTCAGAACATAGCACACCATGTCCCAGATACAAGCAAACATTGACTGAATAGTTTGTTGGTTCATTAGTCCTTCCTAACACACACAGAGATATTGAAAACGAGAAGAAATTAGCCATTGTGTCCCCGGAGAAAACCTTTAACCCTTTATGTGAAAGGGTACCAGAGACACTCGTCTCATTTTCTGCAATGGCAACCTCTCAAGCCTTTTTAGGATGCAGTTCAGACATCTGTCTTCTCCTCTATAATTATGCTTGTCGTTGGGGGCTAGGATACGATGACTGTGTTATCAGTATGGTTAATGAAATGGAAGACAGGCTCAGAGAGGCTTAGCAGTCTAGTGCACTGCTGATATGGCCCGGGGGTCACAGGTTTAAATCGCAAGCCTTTGCTAGTGCAAGGAGGAGCTGCAAACAGGTGGGTTAATTGTCACTACCACATTTGGGAGAAAGATGACATTATGCTTTCCTGACAAGTATTTTAGGTCTTTCGGCTTGCCTTTGTCTTTTATATATTTAAAAATCTGGATAATTTCATTTGAACCATGTTGAGAAATAATGTTGAGAGTGTCTAACTAAATTCTAGAACATTTCTAACTAAATTCTATAATTTAGTTCTAAATTTGAGCTAAATTCTACATTTTCTGAATGGGGTGCATGGGGTCTCCCAATTTTTTCACATGACTGTCCATATGGCAATCATCAATTAATGTCTTGGGAGGATTAAAGGTCCCACAGTTCTGGTTACTGGTTAAACTAGGGTTTTGATTGGTTCATATTTACATTTAAGGCATTTAGCAGACGCTCTTCTCCAGAGCGACTTACAAAAGTGCTTTGCTATTTTCTCAAGAAAAACCTCAGCTAGTTTGAATAGACTCAAAGTTCAAAAATTCAAAGATGTCTCTAAATCTAGATATTACTAAACACAAGTCAGTAAGGTGACCACTCTACTATTCACCCAAGTACTCTTGGAAGAGGAGGGTCTTCAGTCTGGGTTTGAAGGCAGCGAGCAACTCTGCCGTTCGGACCCCCAGGGGAAGCTCGCTCCAGCACTTCGGTGCAGGACAGAAAAAAGCCTGGACGCTCGTCTTCCGTGGATTTTGAGGGATGGCGGGTCGAGCCGAGCCGTACTTGAAGCTCGAAGGGTTCTGCTTGGAACTTCAGATATACATCATAGATACTTCATAAGTGGTTGGTGCAGCATAGTAGGTAACAGCACTGCCTTCCCTGTGGTAAGCTAGGGTTTAATTTCCCAGCCAGGCAAATCCCACCACAGAGTCTTTGGGTAAGGATAAGATGGTTAAAGGCCATTGCTCTTGTTTATTAAATAGCGGCACACACACTGTCTGCGTCACCATGCGTCAACGCTCATTGACTCTGAGCAGTGTTCAATTCCACAGCTTGCCATGCAGGATTTTCTTTTTAGTTTAAATTAAAACCAAAACGATTCCACAAACATCTTGTGACTTGAAATTAACATGAAATCCAAGAATTCCAATATTTTCAAAGAAACCTTTCACTTGGAGAAAGCTGGCTTTCCACAGCTGATTAAAATCACACCTTGTTCTCAAGAAACTCCCTTGTGGGTGATGGATGGGGAGAAGCTGATCAATGAAATGAGGGAAATACCCAGAACCACATGCCAAGAGGAGCTCGCATACAGAACGTTCATTGGAGATCTCACTGCGGTGCTTCACTGTGCGGCGCAGCTGGTGGTGTGAGCAGCGGCCTTAGAACTTTAACCTAAATAATTGAGTTATTGTGATGGCGTAACACATCATGCTCCAGACAATGTGTTGGATATTTCACCGTCTGCTCATATCCATGGGCATGCTGGCTGTTTCACAGCCTGAGGCACCTGTCCTGATTCCCAGCAGTAGGAGGCCAATCAGAAAGCCTGAGAGCAGGAATAGGTCAGAAAGTACAGCACAGCAGTTATAACAAACCAAAGGGCGTTCAGCAGCATGGGCACAGCATTTAGAATCTGTGTTTTGTGTTTGAAGGGGGACGTGACTGAAATTTATGATTTGCTGACGTCCGGTTGTAGAGTTTGCCAAACAGATTTGTATGACTTCCTGTCAGGGTGTCTAAAGTTTACTGGAGTTCACATACGGTCAGAACATTGGCTTGTTCAATACAGGCAATGGAATGCATTCATTTTTTCTATCACAAACCAAAAAGTCAAAGTTTAAAGAACTTCCAGGTTCTCCACTAATTTCTAAAGTCATGCATCTAAGCCTCTAAGAACTATGAGGAGCTTTAAAGGTTTATTCATGCTCAACGTTAAATGGTTTATAGTATGGACACAGATGGAGTGCGTATTCTGTCCATATTCTGCTCTCATTTAGTTCGTATTTGTTTGCATTCTGTGAAAGCTTACAGATTTCACAGACTGCAGAATGCAGAAGCTTACAGATGGAACGGAGCAGTATCACTAGAAATGGTGGGGACAGTGTAATACTTTCTCCCTTCTCTGGTTCTGCCAATCAACCCAACTGTTCGTAACTCCCCCTAGCACTAGCAATGCTCCCGACACTAGGAGGGTAAAGAGGTAAAGGGTAAAGACCAATACATGCAAATCCACCGATGTGACATCACCCACCCAGAGAGAGCAAGGCCACTTGTGCTCTCTCAGACTCCAGCTACTGATGGCAAAGAGTCATGGCTTAGGGATTCGAACTGGCGATCCCCAGTTTCACCAGTTTTATGAATGTTTGCGCCACTGCCGCTTTAATTTTTTATATTTTTATGTGGTAGGTACACAATCACAACCTCCTCCACCGTCGTCACGTTCTAAAGAGAAACTAAATGGACAAAAGTACTGGGACACCTGCTTAAGTGCTTAAACACCTGCTATTTTTCCTGGAATCAGGGATATTAAGGTTTATTAAAGAGTTTATGCTGCTTGTATTGGAGTAACTGTCTCTACTGTCCAGGGAAGAAAGCTTTCTGCTAGATTGTGGACATTCAGCATTCAGTGGCAAGAGTGTTAGTGAGGTCAGCATGTTGGATGATCGCCACTCCACCTAATCATCCCCAAATCTCCAACTCATCCCAAAAACTATTGGATGGAGCACCAACCAACCATCATTCCTGAGAACACAGTTCTTCCACTGCTCCACAGCTCAATGCTGGGGGATTTACACCCTTCCAGCCCACGCCTGGCATTAGGCATGATGCCAATAGGTTAATGTTCTATTCAATGTTCAATTCCATTGTAAATGTGTGTGTGTGTGTGTGTGTGTGTGTGTGTGTGTGTGTGCGCGTGTGTGTGTATTTTTTGGATGCTGGCTGCCTTGATCTTAACAGTAACTAAGTGGATAATAAAATAAATGGATGAAGGTGTTAATGGAAATGGGGGCATTATCACAAATATGCTGATGCACAGAGCTTTTCTGAGAGGAATTAGCACATTCCTGAAACTCGGGTCAGTTCACACAAATTGCTAGACTGCAAACCAATCCAGCCCTGAATTAGTGAGTTATTACATAAATAAGTGTCTACTTGATTAATGCTTTGAGGGCAACTGTGAGTGGATGGATAAACACATTTTTCTAAACTTGTGACTACTTTCCCCACACCCACACACACACCCACAAATATGTCATTACAGATATGCTTGTTTTTTATGCTGACTGCTTATCATGCTTAACTGTGTCACAGTGAACGTTCTTCAAAAATGACTATTTAATAAAGACATAACTCATAATAACATATAACACATCCTGTATACGTTAACTTTGTGAAACATGACCTCTGCTGACAGCTGTGTGAATTTTCTCTGTTAACCCCTTAACGAAGAAAGGCTCATTATACACTTAGCTGTCTTACTCCGTAACTACAGGAACTTCTGTACAAACTGATGGTTAAGTTTGTAAAAATACTTTCGGCCTATCTGCTTTTGGCCTGGGCTTTTTAAGGGGTTAATATCTACATCTGCATTCTCTGACACTTTAGTTTCTACACTCACTGGACCTTTCAAGATCTTCACTTTACCTCATCTTGTTTAGAAATTGATTAAAAGACATACAGGCAGCTGCAGGAGTTTCCAAATGGCTTAAAGAAACACCTCTTTTTTAGACATTCAGAGAAGACCTTTAGCATGTGCTTCAGATCATTGTTGAGATTATGCACAAACTGCGAGGTGGCTTTTTAGAGAGCAGGGAACCGGTATAAGGCAGGGTGGGAAGGCTAGGGGTGTGCCTGACATTTCCCCACACTGCCACTACCACCACCATGTTTGACAGTTGGTTAAATGTTTTTCTTGTGGAACCCAGTATTTTCATCAAATGTCCTGTGACCTCTACCTTTCTAAGACTTTCTCTAAGTTCTTTAGACCCATCAGTCTATAAAATATTTTCCCAAAGGTTTGGAGGTCATTAAGGTCAGACAAGCCTTTAGGTGAGATGTTCCTTCCAACTCTCCCTCGTCAAACCTGGGCATTAGAGCCATGCTCCATGTAACGTCTAATGGATCAGGAAAATATGCTTATAATTGATGCTTAAGGGGTCTCAAATGTAAATAATCAACTAAAAAGAAAAAAAACGATATAAGATCATAAATAAATTTAGTCATTTTAAATGGGAGTCTATGGAGAAATGCTTTTTGTCACCATGTAGAATATATGGCTGACTATTCATGCCCATTATTTTAAAAGCATTGAACATTGGTGGTAAAAATAATTAAATAAAAACATAAAATTACAGTAAAAATAAAAATGACAGTACATCACTTTCTGTTTGTCTGCTCATTACAGTAGAAAGAGATGGAAGCTGGAACTCCATTAATTACGTTCATTAGCAGGTTTAGTGCTCGATTTGATGCATAGGGCAGTCTCTGTCACATTGCAGTGCCCTGTCCTCAGTGTAGCTGTAATTAGCAGACATGCTGGGTTTGCTTTAAACATGAGCAAACACTCCAGCCCACTCAACCACATACACACACACAGGCCAGAGGGCTCTGTTTGGACATCTGTTGGCTATCTCACTGTGCCAAAGGACAGTGGTCATCTACATATAGTAGCTCTTTCTTTATGTCCATCCACCATCATCATCACCACCACCACCTCTTCATGTCACTGCTCGTTCTTTTTTTGCCCTTCGTTTGTGTAATACTGTTCAAGCATTTAGACTCACCTTCAAAAGTATGCTTGTTGTAATCGGATGCTTCTGTATCATTTCATATCGGAAGCTTTAAAAGAAATGAAACAATGCTAGAATTTGTGTCTAGAATGATTAAAGGAGCTGGACACCCCACCAGTAGTTACTACATAGTAGGCCTTAGTGTGTAATAAGCATTGCTGTGTTAAGGGGTTAATATCCAGGATGCTGCATTTTTGGAAAGTGGTGATCAAATCTTGGGGCATATAAAGCAGGCAAGAAATGACCATGGGTCATTGCAGTAAATTATTAAGCATTTAATAACTTTGCGGCAACAATGATCCTGGCTAGTGAATCCTCTTAAATCTAGTCAACATATATGAGATTCGTGTATTTCCACACAAGTTCAATTATCTGGTGCAGCTTTCTGATTTTACTGGCAAATAATTTGTCTTGTTTCAAGCCTTATTTCCTAAAGGGGCTGTAGAATGTCAGGCTGTATTAATATATACTAGCATAGCAATCTGACATAACCAAAACAGAGCTGAAAATGGGGCAAACTCCCAAATCCCTAGACTTACACCCCCCAAAACTTAAACACCCAGCCCGCCAGCGAAAGACTTAACACCTAAATTTGCAGCATGGTAAAACCTCAGCCATACATGATCCACTGAGCTCAGAAAAACTGAAGAACTTAGCCCAGCTTGGACATTTTTTATTTGTCATGTTAATATATATCATCTTAACCGCTAAGGATATCGCTGTGAGAAGCTATATATAGACAAAAGTATTGGGACGCCTGTTCATTCTACTCCCCTACTCATTGTTTCTTCTGAAATCAAAGGTATTAAAAGAGTTCATCCTGCTTTTGTTGGAGTAGCTGTCTCTACTGTCCAGGGAAGATTTCTACTAGATTTTAGAGGAGCATTGCTCTGAAGATTTGATTGCATTCAGCGACAAGGTCAGGATGTTGGATTAACACCACCCCAACGCATCAAGTCATCCCAAAAGTATTGGATGGAGCACCAATCATCATTCCAGAGAACACAGTTCTTCCACTGCTCCACAACTCAATGCTGGGGGGGGCTTTATACCCCTCTAGCCCACGCCCGGCATTAGGCATGGTGCCAATAGGTTCATGTTCATTGTCTGCTCCAAAGAGTTCTGATCTATTGGCAGTACTTCTCTACAGAGACTAGACTTAAAGTAGCTGAATGCACTCATTAGAAGGGGTGTCCACAAACATTTGGACATGTAATCTATGGGTCTCCAGTACTTCAACTGGGATGTAGATTCAACATTTTACTATTTTACTACTTAATTAAATATGTATGTTATTTAGGATCTACATCCCAGTGAAGGCTTTCCCCGGGTTCGATTCACCGGGAATCGTAATGAACGTTCTCTCAAAAACCCAGATTCGAAATCCCAGAACCAGAATAAAGCAGGAACCCATGGTAGCCTACATCAGACAGGCAAGAATAGCATCTGTCCTCCATGCTGGATGTGTCTTCCTTTCTTTCTGTTATTTATTAGGTCGGTTGTTTGGAATACTCACCAGTATATTTCACCATATTTCCTTTTCTACTCTGGTTTTTACACCCCACCCCCTCACCCCCTGAGAATCAGAATTCAGAAGGGATGTCCACTACCTCTCTCTGGTTCTGAGCAATAACTCCTTTGTTGTGTAGATGGAGTACTGAGCTACAGGGGCTATCAGTGCCAGGCCTGAAGGAACAAGACAATGCCCTATTATCTGTAAACGCTAATAATGTGACAGTATTCCTGAATGGGGCCTCAGACAATTTTCAAGTGCTTTTGTTCATTTACGAGGGGGCATCTTTGGCTCGGGTACAGTGGGGTAAATGTGAGATCCAAGGCAATGGCAGGATAATTAGAAAGTGATATACAATGTGGAGGGGGGGGCAGGGACAGGATAACCGAGAAAAGGCTGCTGTGTCCAGGTGCTCTTTAGAATATTGCACATACCAGATGGTTAATGAGTAAATATGGCTTTGCACCATTCAGATAACTGTAGAAAGATACACACAGCAGACAGAAACTAAACTAAGTAGTTCACCCAAACCCCAAATATAGCAGCATCTAATCTTTTTTACTTACAGCCCTGGTGTTGCATCTTTGGTCAGAGGGGGGACTGGAAGCTGTATATAAAAGGTTTAGTTTATTATATTTAAAAGTAGTAGTTTATTAGAAGTTGGTTACACAAGTTAAACCGTCTCTGCTCATCTAAGCTGAACTCATAGAAAGAGTTTTAATGATGGTCATGAGATCAGTGAGCTCCTCATTGCTGTCTTCCCCGATCATTAATTTTTTTTTCAGCTCAATTTTTTTTATACCCCTCTAGCCCATGCCCGGCATTAGGCATGGTGCCAATAGGTTCATGTTCATTGTCTGCTCCAAAGAGTTCTGATCTATTGGCAGCACTTCTCTACAGAGACTAGACTTAAAGTAGCTGAATGCACTCATTAGAAGGGGTGTCCACAAACATTTGGACATGTAATCTATGGGTCTTCAGTACTTCAACTGGGATGTAGATTCAACATTTTACTATTTTACTACTTAACTATATATGTATATGTTATTTAGGATCTACATCCCAGTGAAGGTTTTCCCCAGGTTCGATTCACAGGGAATTGGAATGAACGTTCTCTCAAAAACCCAGATTCGAAATCCCAGAACCAGAATAAAGCAGGAACCCATGGTAGCCTACATCAGACAGGCAAGAATAGCATCTGTCCTCCATGCTGGATGTGTCTTCCTTTCTTTCTGTTATGTATTAGGTCAGTTGTTTGGAATGCTCACTGGTATATTTCACCATATTTCCTTTTCTCATTCATTTAATATCATTTTTTTTCAGCTCATGAAACCATAGCTACAGATGTTATGGAGACAGGCGAACGGCCATTTAACAGCCATTGTGTGTTCTGTACCACATATTTTAGATCCTCATGTGGATATGATCTTTGGTTCGATTTGAAGAAGCGTCAGACCTCAATGCACTTTTCATTTTACTGCTCATCACTTTACGTTTTACTGCTCGTCTGTAATCGGCTGAAGACCTTAAACACAAACCACAAGCATTTTTTGAGGATTGAAAGATTAATTCAGATGAAAGGTTTTGGTGGTTGTTATGGTCTCCCAGGTGGTGACTACATTGTTGCTATGCAGTTGCTATGGTATTCCTGGTGGTTGCTAGGGTGTTGCTATGCAGCTAATAACTTTTATTTTATGTGATTGCTAAGGTGTCCCAGGTAGTTGCTAAGATGTTGCTAAGTGGGAGCGATGGTGGTCCTAAGTGATTTATATGATACTATGTATTAAGTGGTTGCTAATGTGGCTCCTAAGGTATTTCAGGTGGTTGCTTGGGTGCTGTCTAATATATTTGAGGTGCCCCAGGTAGTTGCAAAGCATCCTAGTTTTGTTTATCTTAAGTAGGTGTTATCATGTTACTAAGGTGTTTCTAGGTAGCTGCTATGGTATTTAAGTGTACTACTAAGGTGTTCTAGGTGAATGCTAGGGGGTTGCTATGGTATTTTATGTGATTGCTAAGGTGTTCCTAAGTGAGTGCTGTGGCGTGGCAAAGGTGTTCCAAGGTGGTTTCTATGGTATGCCAGGTGATTGCAAAGGTATTACTAAGGTATTTTAGGTGGTCGAGAAGGTGTTTGAGGTGGTTGCTTGGGCCACTGTTAAGATATTTCAGGTGGTTGTAAAAGTGTTTATGCTTAGTGGTTGCTGCCAAGCTGTCTTAGTGGCTGCTATAGTATTTCAAGTGGTTGCTAAGGTGTACCATGTGGGTTCTAGGCAGTTGCTAACATATTTCAGGTGATAGCTAAGGTATCCCAGGTGGTTGCTAAGGTGTTCCTAAGTGGATGCTGTGGTGTGGCAAAGGTGTTCCAAGGTGGTTTCTATGGTATGCTTAGTGGGTGCTATTGTGTTGCCAAGCTGTTTCTTAGTGGCTGCTATGGTATTTTAAGTGGTTGCTAAGGTGTGCCAGGTGGTTTCTAGGCAGTTGCTAAGATATTTTAGGTGCTTGCTAAGGTGTCCCTGGTGGTTGCTAAGTGGGTACTATTGCATTGCTTAGGTGTTCCAATGTGGTTCCTATGGTATACCAAGTGGTCGATAAGGTGATAACCAAGGTGTTTCAGGTGGTTGCTTGGGTGATTGTTAGGGTATTTCGGGTGACTGTAAAGGTTTTTGTTTTGCTTAGTGGGTGCTGTTGTGTTGCTAAGCTGTTTCTTTGTGGCTGCTATAGTATTTCAAGTGCTTGCTAAGGTGTCCCAGGTGGTTGCTGGGCAGTTGCTATGGTATGTTAAGTGATTACTAAGGTGTCCCAGGTGGTTGCTAAGGTGTCGTTGGAGGGTGCTATGGTAGACTGGGTGCTTGCTTAGGGCTTTTTAAGGTGTTCCAGGTGGTTGCCAGGCAGTTGTCATGGTGTTGTTCAATATGTCACTTTGTTTTAGCTTAGAGAAACGATTAGAGGAACCGGCAAAAAGTTTCCAGAGGAAAATTGTATCTTTCCAAGCAGCAGGAAAACCAATGATCAAAGTGTATACAGACGACAACTCTGCTCAGTAGCCCATCAGAAACCCCACAGGCAGGCATGGCACAAGCAGCGGGGGAGACAGAGAGTGTGTGTCACTCTCCCTCTCTAGGAGAGCGTGACTAATTGTGTTTTCCTAGACTCCGACCTGAACGTGGGACCTGTGCAATATCAGTACATCTGTACAGAGCTGAGCAGTGTCCTCTGCATGCGAACAGTCTGGAATCAGGGCATTTTCACAGTCAGACCGTGGACAGACGAAGCAAGGCAGAAAATCCTGCTCCATCAGAACCGTGTCATTCTTTGATCTACTGGAAAGAAATGACAGACATGCTTCTTTTCCGGTATGAAAGGACTGTTTCCTTATCCGTGAAGAATCTTCTGAAGTTTCCTTCTGTCACCCAGTAAAAGGTTTAATGTGAGGTTTAACAAGCCCAGAGTCCAGATTAATGAAGGTCAAGCCACTGAACAGAAGAGTGGTGCAACTGCTGGCGGTGGGGGTGGTCAGGTGTAGGATGGGCAATCACAGTGGGAGTATGCTGAAGGATATTTATGAACGCCCCCCTCCCCCCACCCCCCATGTGCTCCTGCCTCCCTTTGTTTTTATGGGTGATGATAGCCTGCATCAACCTTTTGTAATTGGTCCGAAAGTCTGAAACACCCAAAAAGAGTGTTTGCACACTACAAACAAACCCAGCCATTGTTCAGTCTGATCAAATTCGATGCATGGCACAAGCAGACATACTGCCAATAGAATAGGACTCTCCAGAGCAGGTAAACATGAACCTACTGGCAACATGCCTAATGCCAGGCGTGGGCTACAGGGGTATCAAGGCCCCCCCTGCATTGAGCTGTGGAGCTTCATCCAGTACCTTTGGGATAAGTTGCGGATGAGGTGGGGTGGTGATCATCCGACATCCTCACCGGACTAACACTTTTGTTGCTGTATGCAATCAAATCCTTACAGCAATGATCCTACAAAATCTAGTAGGAAGCCTTCTTCCCTGTACAGTAGAGACAGTTACTTCAACAAAAGCAGGATCAACTTTAATTTAAGAAGAAACAATGAATGAGAATGTGTCCCAATACTTTTGTCCAAATAGTGTATATTGATGCACTCCATTAAGAAACCATAATTGTGAGAAACCTTTTAAAGTTTGAGGGATTGTCACTCAATGTAAAGGTTCTTCACACACACACACACACACACACACACACACCTCTACTACAAACATGGTTCTTTATGGTTTGCTAAAGCCAGGCCACCATCACTTTGACCACAGGAAATGTACCAAGGCCTGCCTAAGCAACTCTTCTCCTGTCTGCCTAGACCACAGCAAATACTCCCAAACCCAGAATTCATTACAGCTCACTAAACCAACAATCAACCAGCAGCATCAGTTCCCACATCAGGGTAAAAACACCAGGATAGGAGCGGCATGACAAGCCTAAACCACAATCAAGCCGGGCGCTGAGGGGAAGGGAGGGAGGGCTTTCATCTGGGGAGCAAGTGAGTGGAAGAAGCGCCATAAATAACAGGGTGAGACTGCTCTGCACTGCCGGAGTTTCTGACAGAGGAGAATATTCCAAGCAGAGCACTTTCTGAAGCAATGCGGGCGCCGGCAGGTGTAAAGAACGGTGAGGTGAGTGGGTATAGGAATTGCAATTTGCTCAGGAAATCTGGAAACGTGGCGGCTTTTCAGAAATGCTTATCAAGCTCCGTTTCTGGTGGGTTATGGATTTAGGAAAAGTTGATGGAAAGAAACGGAGAGATGCTCAGAAATGTGTGTGCTCTCAGAAACACATACACTCGGAAAAAAAGAAAGGGTTCTATGTGGTTCTTCTGCTGACTTCAAGCCCTCTTTGAAAGTTATTGCTTTTGTGTTTGAAAGTAAGAGATGATCGAGGGATTCTTCTTGAGTAATTTTCGAGTGATCCAGCGGAATAGGGCATTGCCACTTTGACCACAGGGTCGCTAGTTTAAATCCCGGTCATGCTGCTACCCATCAGCAGCTGGAGCCCAGAGAGAGCACAATTGGCCTCCAGGGTGGCTCTTTGCTGGCTGGCACTGGCGTCTGCTGGCCAATGCGTTAGAGCTGGGTACACAGTGCTTACCTTGCGCTGTGTACCAGAGACATTGCACTGGTGGCAGTGCTGTCTTCAGCCTCAGGTGAAAGGGGGAGGTATATAGGTTGGGTAATTAGCAAATCAAATTGGGGAGAAAATGGGTAAAAGAAAAAACGTGTAAGCATGTAACTCTGAGGGCTGCATGACACGTACTTAAGCTTTTCATGACAACTGACAGAAAGGCCTACAAAGCCTTAAGGCTATTGCAACATGCACCATTGTCAGAACACTTCCTGGGGTGAAGTGGCATCACAGTTAATCAAAGCAGCCTTGATAACAACTGAACTTCGTTATAATACTCTTTTAAAAGGTTTATGCTGTTACGGTGTGGTCTGGGATTTGGACTCAAGTGCAGTTAATTAATTTATTTAAATGATACTACCCCTTTTTTGGGGGCATTATTTTATAGTGCGTGTAACAGATGGTGAACGTCTTAAGTCAATACAAGATTGATGCTTGGTGAGACTGTGGCGGGGCTCAAACGCCCAACCCGGGAAATGGGAGCCCAGTGCGTTTCCACTGCACCACCACAGCTGTCAGAGGTGGCAGTATAAAAACTGCTAGAAAGTTATATAGAAAAAAGGGCAGGAAAACAAACAAAGGAAACACCAGGAGTGTGTACTCAATTAAAGGACAAGCTAAACCTTTTCCAATTCGAAATATTTTCTTTTCAGGTTTTCCTTTTCGCCACTGATTACAACAAACTCTTCCTTTTTAGCTGTTCACAACTTAAACTCTCTTTTCAGCTGTTCACAACTTAAACTCTTTCTTTTTAGCTGTTCACAACTTAAACTCTCTTTTCAGCTGTTCACAACTTAAACTCTTTCTTTTCAGCTGTTCACAACTTAAACTCTCTTTTCAGCTGTTCACAATTTAAACTCTCTTTTCAGCTGTTCACAACTAAAACTCTTTCTTTTCAGCTGTTCACAACTTAAACTCTTTCTTTTCAGCTGTTCACAACTTAAACTCTTTCTTTTCAGCTGTTCACAACTAAAACTCTTTCTTTTTAGCTCTTGCTTTTCTCCATTATTTGTTGCACAAACTCTTTTCTTTTCCAGGTCATCATTTACTTATCTACATTTTTTTTTCACAACTGTTACCATTCGCCCCTCTACAAAGGCAGAACGGGAGCTGTGTTTGGCTGGGTGTATTTATACTGTGCCACACAGGTGGGTCTGGTCAGCATTGATTACCGCTTGGGCTTCTGGGGCTTGGAGTTTCATGCTCCAGCTCCACCAGCTTTCCTACTGTGCTGGCCAGGCTCCCTGCTGGTGGCTGACGGTACACACTGCCTGCTTCCATATGCAGGGAACTTTGTTTTTGGAGTGTGGAGCTCACTTACAACACAAACCACACGTATCACTCTCCGGCTCAAAAATGCCCACAGCCAGAAACTCCATTATCACTCTTTAGCACACACACACACACACACACACACACACACACATACACACACTCGTCAAAAGGATGGCAGCCGCTTCTTGCCATTGTTCATTGTGACGGGGATCCTTTCAAAGCATAAAAAACCAGCCTGAGTGTCCTCTTCAAAAAAGCCATGGCCACTCAGCCCACCCTGCCTCATTTCACCGTCTTTCTTTTCTTTCAGGATCTCTCTCTCTCTCTCTTTCTCTCTCTCTCTCTCTCTTTCCCTCTCTCTCTCTCTTTCTCTCTCTCTCTATCTTTCCCTCTCTCTCTCTCTCTCTCTCCCTCTTGCTATCTCTCTCTTTCCCTCTTCTCTCTCTCTCTCTCTCTCTCTCTCTCTCTCTCTCTCTCTCTCTCTCTCTCTCTTTCCCTCTTTCTCTCTCTCTCTCTCTCTCTCTCTCTCTCTCTCTCTCTCTTGCGATCTCTCTCTCTCTCTCTCTCTCTTGCTATCTCTCTCCCTCTCTCTCCCTCTCTCTTGCTATCTCTCTCTCTTTCCCTCTCTCTCTCTCTTGCTATCTCTCTCTCTTTCCCTCTCTCTCTCTCTTGCTAACTCTCTCTCTCTCCCTCTCTCTCTCTCTCTCTCTCTCTCTCTCTCTCTCTTGCTATCTCTCTCTCTTTCCCTCTCTCTCTCTTGCTATCTCTCTCTCTTTCCCTCTCTCTCTCTCTTGCTATCTCTCTCTCTCTCCCTCTCTCTCTCTCTCTCTCTCTCTCTCTCTCTCTCTCTCTCTCTCTCTCTCTCATGTATAATCTACAGAGAGTTTCATTATGGAAAGGTGTACTCGTCCTGGACCCACAGACTCGTCCAATTCCTGAGACCGAAAGCAGCTCAAATGACGAGCAGCCGTTATGCCGCTGCTGAGAGGAGGCCGTAAAAGCAAAAGGCCAGAGGAGAAGAAGAAGGAAGGACGAAGCTTGAAAACACAAGTGGCAGGAGAAGCGAGAGCAATTTCAGCCGGCTTTGTTCTTCGTCTCTTTTCTATTCCAAACTGTGTTTGACATTTCCTGATGGGTTTCCGGCCTCGTAATGAAGCGGCAGTCCCTAGTTTGAGTCGGCCCCAGACTCAAACAGCCAGAGTGCAAACGGCTTCAGATTGAGGGCAATTGCTCTTTTCTAATAAAATACTGGACTCGGGATAATGAATTATGGATCGGGGTTGGTTTCACTAGGTTGTGTTGGGAGCCTCCTTTAGCATTGGTACCAGCTTTGCTGCCTGTGACACAGTGTGGGGAAAAGAGCTAGGGGGTTATTAATGATGTGGCAGTTGTTTGTTTGTTTAGACTAATTTCGCCTTTTATATTAACAGAACCGAGAGCGAGGACTAAAGATTTAGAGAGAATAAATGATGTCCATTCCCCCTGAGTCTTACTGATTATTCCGGGCTGGATACCTGAGGGAAAGAAACACACAAGGCAGCGGCATCAATACTACCTTTCTTACCTACTTCCATTTACATTTACATTTACATTTACAGCATTTAGCAGACACTCTTATCCAGAGCGACTTACAAAAGTGCTTTACTATTTACCCAAGAAAAAACCTCAGCTAGTTAGAATAGACTAATAGTTCAAAGATACCTCTAAGCTTTAGACACTACTAAACACAAGTCAATAAGGTGACCATAGTACTCTACTATTCGCCCAAGTATTCTCAGAAGAGGAGGGTCTTCAGTCTGGGTTTGAAGGCAGCGAGTGACTCGGCTGTTCGAGCGTTCCAGGGGAAGCTCGTTCCACCACTTTGGTGCAGGACAGAAAAAAGCCTGGACGCTCGTCTTCCATGGATTTTGAGGGATGGGGGTCGAGCCGAGCCGTACTTGAAGCTGGAAGGGCTCTTGGTGTGGATCAGCTGGTCCGGGCATGGCTTTGTAGGCCAGTGTCAGGGTTTTGAATCTGATGCGGGAAGCAGCTACAGGAAGCCTTCCAAGACTTATGGAGAACTGGTCTGCAGTCTCTACACACTGACCTGCCTCAGTTCCTACTGTGGCCTTACGCTATCTCTCTCACACACTCAGGCTTGTTTTTATACAACGTCAAGACACAAACACACACAGTCAGGTCCATAAGTATTCGGACAGTGTCGAAAACATGGATGCCGTGGTCCTGTTCCCTTCTGTTCTATAGAAATGAAGCCCAAACTGTCCGCCATGTTGTCAAATTTGCAACCAGAGTCTGCACAGTAGAGACTATTCTCCAGGGTTGGCTTTGTACTAGATTTTTACTAATGGCATTGCTGTGAGAATTTGATTGTACAAGTTGATTGTGTTGTTGCTGTGTTAGTCAGGGTGTTGAATGATCCCCACCCCATCTCCAACTCCTCAGCTCATCCCCAAAATAGAATTGGATGGAGCACCAATCATCATTCCAGAGAACACTTCTTTCAATGCTGGGGGGCTTTATATAGCCCATGCCTGGCATTAGACACGGTGCCAATAGGTTCATCTAGTTGATCTGCTCCAGAGAGTCTTGTTCTATTGGCTGTACTTCTATACAGGGGCTAGACAAGCTGTGTGTGTATGTGTGTGTGTGTGCATTTGCACATCAGTGTCAGCAATGGGTGCAACTCATTAGATGGGGTGTCCACAAACATTTGGACAAATATTATACTTCACACTTCATCTCTTTTACCAAAAAAAGTTGTTCCTCTATGTCTCTTATGTTTTCCTACGAAGTCAGGCCTAAAATTCACACACACACACACACACACACACACACACACACACACACACACACACACACACACACCCTGGCAGGTACAAACAGATTCAGACACTGTAATATATCCTGTCAATAACTCTGTCTCATCTCATCTGCAAAAAGCGGCATAAGACCCGAGTCAGGGTGATAAATATTTATTTGTTTATTTGTTCGGAGGGGCGAGGGAGAGGCCCCGCTTTGGATTACAATGAGTGCAATCAATACTCGCTAACATAGACGCTTACACACTCTTTTCTGCTGCCTGTCTGTCCACACACACACAACACACACCTGTGTTTTTCTGAGTGAGGCAGATTGATATGATTATGTGCATGACTGTGCCTTGCAAAGCTGAGTGCTCTCAAACAAGAGAGATGCTGACATCTGCTATCTGCTTACCTCCACACAAATCAGGCATTAGCCCTGCGTCTGGCTTTATCATAGATGACATACAGGAGGGAGCGAGATAGACAGACAGATAGAGAGAGAGAGAGAGAGAGAGAGAGAGAGAGAGAGAGAGAGGGAGAGAGTGATCAGCTGTATGTTTCAATTTCATACCTAATTAGTTTTCATTCGAGGCTTTGTAATGAATCCTCTTAAACACAGATGAAAGCAACACATCCTCTGTGTTGTGTCTGCAGACCTGCTCCTCCAGGCTCATATTCATTAGGTGAACACACACACACACATATACACACACATATACACACACACACACCGCCCTCAGATGAGCCTCAGCGATGAATGATCCACTGAGTTAAGAAGAACTGAAGAACTGAAGAACTTTGCCCAGCGCTTGCACGTTTTACATTTGTCCCACTTTGGCAAATATGGCTGTAATGATACACTATATAGGGACAAAAGTTTTGGGACACACGCTCATTCATTGTTTCTTTCAAAATGAAGGGTATAAAAAATGAGAGGATTCTGACTTTGTTGAAGTAACTGTCTCTACTGTCCAGGGAAGAAGGCTTGATACTATTTTTGGAGGATTGCTGTGAGCATTTGATTGTAGACATCAGGTCGTCCAGCATTTCATCTGAAATCAAGGGACTTTATGCTAAAGGACTTTAACCACCCACCCTCTCTTTGCTGCAGTATACCTCTACTCTTCTGAGAAGTCTGTACATGGCTGTGAGAATTTGTTTGTATTAAGCCACAAGTGCATTTGTGAGATTAGGTGCTGGTGTTGGATGATTAGATTAATCACATAAAAGTATTGGAAGGGGCTCCATTACTTCAGCAAAGACAGTTGCACTGCCCCACAGTGCCCCTTTATACCCCGCTAGCTGACAATTGGCATTTGACTTTGGGAATGGTGACCATAGACTCATCAGAGCAGTGCTTTTTTTCAATAAAGAATATACACTGACCTGTCACTTTATTAGGAACACTACACTAACACTGAGACCTCCCTTTGCTCTCAAAACAGCTTCAATTCTTCAAACACTATAGGGACAAAAGTATTGGGACATCTGCTCATTCATCAATTCGTTGAAATCAAGGGTATTAGAAACGAGTTTATCCTGCCTTTACTAGAGTAACTGTCTCTACAGTCCGGGGAAGGATTTCTTTTTTATTTTTATTTTGGAGCATTGCTTAGAGGAGTTGATTGCTGGTGGTGCCAAATTTTGACCATACCACCTGTGTGCCTCAGCAGAAATCAAGATTCATTAGACCAGGCTTTGCATTACCTATGTCTTAAACTTTCCAGTGTTGGTGAGACTGTACTCACTGCAGCCTCAGCTTTCTGTTCTTGGCTGAAAGATTTGGAACCTTTCATTTATGATGTTTTATTGTATTGTGATGTTTGATAGCACATTGAAGTGACAGACATTTGTTCTATTAATTTAACCCACTGTTGTGGAGCATCACTTTCAAATAATAAGGCATAAGGTAGCATTATTAGAATAACACGGTTAGAAAAATATTATACAGAGAGCCTATTGTATGGGGCACATGACATTCTCCATGAATCCTGTAAACTATAGAGTCCTTCTAAGAATGCAATGTACTGAGAACATAGACTGTGGCTTACGGTAAGACCCCCATATATGGTGGCAGGCCTTATTTATATTTACATTTAAGAAATTTAGCAGACGCTCTTATACAGAGCGAATTAATGATATGGTTTATGTAAGCTGTTTTAGAAACCACATATCTCACCTTACCAGTTATCTATAGTCGCAAGCTAAGACAGGGTATGGAAGTAAGACCCCCCCCCCTCCCCCCCAAACTGCTTTTTCGCATGCATATTCTATTCCCAGTTGATATATAAGGCTGTTATATACATTGGAACCCAAGAGCAACTGTCTGGCTTCTCTTTACTATAGTTTACAGCATTTATGTGAAAACACTTTCTTAAGCTGTTTAGAAATATTTTTGCGTATTGCTTTAAAAAATACAATATTCAACGTTTATGCATAGGTCATAAAACCCCTGTAAAGGAAGCATTTAAGTAAAGGTAAAAAGGTAAACAATGAATGAATAAATAAGCAAGCTGTGCATCGTTTAGTTTACATAAATGAATATTATCACTGTCCAATGAACAGCATGTATCTTCAAAATGATGACTTTAGACAGATACAGGAGAAGGCAAAATGGTCTTAACTTTGAATGGAAGTCAATGGAAAATACGAGTTTACTCCAAGTAATTTGGAGCATTTCTATTGGTCCATTCATCCAGAATTATTTACACAGTGCACAGAGCAGTGATATGTATAGGCATATTTTGTGGCTGTGGATTTTTATTTATTTAGATGTTTGATTGATGTCTTCGGTAAAACGTCTGTGAGGCCTTTCCATCAACAGCTTACAGGGAAAAATAAATGAACTGTCCCTCAATATCTGCTGCACTAAGCTTTTTGGAAGGTTAAAAAAAAACATGGTGCATTTTCCACTCTCCAGGATTGCTTACTCATTTGACAAGGTTTTGGCACAGTTGCTGCAGATGTGAACCACAGCAAACTAGCTTCACCTGATATGGTGGAGCAAAAGCTCTGCTTCATTCTACGATCAATATCAGTGTTGCCAGCTTTTACTTACTCTAAAGGTTCCACAGAATGCATATATTGAGTATTTTAAGATGCGGTTTGGTGTATAAATAAGAAGTATGTCATTCTGGTTGGGTGAAAATGCTCAAATGCTCTTACAAGCCTGTTTACCACCCTGTTATTTTGCCTCATAATGAAAAATGCTGATTTTCCCTTTATGCTAGGGTTGTAGAAAGAATGATGAAGAGCTTTGCTCTAACTGGGCTATGTCACTGCAATGGCTCACAGGAGCCACATAGCATAGCATAGCTTTGTTTTTAGCAGTGTAACAAACACATTGTATTTTTATCTGTAAGTCCTGTCTGATAGTGTCCTCTCTGTGACCTTCCAGTGTCCTCATGCAGTATGTGGTTAGCCAGATTAAGAGATTGTAGCCGGTTGTCTAGTGTTATCTTTTGGCCTAGCACAGTACCTACTTGCTACCTCATACCTTATAAGGGATTGAGCATGGACAGAGGGTCAGTAGTAAACACAGAGTAAAGACAGTAAAAAGAGACTGTGGACAAGAGTAAAAAAGTCTGTGGACACCCCTACTAATGAATGCATTCAGCATGTTGCACCCATTGCTGACACTGATGTGTAAATATACACACACGCACAGCTTGTTTAGTCCCTGTAGACCAGTACTGCCAATAGAATAGGACCCTCTGGAGCAGATAAACATGAACCTATTGGTACCATGTCTAATGCCAGGCGTGGGCTAGAGGGGTATAAAGCCCCCCAGCAACAGAACTGTGCTCTCTGGAATGATGGGGGTGGTGCTCCATCCAGTACATTTGGGATGAGTTGGGGGGTTGGGAATGAGGTGGGGTTGTGACCATCCAACATTCATATCTTCACTAATGCTCTTGTGGCTGAATGCAATCAGATCCTCACAGCTATGCTCCTCCAAACATAGTAGAAAGCCTTCTTTCCTGAACAGTAGAGACAGATACTCCAACAAAAGCAGCATAAACTCTTTTTAGAAGATGTTAGAAACCAAATAAGCAAGTCTGTCTGAGATTGCTGTATAGTGGTTAGAACCTTCTGGAACATGGGCTAGAACTGAGGCAGTTTAACACAGTGAGGAATGAGGCAGCATAGTAGGAGAGAAATCCAAAGAGGTGGATTGACTGGGTTGCCAACGCCTCGCCACAGAGCCTTGTCTTTAAATTTTAATGACTTGTTATGTGGAGACAAATGGTATTTTAAGGGTGAAACCTGACAAATAAGCTCAACCTAGAAACTGTACGCACTGCATGCTGACAGTATGATGAGAATCATCACCAGTTATGCATCAGCTCTCCGTCCACGTAGTGTGAAAGCAGCGCAGACTCCAAAATCCATTTCAAACTCAGACTTGCCCACGTTAAGGACAGATGCAGCCTCCGTGTACAGTCACTAGGGGTGTAAATGCAGGGCCTCGGTAACCGTGGTAACTCCCTGTTGTGTGGGTCTGTCTCTCATTGACTATTCTTCACACTTCTGATGATTGGTGAGTGACCGACATGTGGTACAGCGGATAGTGTCGCTGATAGCCATATATGATACCAAAAAGTTCCTCTAATTGTTCCTTGAGTTTTGCCATAGAAGAACTATGCTTGGTTCTATGGAGAACCATGTTTGGAATGGAGATGTGTGAGTGTGAAGAACCTTAAAATGAGTAAAGACCCTTTGCACCAAGTGATGGTTCTTTAGACCTCTAAAATATTCTTCATACTTGAAAATCTTAAACATCTCATTACACACACGGTTCTTTATGGAACCAAGAGTGGTTCTTCTACGGCAGAACCAAAGGAACCATTTGAGCGTTTCTTATAATGTTTTCTACAGTTTGAACACATCAGCTGCCCCTTTACATGGTGTGAACATCTTATAATTAGTGCACCAACAGAAATGGCCCAGAAGATTTTTTATATGTCCAAATGTTTGTTGCTGACACTGATGTGCTCTGTAGAGAAGTACTGCCAATAGTATAGGACTCTCTGGAGCAGATAAATATGAGCCTATGGGCACCATGCTGCCTAATGCCAGGTGTGGCCTATAGAGGGGTATAAAGCCCCCCAGCATTGAGCTGTGGAGGAGTGGAAGAACTGTGTTGATGGCGGTGCTCCATCCAGTACTTTATCGATGAGTTGGGGAGTTGGGGGATGAGGTGGGCTGGTGATCATCCAACATCTCACTGACCTGGCCACTGAAGGAAACAGCTGACCACCCTGTCACATACCACACCAACACATACCACCCCGTCACATTTTACTGTGGAAACAACTACCATGTCTGAAGGAAGTGGATAACATGAATTAGGATTTTATGGTTGAGGTGGGACAGATATGTTCATCCACCCGTTTCATAGAAGATGTGAGAACCAGAGTTGTACACTCTCTCTCTCTCTCTCTCTCTCTCTCTCTCTCTCTCTCTCTCTCTCCCTCACACACACACACACACACACACACACGTTTCATACATACATGTGCCACAGCTGCAACTATACAACTTGTTCACATTCTTATAGGAGATGAGAAGTGTTTACCAGACTGGTAAAGTGTGTCTGTGTGTATGTGTGTGTGTGTGTGTGTGTGTGTGGTGTGTGTGTGTGTGTGTGAGAGAGAGAGAGAGAGAGAGAGAGAGAGAGAGAGAGAGAGAGTGCAACTCTGGTTCTCACATCCAGTAATAAGTGTTTTCACACCACTCTCCTGATCGTTCATCATGGTCATATCAGCCCTTCTCGCCTCCCCAAGGGCAGAGAGATAACCACACACACACACACACTCACACACCACTTAGCAACTATGTCACTCCTCTCCCTCATTCACACACACACATACACACACACACACTCAACACCTCAGACAGCTCAGAGGTGCTAAAGAAGAGCGTATGCTGTCTCGTCACAGCAAGTCATTCTTTGTATGGATCTGAATTCAGACAATTCAATTCATCCAAATGATTCAGATTCAGATCCTCATACAGGATTAAAGAGAGCAGAGTCTGGATCTTTGGTTTCTGTGGGATGTGCACAGTCAGTTGGTCAGTGTTGGAAATAGCTGTTTTTGGTCAGAACTAATTTTAAAAGGAGGATATGTAACGTCCAGTACAGTAAATAAAAACAGGGGGGGGGGTATAAATAGGTTAATTGGCAGTATTAAATTGGGAGAAAGGGGGTGGGGGGTAAAGTGATATAGATGACTGGATGGAAAAGATTGATATTCTGAAAATCTCCAAAAAAAAAAAAACAAAGAATGTGGTCTATTGTTGCTGGATATGAAAATAATTACATTATATAAATGAAATTAAAAAATGCAAATAAAAACACTTTATTAACTGCATTAAAAAGATGGAAATTGTAATATAATGGCGAAAAATATGGAATTATCTAAATATGTTAAGAAGTGCACTTTTTTGAGTGCATACTAAAAAGTGTATGAAAAATCTGAAAACAAAACATTTGTAAAAATGGATGGAAAAGATGGAGATTCTAAAAAGTCTCTAATTAAACTGAATGTAAATATCTACATATTAAGTTTTGAAAATGTCAATTTAGAAAAACAAAAAAATTAATAAAACATTTTAAAAAGAAAAACTGGATGTAAAAGTGGGATATTGCAACATTAAATGGTTAAACCGTTCTGACAGGCTGTAATCCCAAACCATTCCCGCTACATCATCACATTCACAACATCTGTTTCCTCCACCTTCCTCCTACTTTGTCCCATTTCTTTAAAAAAGCAAATAAAATGCTAAAAACATCCTCTAAATTAAAAAGTATTCAGTGATATGATATTTGTCTTTCCTGCAGTAACAGCCTCTACTCTTCTGTAAAGCCTTTACACTGAATGTTTGTACATTGCTGCGAGCATCTGATTGCACAAGAGCATTGGTGAGATCAGATGCTGATGGTGGATGATTACTACTGGATAACAAATGTCACTCCTGCTCATGTCAGGTATTGGATGGAACTCCATCACTCCAGAGTACACAGTTCCAGTGCTCCACAGCCCAATGCTGAGGGGGGGCTTTGTAGCCCTTTCGCCAGAGCTTGGCTTTGGGCATGGTGACCTTCCCATTCTGTCCTCAGTGCTTTTCTGTGGAGATTATACAAGCTGTGTGTGCCACTGCAAACCTGTATCAGAAATGGGTGGACCTTCTGAGGCTTTCAGGGTTTCTTCCCTTTAAGAGCAGAGCGGTAACAGATGGTATTTCAAATAAGTTCTAATATGCAAACTTCAGGAGGAGCAATACGCTCTGCATTGCAAATTGAGAAACTGGCTAATAATTTAAACGCCATGCATGCAAATAGCCAATATACCATGAACAAAACACTGTAGTTGAATTATCACTGTGCAAAATAAGCCTTCAGTAAAGGCTGCATCTGAAGCACACACACCTGCACTTGCACTGTTAACAAAGGTCCAGTGACTGTACTATGTGTCCATCTCATTTATCCTATTTGGAATAGCCTAATAAAGATTACTTTGCATTTCCATATAAATGAATATAACCATATGCTTCCACTTTGATATACGTATCATGCATATGCAAAAATATGCAAAATAAAGGCCTCTACCCTGGTATAATTAGCTGGCCAGGCTTGGTAAACGTGCTAGGCCGAGTTTCAGCTTTATGGGTCTGTGTGAACAGCTTTAGATTAGAGCCATTGACCACACACGACAAACACACACATGCACACACACAAACACACGCACATCAGGTTTATAAACAAACACACCTGTCAGTACCCTGCACCAGCGGAGCGTTCCTGAGAATGATATATCTGCTACGTGTTGTGATGGACGAGCGCACTGTACATTTGTGGAGCATTTAAGAGCTAGGCAACACACACACACAGATATTACCACAATAAAAATCATCTGCAAGTGTCTGCAGAGCTCTGATGTTCATACAATCTCAGGCAAGATATCTGCCAGACATGCTCCTTGATTAAGATAGTGTTTGTACATCTTCCAGTCGATTACATGGAGTTAATGAGCAATGACCGACACACTCTGAGACACCCGATACGGCTCGTTTTCCAGGTTACATGGACTGGGAGGGAGCAGTTGCATATTTATGGGGCAGCTGACTATTCATGGAAGATTTTATTTTGAGTTATGATGCATAGAGGGAAAACAATGCATCATCTATGTATGAAAAGGAGGGCCAGTTGAGATTCACCCAAGAACTGCTGGTGTCTGCCACTGCTGAACAGTTCAAGCTGTTGGAGTTTCCCACTTTGCCTCTTTTTAAATCTTCGACTGGAGAGCTGGAGGCCCAGTGTCTCCAGGCCTCCAGCTCTCCAGTCGGTGATAAAGCAGAGGAAACCTAAAAATGTGCAGGTCAGTGGGCCTCTAGGACCATGTGTTGGAGACCAATGCCCAAGAAGAACGATATTTGGTGCCCCAAAGAATCTTTAAGGCAATGGTGACGGCTTTGCCATTAGTGGCCAGAGTGCAACTGGTCGTGTTCTCTCCGGGTGGGTAGATGGTGCTCTCTTCCGTCACCTGTGGAGAAATCTTCAAGGAACCTTTTTCTTCTCAAAAACTTTTCTTGAAGGTTCCTCAAGGTCCCTCCACAGGTGTCGGAAGAGAGCACCATCTACCCACCCCGAGAGAGCACGACCACCCCGAGAGTGCACTCTGGCCACTGATGGCAAAGCCAGCTCTGAGGAAGTTTTTCCTTGTTGTAAAAAGTGCCATACAAATAAATTTGACTTGACTTGACTTCTTTTAAGCATTGTAGGTAATTTGCAAATGCGAAGTAGTGTAGCTTTAGCTGAATTTGAGAAATGCTCAAGTGGCTGATACCAGCAGTAACAACCATCTGAAAGTCAGAATTTGTACTTTTCATCTAGTTATGTACAGTATATCATACACGGTCAGAAACCACAGCATTTACTATAAATCACTACATTTACTGATACAACTAATCCGTTAGCAATTAAAAATCCAACAGTGAGGAAACAAAGGCTAGCTTCTGAAGACAGGCTAGCCTCAACAGCCCTGGTTTGTCCCTCATGAAACCCAGCAGGTGTTTTAAACCATGCAGTGGTTGTGTGGTTTATCTGTCCAATTCACACCTCAGCAAGGTGGGAAAGGAAGAGGAATAAGTGACGGAAGGCGGAAAAAAAAATGACAGAACGACAAGCTAACACATGCACGGTCGCCTGATGACCCTCTCCTGACAGAACTGGAGAGGGAACGAGGAAGCTCTTAGCGCCGTCTCAGGAACAAGTGATTCTCACGAGCAAACACAGTGCGCCTTATCTGTACAGCTGCTCGGCTGCCAGGTCTGCTGGAGTGGCTGCGTGATGATGGTTGTTTGGGTCAGGAGCGCTTCAGCCCTGCAGCAAGGCCATCTGTCCGAGTACATCACACCGTCCTTAATTAGCCCGATAAAGGTCAGCTTAGCACTTTCCCAGTCAGGCATGCCCTTGGCCACCCCTGGGGACAGCTCGAGGGGCTGATAACTGAGCAGGGCCAAGCAGTTGAGGGTGACCGTTGGTGAGGTGGCTAGCGTAAAAAAAAAGCATGTTAGGGCTGCTTAAGAGGCTATAGGTGTCCGTAGCGTACTAGCCACAGTGTGTGTAGTGTAATTCCAGTGGGAAATGTAGTGTACTGTTGAGTGCCTATCACAAGTGCTCCGAATGTTAAATATTTCCAGGTGGCAACAGATCTATGGCGTATGTGTCTTCATCATGTAATGCCATACCCATATTAGGACATTTTCCTTAGATTTTGGAAGAGCATTGCTGTGAGGAATGGATTGAATTAGTGGCAAGAGCAATAGTGAGGTCAAAGCTCAATGCTGGGTACTTTATACCCCTCTAGCCCATGCCTGGCATTTGGCATGGTTCCAATAGGTTCTGCTCCCGAGCAACACTGCTCTACAGGTACTGCATTTGGACATCGGTGTCAGCAATGGGTGTAGCTTAATGTACCTGAATGCATTCATTAGAAGGGGTGTCCACAAGATAAAAGATAAGATAAGATAATCCTTTATTCGTCACACAGTGGGGAAATTCTCAGTGTCACAGCAGAAAAGGGATAGCAAGACACTCAGATGCAAAAATGTAGAAAAATGACCAATATATACACAACATAAATAATAGAAGTAAGAAAGCAATAACAATATTATTTACAGGTAATTGCAAATGACTCTTAATTGCACACATTGTGTGTGTGTGTGGGGGGGGGGGGGGGGGGCTATTGCACTTTGTACTGTTGCATTAAGGAATCTTTATTCCCTGAACATGTGTGTGTAGTTTAAAAGTGGGTGTGTATGTGGTCCGCTGGGAGCAGTGCTGGTTGTGCGGAAGGAAGGACCTGCCATACCTCTCCTTCACACACTTGGGGTGAAGCAGCCTGTCACTAAAGGAGCTGCCCAGTGCTGCCAGAGTCTCATGCATGGGGTGGGAGCTGTTCTCCAGCATGGATGCCAGCTTGGCTGTCATCCTCCTGTCTCCCACCACCTGCACTGGGTCTAAGAAGCATCCCAGGACAGAGCCGGCCGGCCCTCTTTATGAAACTATTGGACATGACTGAGTTGACTGGGTAAAAGGTCTGTATTAGGGATCATCTACAGCATGCATTTTGGGTATATTAGGATATTGGGTTAAAGTGGAGGTTATGTTAAGATTTAGGTGTAGGGTTATAATAGCGTAGTGTTTAATAGAACCTCACATGATTTCAATATTGTTTGGCTAGTTTCTGAAATCTTTCTCCTTAAGATAATCAACATCTCTGAGAGGTAGAAGAGAGCTGAGACTAAGCAGAGATCAGTCTGACCACAAAGAGATTGATCAAATTATTTTGATCAAAGTGAGAAAGCCCATGGGTTCAGGAGCTGAATTTCAGAAACCGGAGAACATAGCTTAGGTCTCACAATGGTCAGCACCATGTGGGGCCACAGCAATCTGCTTTCCTTGTTATAGAGCTTCTAAAAAAAGGAATGAGTGAACGGAAGCTGGTGCAGAAACTGCAAGAACTTCTACTATGGCTATGTTTAGATTTAGGGGTAATGTTTACATTAAGGTTAAGTTTAGGTTATGGTAAAGGTTAGATTTAGGGTTAGGGCTATGTTAAGTTCAGCCTATGTTTAGCTTAGAATTAGGTTTAGGTTTAGGTTGAGGAGTACGTTCAGGTAGTAAAATCACACTGGTTCCTTTGTGACATTCTCTGTCCAAATCTTTGTGTCTCGGTTGTGTCAGTAATTCAGACATACGCACAACACTCAAACTATAGTTCATGCACATTGTACGAAATGTACTTTTAGTCACATATATGTACGAATTCCTCTTGAGATCAGGCTGCATCTGTGTACAGCTAGATTGTATCACAAATCACCAGTAAGAGCAAAAACTTAAACACCAACTGACCAAGCACTGAGCAAAATGATTAAAGGCCTCTTTCTGATCTTTTGGGTTTTTTTCATATTATTATAATTTCATATGAATTTGAGAGCATATGAATAATTTCATAGTAGTGTAATTAGTCAGCAAACTACTGTCAAAAATAGAACAAATACACACAGCAGTTTGAGGCTTAGGTTCTAACAGTGAACATCGGCTAAATGTGTGTAGAGTAATGATGTAGTACACAGTGCCTGAATTGAGACACAAGAGTGCGTGTGTGTGTGTGTGTGTGTGTGTTCTTTTTGAGATCTGCATTGAAGTAAAGGAGGCCTGTAGTGTCATGATAGCTAAAGGAGGAATGGGCAAATAACTCAGTTGGAAGTGTGACTGTGTTCAGGAGGGAGGAGGGAGTCTGAATAACTTGCCTGCTGCTATTGGAGAGCAGAATGACCAGAGTCACACATGCTGGATTAAAGCAACACACCATTCCACATGAACCCATTAAAGTGTGACGCCCCCTCCCGCTCCCAACTGTAGCAGGTAATCAGTAAGTGCAGTGTGTGTGTGTGTGTGTGTGTGTGTGTGACTCCCCCTACAGTGGTGCCCCAGTCAGTAGGTCCCTTTATAAAAAAGCCCCCGGACTTCGCTGCCGAAGGCCTCTAGAAAAAATCAATTTTCCTCCATCTCCTCCACTCTGTGGCCAAAGCAAATTGAATTCTCCTGGTCATGAATCTTCAATTAAAAGCGAGCAACTCCAAAAGTGTTATTACTCTCTAACTTCCAGTCAGCCGTCATGGAATGAAATTAGCCACACCAGTACCTGGACTGAACTTAAGCACACATATTCATTAGAAAGGTGTCAAATGGACCTGTCCATCCATTAACATCAGTGATATTTCACCTGCCCATTAGGACTGCAAGTTATGGGCAAAATACTAGGGGTATAATTGGGATTATACTTCTCCATATTACCATATTTCTTATAATATATTTAAAAAAACATGGGTAAATCAATGGATGGAATAGGCAGTGTTGAAAATACACATAGTTTTTTAAGATTCAAGATTCAAGAGTTTATTGTCATGTTCACAGCAGAAACAAGGAAAAGAAAAAGTAACCTGTATCTTCATTTTTGTCCGTTTTTAGTTTTCTCCAGCATCTAAACCCTGTATCTGCTCTGAATACTTCTGGATGAATGGACCAATAAAAATTTTCACATTTTTCTTGGAATAAACTCGTATTTTACATTGACTTCCAATCAAAATAAGAGCATTTGGCTTCGCCATTTTGGAGATACATGTTTTTCATTGGACAGTATATACAACAATATATACAGGAAGGATTTAGGTGATTTTTCTTTTATTTGTGTTAATACTAGGGTTGGCCGGTATCTGTTTTTTTCATCCCGTCATATCGTTTCCATTGTATACTGAGAAACATGATCAGTTAATTATCTCAGCATTACTGAGCTCTACTAAAGCCTGAGTAGACTGATAAATTACTGTGCTGATCAGTTATTTATCTCAGTGTTACTGAACTCTACTAAAGCCTGAGTAGACTGATAAATCACTGTGCTGATCAGTTATTTATCTCAGTGTTACTGAGCTCTACTAAAGTCTGAGTAGACTGATAAATCACTGTGCTGATCAGTTATTTATCTCAGTGTTACTGAACTCTACTAAAGCCTGAGTAGACTGATAAATTACTGTGCTGATCAGTTATTTATCTCAGTGTTACTGAACTCTACTAAAGCCTGAGTAGACTGATAAATCACTGTGCTGATCAGTTATTTATCTCAGTGTTACTGAACTCTACTAAAGCCTGAGTAGACTGATAAATCACTGTGCTGATCAGTTATTTATCTCAGTATTACTGAGCTCTACTAAAGTCTGAGTAGACTGATAAATCACTGTGCTGATCAGTTATTTATCTCAGCGTTACTGAACTCTACTAAAGTCTGAGTAGACTGATAAATCACTGTGCTGATCAGTTATTTATCTCAGCGTTACTGAACTCTACTAAAGTCTGAGTAGACTGATAAATCACTGTGCTGATCAGTTATTTATCTCAGCGTTACTGAGCTCTACTAAAGCCTGAGTAGACTGATAAGTAGACTGATGTGCCTTATTTATGTCTATTCTAAAATATTCTGAATTCTGCCCATCTGTATCACTATTATTATTGGTTCAATGCAAATGGTTCATTAGATTGATCTACATATTTATTTGTGGTTGTGTAAGAATTGCCCAAAAACCAATATTGTGATAATGATGAAGAAATAATGTACTTTGCTGGCCAACTGTCTACCCCAGGCTAGGTGGTGCTACGTGATGCTATTTTAATCCAGTAAACAAACTGCCTTACCGAGAGGAAATAAAGAAATAGCACAGGAACAGAGTCAGAGAGAGGAACAGGACATTCCCCCTGGAGAAGACGGTGAGAATTAAATGAAAGTATAGAGGAAGGAAAGAAAATCAAAGGGTAATGCCTCTGAGACATGCAACCCTCTCAGGTAGTGAAATAGAAGATGGTGACCTTTGGCTTCTCTCCCTCTGGAGTTTCAAATGCAGTAGTGAGATACTGAGTAGATTAATCTAGACTTACACACTATCCCACTACTACCACCATCTACTATAGCTACTGAATAAAGAGAGAGAGATGAAGGGAGGGAGAGAGACATTGAGAGAGATACTGAGGAAAAGGGAGACGCTCTTCGTGTTGTCTTCATCTGTTCATGTATTGAAATGTTCAGAAAGCGACCCACAATATTACTTTGACTTACCAGCCATGAGCCATCGCTGATGCAAGCAGCAGGAAATAATCGCCCTGCAACAAGCTTTAAAAAGCACTTTAAAATGCACAGACAAAAAAAGGGTCGGGGGTCTACACAGCCTAGGGTCCGCACATCTTACAATAACACTACACTCTAAAAACTGCTGGGATCTTTTTTTCTACCCAAATGCTGGATCAAGCCCGTGAGTCATGGTGCTGGGTTACTTCCACAGTTTTGTGGAGCTTAGACACTGGGAGACTGACTGTGGCACAGGAACAACCCAGCCAATGGGCTAACAGCTTTTCTTCAGTAAGGGAACTTCCCTAAACTATGGATATTTTAATATTTTAATAATTAAGTTCTTCAAGTAAAAACAGCATTATACATTTTCTACATCACTGGTGTGTGATTTATAGCTTAGTTAGCTAGCTGTGAAGTTGCCATGTTTGTTTGTACTAACAGGAAGTGATGAAGCGTTGCTATGCCAACAAACGTCCCTATCATTTCTCATGCCACCGTCAGTGCTGAACTGACATCATCATCAAATCGCCATAACTTTTACAGACATGAGTACCTCCTCCCTTTGCGTTTTGCATTGCATTGTGGGATAACGGTATCAGCCATAGCCACACCCAGTATCTGTCCGGATCTGAGCATGTATACTCTACTCACAATTGGGGCCCCAACCATATGAGATAAGGCTGTATTCTCCAATAAACTGTTGAAACTGAATTCAGTGAAGTGAGGTACACTATGTAGACAAAAGTATTGGGACACCTGCTCATTCATTGTTTATTCAGAAATCAAGGCCATTTAGAAAGAGTTTATGCTGCTTTTGTTGGAGTAATTGTCTCTGCTGTCCAGGGAAGAAGGCTTTCTATTAATTTTGGAGGAGCATTGCTGTGAGGATTTGATTACACTCAGCAACAAGAGTGTTTATGTATTTAGCATATGTATATATACACATTATTTTATGTTGTTTATTTTTGTTGTGATGTTTGCACTGTTTTTACTACACATATATATCATGATGCCCTTCTGTAGAGTGATTATCTAAGCCTCCTCACCCCAAGCATTTCAATGCATGTATGTCCTGACATGATGTGCAAATGACAAATAAGCTTGAACTTGTTAGTGAGGTCAGGATGTTGGAGGATCATTTACATTTATGGCATTTGGCTTATCCAGAGCAACTTACAAGGTTACTCACATTACAGAGGTGGGCCAATGGAGTGTTAGGAGTCTTGCCCAAGGACTCGTATTGGTGTATCGCAGCATAGTCACCCAGACCGGGAATCGAACCCTGGTCTCCCACATGGTGTGGTAGCTCAGTAGCAGGTAGTGGTGTTATCTGTTGCGCCACCACCAACCACGTGGATCACCACCCCAACTCACACCCAACTCATTCCAAAAGTACTGGATGGAGCACCATCATCATTCCAGAGAACACAGCTCTTCCACTGCTCCACAGCTCAATGCTGGGGGGCTTTATACCCCTCTAGCCCATGTCTGGCATTAGGCAGCAGCATGGTGCCAATGGGTTCATGTTTATCTGCTCCAGAGAGTCCTGTTCTATTGGCAGTACGTCTCTATAGGGATAGACGAGGTGTGTGAGTGCATTACACATAAAATGCATTGGTTGTTTAGATGAGCAATCAGTTTCGTAGGCAGTAATCTGAGTCGCTAAACGCCTCCGCAGTGCAACGGTTCATACCAAACCATGCTAAACGGCTTCTACATCTGAACGAGAAAGCTGGGCTAAACAATAGAGGGGAAATGTGGAATATGCAGATGTCTTGCTAACAAACAGAATTAAACTGAACGCAGAGATCTAGCGACAAAAGATGCTATCTGACTTAAATAAGACGCCTCAGAGGCTCCAAAAAAGAGAGGTGTTTCGCTAGAAGACACACACACACACACACACACACACACACATGCTGAATGCTTAATCTGATTCTTGACCTCGCATCCACCCTCACATGTTTGAACAGCCCAGCCCCAGAGCAACAAGCTAAATGTTAGCATTAGCATTTTGGCATTTCAAATGTATGTGTGTGTGTGTGTGTGTTTGTGTGTGTGTGTGTGTTTGTGCGCACTACATGGC
Organism: Salminus brasiliensis; assembly: GCF_030463535.1. Lineage (NCBI taxonomy): Eukaryota > Metazoa > Chordata > Actinopteri > Characiformes > Bryconidae > Salminus > Salminus brasiliensis. Next base: position 32,742,463 of record NC_132889.1, on the reverse strand, counting down.
CCCAGAGTGTCGTTCTCTTTTTCCCTCAGTCTCCCTCCCCTCGCCTCTGTGTGACTGTACCGCCATATCTATATGGACAGTAGCCTGCCTTCAATGACCTGAAATCACCTCGCTAACAACTGTTCAGCGGGCACGGGGCGCGAGAGAGTGCTGAGATCCACCCGTGTCTTTGCTTCTCAGTCTGGAAGTTCACATTTCATTACGTTTGAAAGCCCTCATAAAAGCCCATCACACTGAGTTTTCCCAGTGCTGTCTCCAACACGAGCTCTTTGTTCAGTAGTAAGACATCATCACTTTCTTCAGCTCTCGCGCTCCCCAGAGGGGTAAACGATAGATAGGCGGTCGTACTGCCTTCCTCACATGGCTATAAAGAATGTGGCGGGTCATTAAAGGGGGGATGTTTGGAATATCAATGATCGGATTCCCATGCAGCACAGCCACAGCGCAGCACTGCTGATGATTAGCGCTAGTTCCTCATCCTGACTGCGATTTACTGCCATGAAATCGCAGCTGACCGTTCAGGGTCATGCGAATAGCTGTGATTGGTTTCGTTTAGTTTTTCTATTCTATTAATGTAATGATGTACTTTTTAATATTGTCATAATACGGGTGGGCCTGAGTGGTCCAGCGGACTAAGGCGCTGTCACAATGATCAGAGGATCACTGGTTTGAATCCCGGTCATGCTGCTAGCCACTGGCAGTCAAGGCCCCAGGAGAGCACAATCAGCCTTGCTCTCTCCAGGGTGGGTAGATGTGTCTCTCTCTCTCTCACTCTCTCTCTCCCCACATCGCTTTACTACGGTGCTGGCCGTCAGTGGTGCGTTTGAGCCGGGTACGTGGTGCTTGGTTGGTTGCTCGGTGATGTTGCATCAGCAGCAGTTCAAAAAATATCAATCACTATAGCAACTACCTAGCAACACCATAGCAACCACTTGGAATTCCACAGCAACCACTTAGCAGAAGGCTACCTGCTGCCTGTAGTCCACTTTAAGTGCGCAACCATTCAGGAAATGTGCCTTTTATTTATTTCTGTTGTTTTTTAAGGTTCTTTTTTCTGTGGCATTTTGAGCTGCAAAGTGTATAAAAAAGGTACAAGATTATTCTTTTATTATATTATCATTCATATTTTGGGTAAAGGGCTATTTATTAAATGTTAAATATGATTAAAAATGACTGACTGCTACACAATGTGTCTAAATGTTTGTGGACACCCCTTCTAATGAATGCATTCAGATGTGCAGATGCACACAGAGCTTCTCTAGTACCTGTCAAGAAGTACTGCCAATAGAATAGGACTCCCTGGAGCAGATAAACATAAACCTGTTGACACCATGCCTGATGCCAGGCATAAAGCCCCCAGCATTGAGCTGTGGAGCAGTGGAACTATGCTCTCGGGAGTGATGGTGGTGCTCCATCCAGTACTTTTGGGATGAGTTGGAGAGTTGGGGATGAGGTGGGCTGGTGATGAACCCTTTTGTCACAATACTTTTGTCCATGTAGCGTATATTTAGTCATTTTAACGCAATATGGGCTCTTTAAAAGATTCTTTAGGGAACCTTTAAGCGGTTCTTTTGGCAACTTTTTTATAGGAGGCCAGTGGAGCTGGCAACCGATTTTCCTGTCCTATCAGTGCTGAGCGTACTTGCCAATCCAGCACCTGTACAGAGTCAAACTTTGCAATCCCTGGAACGGGCCCAGCTTCTTCTACATGCGTTGTGCTAATCTTTGTCGGATTAACGAGGAAACTTTCTACAGCCGCAATTTGGAAGAAGACTAAAAATTGCAAATATGTAAAACGACTGTTCCGTCTCATATTCATGTAATCTCCTTCCCTCTGGATGTGGTGCTTTCTTTTTGAACCCTCATGCATTATGCATCACCCCGGGGTGCAAGTGGGGTGAAAAGCAGGGAATACCGCACAATAGCAGCTCAGCCGGAGCAGCAGTCAAATCACCGGCGCTTTCATTGTTTCTTCTTCATGTCAGCTCCTAACACACATCGCCCACACAGCCACCAGCAGCAGATCTCTTCAGACTGATGCTTTCTGCAAGTGACCTTTGATCCTTGTTGTTGGAGCATGAGTGCTAGTGAGTGTGTGTGTGTGTGTGTGTGTGTGTAGTTGCGAAAAGCAAGCGTAATGATGGATCCTATTAGGAGGTCCCTGTAGTGTCATTAATCGTGCCGATGGTTCCTCGTCCCGCCGCTTTGCGCACATGAGAGGCCAGCTTTTATCTGACAGGCGGCAAATGTAATTAAAGCAGCTAGTGCGTGACCCCTGCCTCACACACCCAACTCCTGCCAGCCTGCTCGTTTCACACCCAAACACAGAAGGGTGGCAGCTTTAGTGCTTCACAGTACGGGCCAGAAGGATTTGTGCCTGGGATGATGTGGGAGAGTTATGAATTGGGTCAAATTTACTAACATAAAAAGCTAATGTTAATCATTTGTGGCTCAAAATATTAACTTACACACTTACAGGTCAGGATGTTGGATGGTCACCACCCCACCTCATCCCCTGATCATCAATTCATCCCAAAAGTACTGGATGGAGCTCCACCATCTATCATTCCAGAGAACACAGTTGTTCCAATGCTCCACAGCTCAATGCTGGGGGGCTTTATACCCCTCTAGCCCACGCCTGGCATTAGGTTCATGTTTATCTGCTCCAGAGAGTCCTATTCTATTGACAGTACTTCTCTACAGGGACTAGACAAGCTGTGTGTTGTACATCTGTGTCAGTAATGGGTGCAACCTAAGGTAGCTGAATGCATTAATTAGAAGTGGTGTCTACAAACATTTGTACATGCAGTATATTGTTTTATTTTAAGTATGTTTTGGTTCCTTAATTAGAGGGATGTTTATGTTCCCTTGTTATAAATATATGTTAGAAATACTACAATATTACAAAATAAATGTAAACTAGTAATAAATATTATAATATATTTATTGCACACAGAATTGCACCAGAATCATTAGAATTTCTATGTTTTTAAACTATGTCAAAAATATTTTGACATTCTCTTTGTCCCAGAAATTCAGAAACTTTTCTTCACCAGTAAAATAATTAAAAGTGATTTGTCCAGTGAAAAAAATCACAATTTGTATAATATGTAATATTATTATAATAAGTAATATTAAAATAAAAGTTACATAACTTATTATTTATGTTTATGTCTAGCCACTGTACACAAGACTTTATTACCAGACTCAGCATTACCACTATTGCTGCACCAGACTATAATTTTTATAACACATTTTATTAAATAAATGTTAATATTACAATGTGTTTTATAATGTGTTTTATTAGTTTATGTCGTAACCATAGACATGACGATTTACAGGACATACCAGCCATAACAGAAAAGTGACTGGCATTTTGATGTCTGGAAAAGTGAGTAACTTAATCCTGTATTCCTCCTGATCACAGAACAGTGTCAGCATAGTTACCATTGATACCATTACACCAATATTTTACAGGAAGGAATAGGTTAAAGTTATTTATATGTAGTTAAATTGCTTTCCCAGGACCTATGTAAAGACCTGGACTTGACCACAAGGTACAATCAATCAATGTACAAGTAACCAGAAACACCACTTTTCTGAAATGGGGAGACGTTTTAGGGTATTTAGAAAAGGTTAATGTATCTAGTATGTGTATAGTATATGTCTGGATGGTATTCTCCATAGTCTAGTATATGTCTAGTATATGTATATATCTGGGATCCAACTCTACACACACTAGCTAAGGTTATTCTGGAACAGCGTTAATGAAGGAGACCTTCTAGAACAGCTTTAATTGAGGAGACATTCTGGAACAGCATTAATTGAGGAGACATTCTGGAACAGCATTAATTGAGGAGACATTCTGGAACAGCGTTAATTGAGGAGACATTCTGGAACAGCATTAATTGAGGAGACATTCTGGAACAGCGTTAATTGAGGAGACATTCTGGAACAGCATTAATTGAGAAGACATTCTAGAACAGCATTAATTGAGGAGACATTCTGGAACAGCGTTAATTGAGGTGATATTCTGGAACAGCATTAATTGAGAAGACATTCTGGAACAGCATTAATTGAGGAGACATTCTGGAACAGCGTTAATTGAGGAGACATTCTGGAACAGCTTTAATTCATGGGACATTCTGGAACAGCATTAATTGAGGAGAGATTCTGGAACAGCTTTAATTGAGGAGACATTCTGGAACAGCATTAATTGAGAAGACATTCTGAAACCACATTAATTGAGGAGACATTCTGGAACAGCTTTAATTCATGGGACATTCTGGAACAGCGTTAATTGAGGAGACATTCTGGAACAGCGTTAATTGAGGAGACATTCTGGAACAGCGTTAATTGAGGAGACATTCTGGAACAGCATTAATTGAGGAGACATTCTGGAACAGCTTTATTTAAGGAGACATTCTAGAATGGCGTTAATGGAGGAGACATTATAGAACAGCATGAATTGATGAGACATTCTGGAACAGCGTTAATTGAGGAGACATTCTGGAACAGCATTAATTGAGGAGACATTCTGGAACAGCTTTATTTAAGGAGACATTCTAGAATGGCGTTAATGGAGGAGACATTATAGAACAGCATGAATTGATGAGACATTCTGGAACAGCGTTAATTGAGGAGACATTCTGGAACAGCATTAATTGAGGAGACATTCTGGAACAGCGTTAATTGAGGTGATATTCTGGAACAGCATTAATTGAGAAGACATTCTGGAACAGCATTAATTGAGGAGACATTCTGGAACAGCGTTAATTGAGGAGACATTCTGGAACAGCTTTAATTCATGGGACATTCTGGAACAGCATTAATTGAGGAGAGATTCTGGAACAGCTTTAATTGAGGAGACATTCTGGAACAGCATTAATTGAGAAGACATTCTGAAACCACATTAATTGAGGAGACATTCTGGAACAGCTTTAATTCATGGGACATTCTGGAACAGCGTTAATTGAGGAGACATTCTGGAACAGCGTTAATTGAGGAGACATTCTGGAACAGCGTTAATTGAGGAGACATTCTGGAACAGCATTAATTGAGGAGACATTCTGGAACAGCTTTATTTAAGGAGACATTCTAGAATGGCATTAATGGAGGAGACATTATAGAACAGCATGAATTGATGAGACATTCTGGAACAGCGTTAATTGAGGAGACATTCTGGAACAGCATTAATTGAGGAGACATTCTGGAACAGCTTTATTTAAGGAGACATTCTAGAATGGCGTTAATGGAGGAGACATTATAGAACAGCATGAATTGATGAGACATTCTGGAACAGCGTTAATTGAGGAGACATTCTGGAACAGCATTAATTGAGGAGACATTCTGGAACAGCGTTAATTGAGGAGACATTCTGGAACAGCATTAATTGAGAAGACATTCTGGAACAGCATTAATTGAGGAGACATTCTGGAACAGCGTTAATTGAGGAGACATTCTGGAACAGCGTTAATTGAGGAGACATTCTGGAACAGCGTTAATTGAGGTGATATTCTGGAACAGCTTTAATTGAGGAGACATTCTGGAACCACATTAATTGAGGAGACATTCTGGAACAGCTTTAATTCATGGGACATTCTGGAACAGCATTAATTGAGGAGAGATTCTGGAACAGCTTTAATTGAGGAGACATTCTGGAACAGCATTAATTGAGAAGACATTCTGAAACCACATTAATTGAGGAGACATCCTGGAAAGCTTTATTTTATGGGACATTCTGGAACAGCGTTAATTGAGGAGACATTCTGGAACAGCGTTAATTGAGGAGACATTCTGGAACAGCGTTAATTGAGGAGACATTATGGAACAGCTTTATTTAAGGAGACATTCTAGAACGGCGTTAATGGAGGAGACTTTATAGAACAGCATGAATTGATGAGACATTCTGGAACAGCATTAATTGAGGAGATATTCTGGAACAGCGTTAATTGATGAGACATTCTGGAACAGCGTTAATTGAGGAGACATTCTGGAACAGCCTTAATTGAGGTGATATTCTGGAACAGCTTTAATTGAGGAGACATTCTGGAACAGCGTTAATTGAGAAGACATTCTGGAACCACATTAATTGAGGAGACATCCTGGAAAGCTTTATTTCATGGGACATTCTGGAACAGCGTTAATTGAGGAGACATTCTGGAACAGCGTTAATTGAGGAGACATTCCATAAAGCAGCACACTTGTAAAGGGGGTATGTAAGGGTGAAGGTTATTGACCAATTTAAAGGTTCCTCACAATCCAAGCTTCTGAACTGTAATATAAACACCTTTGTGTCTTTAGATTTAAAAATCCCAGCTGATAAAGACAGCCATCATCCAGACCGACTAACCACTGTGAGTAGAGTGTAGAGTATCTCTCCCGTTGTCCTTCTGCTTAGATATCATCCCTTAACCCATAAATATGTTCCTCCGTGTGTGTATGTGCACATGTGTGTGTTTGTGGGATGGGGGGGGCTTTCTGAATACGTTTTATCTGCCAGCTGTCGAGACTATGACAGCCAAACTGGAAGCCCTTTGAAGTGTGAAGCGTTGGAGCTATGCTGCCTTCAATTATGTGTGAAACGCCTTACAAACCCACCACACAGACACAAAGACCCACACACACACACTCGCTCAATTTTTCTCTGCATCGTGTTCAGCTGAGAGCTTTTTACAATCAGACATAAATCTAGCAAGTGCACAATTAAAATGAGGCTTCTTTATCGTGGGAGGCTGGGGCTATAGGGAAAAGACAGCAAGCAGACAAAATCAATTTTCATCCAATTTTGCATGAGCCTGCTTTAAAACACACATTTCTCTTTCAGCACCGTACGCACAGAGCCCGGCTCATCACCACCACACAGCAAATCACACACTTAATAAACTCACATACATTTGAGTTAATACGTTTTTTTATTGTTAATTTTATACACTGATCATTTGTTTTATTCATTATTTCATCATTACTTAAGTGGCTCTCAGTCCCTTTGCTGGGGACCATACACACTTATGAAGGACTTAATTACTTAATGAGTTGGACCAGGTGCATCAGAGCTGCAAAAACACAAGACTGCATAAAGACTGAGCTCTGGAACTACCAGCTTTTCTCTGATCCATCTGGATCTTCTGAGCTTCGTTTGTGAGCTCACCACTTCATCTCCCTGCTTACTGACGCAATGTCCGATTAAGACACAGAAGAACTTTCTAAGAACCTAAATCATGATAACAGCGATGGTGTAGGAGACATTCTAGAACAGCGTGAATGTAGGGGACCTTCTAGAGTTACATGAATGAAGAAGACATTCTAGAACAGTAATTAAAGGAGACATACTAGAACATTGTGAATGGAGAAGACATTCTAGAACAGCGTGAATGGAGGAGACATTCTAGAACGGCATGAATGGAGGAGACATTCTAGAACGGCATGAATGGAGGAGACATTCTAAAACAGCGTGAATGGAGGAGACCTTCTAGAACAGCGTGAATGAAGGAGATCTTCTAGAGTTACATGAATAAAGGAGACATTCTAGAATAGTGTGAATAGGGCAGACACTCAAGAACAGCATGAATGTAGGGGACCTTCTAGAGTTACATGAATGGAGAAGACATTCTAGAACAGTGTGAATGGAGGAGACATTCTAGAACAGTGTGAATGGAAGAGACATTTTAGAACAGTGTGAATGAAAGAGACATTCTAGAATTGCGTAAATGGAGGAGATCTTTTAGAGTTACATGAATAAAGGAGACATTCTAGAACAGCGTGAATGGAGGAGACCTTCTAGAACAGCATGAATGAAGGAGACCTTCTAGAGTAACATGAATGAAGGAGACATTCTAGAATAGAGTGGAGGAGACATTCTAGAACAGTGTGAATGAAGGAGACCTTCTAGAACAGTATGAATAAAGAAGACTTTCTAGAACAGCGTGAATGATAGAGACATTCTAGAACTGTGTGAATGAAGGAGACCTTCTAGAACAGCATGAATAAAGAAGACTTTCTAGAACAGTGTGAATGAAGGAGACCTTCTAGAGTAACATGAATGAAGGAGACCTTCTAGAGTAACATGAATGAAGGAGACCTTCTAGAGTAACATGAATGAAGGAGACATTCTAGAACAGCGTGAATGATAGAGACATTCTAAAACTGTGTGAATGAAGGAGACCTTCTAGAACAGCATGAATAAAGAAGACTTTCTAGAACAGCGTGAATGAAGGAGACCTTCTAGAGTAACATGAATGAAGGAGACCTTCTAGAGTAACATGAATGAAGGAGACATTCTAGAATAGAATGGAGGAGACTTTCTAGAACAGCATGAATGAAGGAGATCTTCTAGAGCAACATGAATAAAGGAAACATTGTAGAACGGCGGGAATGGAGGAGACATTGTAGAATGGCGGGAATGGAAGACATACTATGATTAAGTACAGTTGAAAACTTAGGCAGAGGAGTAAATGGCGTACATTAAACACACAGAAGAAGACATTAGAGACACAGATAGTAAACGGGCAGTGCCGAAGAGAGCGGTCCTGAGTGGATTAACAGTTAAATTAGATGTAAACTGGAGCATCAGTTTAGGAGAGCAGGAGTGATCGGTAGCCCATTAAAGGTAGCAGCAGAATTAAGCAGTTTGCTTCTGTGGTACAGTGATTTACCACAGTTGTTAGGGGTGCTGTTAGGCACAGTGCTTACACATGGCCTAGAGGGGCTTACTGCCTTTGTAAACCAGAGACTAAATACAATCTGATAAAATAAAAAAATTTATGAGAGTTGAATATGAAAAAATGAATATAATTGACTATAAATAATAATAATAACAAACAAAATGGTTCATTAATATTAGGCTATGGGTTTAAGCAGCACAACAGTCATGTAGTATTTCATGCAATCCAAAAAACACTATTCTAAAACGGACAAATGTTTTATGTCATTTTAATTAAAAAAAGAACAAAAGAATGAGTGAGAATATACTAGAACATTTCCACATTGTAGTTGTAATGGGATTGATTACGAATGTAGAGAACATGGGGAAGGTATTCTAGAACAGTATTAATGAGTGACACATTATGGAACATTGTTGTGGAGAAGACATGGAGGACACATTCTAAAATAGCATGAACAGGGGAGACATTTTAGACCAGCCCTGTGCAGGACACATTCTAGAGTAGCTTGGATGGAGAACATATTCTAAAACAACATGAACAGAGGAGACATTCTAGACCAGTTGTGCAGGACACGTTCTAGAATAGCATACCTGGAGGACACATTCTAGAACAACATGAACAGAGGAGACATTTTAGACCAACATTGTGCAGGACACATTCTAGAGTAGCATGGCTGGAGAACACATTCAAGAATGACGTGAACAGAGGAGACATTCTGGAGCAAGGTTGTGCAGGACACGTTCTAGAGTAGCATGGCTGGAGAACACATTCTAAAACAATATGTACAGGGTGGACCAAGGTTGGACCAAGAGCAAGGTTGTATGGGACACGTTCTAGAAAAGCACATCTGGAGGACACATTCTAGAACAACATGAATGGAACGCATTCTAGAACAGTATGAATAGATGAGACTAGATCAGCGTTGTGCAGGACACGTTCTAGAATAGCATAAATGGAACTTAAAATAGAACAACTTTATGGAGGACTGTGTGAATGGAATAGACATTTTAGAACAGTGTTAATAGAGAAGACCTTCTTGGATAGTATGAATAAGTGCAATACAGACTGGAGGACATGGAGGACATGGAGGAAAAATTGGGGACACATTCTAGAACAGTGTAAATGGAAAGAAAAGTGAAAAAGGAGACAAAAAAATACATACTAGAAATGTATGAATGGGAGAAAAGTAGGAATAGGGAGTACAGTGTGGTGCAATAATAAAGAATACACACACACACACACACACACACACACACACACTTACCTCCCCACATCTAATCATGCATTACATACCTCACAAACTTGCTGCCCTGGCTATTCTATGGGTAAACACAACAAAACAACAGCAGCAGCAGCAGTAATGGCAGCACTCAGGCTCCGGGCGGGAGGGACGGGGCCAGAGGTGAGGCAGTAATCAGTACACACACAGGGGACTGAAGGCGCACCCGCCCCTTAAACACTGACAGATCCGCAACTGATTACAGGGTACAGGCTCAAACTGAGGGCTCAGGATTCATGGGATTCACTGACTGTGTTATCCATGTCTAAAAGAGAAAGAGATTGATAGAGAGAGAGAGAGAGAGAGAGAGAGAGAGAGAGAGAGAGAGATGGATGATCAGTGCACTGTGTGTAAAATCAGCAAGTGGAGAAGATTACAGGCCAATGTCCAATCCCACAGGGCCAAAAGAGGAGGTGTCAATGACCTGCCCTGACCCTTCAGTGTACATGGGAGAATCTCTCTCTCTCTCTCACACACACACACACATACACACCAAATTACACACAAACACAGCTCTGTTTCAGAGAGTAATGCCAGACATAGATCAACATGGCAAGTTATATCTACCATCAATTGGTCTCAATCTCACTATATTATCTGATATCTGTCTATTTTAAGGAGAATAGAATAACCCATAAAATAAAGTATTAAGACAATTAAAATGAGCAGATTTTGTACAATTGACATATAAAACACTTGATTTACAGGGATAAATCTCAATATAAATGTATGGATGCTGTGCACATGGCTGTGTTCAGTTAGCCATATTTACATTTACATTGAAGGCATTTAGCAGACGCTCTTATCCAGTAAGACTTAAGTTCTTCACTGTCCACTCAGAAAATAGCTTAGCTAGTTTCTATCAGCTAGGATGCAAAAGATCCCTCCAACCTTAGATACACGTGCACACAAAAGTCAGTATGGAGACCACAAGACTCAGTATACACTACACATAGCCTGGCAAAGGGATGACATTTCCCATTCTTTCCAGAGCCCTTAGCAGACAGCTAGTGGCTCCAACAGTCTTGTACAAAACAGTCAGGCATTTATATCGAGAATAACACAAGAAAATGCTTAGAGTTGTTCCTTCTGCTAGCTTGGGTCAACAGCAGGATCTTTGTATGCAGGCTTTGAGGGTCAATATAGCACCTAAAGTCTTCCACTATAGTTAGAAGATGAAGAATCACCATTTGTGTTGTACACATAGGTATTTGACCTCTTTGATGGCCTTTAATTTATCTGTATGGTGAACACACACATACTTATGCAAGGTGACTGTGAGCACACATGCCCAGAGTGGTGGGCAGCCCTGGCTGCAAGACCTGGGGAGCAGTGGGGGTTATATGCCTTGCTCACAATTCCTTTAGTCATGTCCTGTTGTTGAGATGGGTGACCTTCCAGTCAGAGGGGACTTCTCTGTCCTTCAGGACACCGGTACCAAGCAGCTGAGGCAACAAACCCATTTGCTGTACAAAACAGCAGTATAGCAGTACACTGGCTTTTATTTATTTATTTATTTATTTATGCCCCATGGTATCCGTAACCAATTTCTGTGGTTCCCATAACCACCACTATGAAGAATTCTGATTTCACATTTCTCCAGTCCCTTTTAAACAAAACAAAAAAATCAATCTCCACTCTTGCTTCAGATCCGAAAGCATCCTCAGGTGTTTCTGTCCATCCCTTCACTGTGAGAACACCACTCAACACTGTGGGTCTGAAAGAATGTGGAGCTGATCAACAAGCTCTTACTGAGAAAAGCCAACAGACAGAATACTTGATCAAACCAATCTGCCCAAGCTGCTGGTGTTCTCCGAACAACGGATTGGCCACCACAGAGTCCAGACGTCAACATCGTCTAATGTGTTCGAAATAACTTGAACTCTGAAAAGTAGAAACGGCTCCAACATCGAACATTGAACTTTGGAGGTGTAGGAAAAACCGCCGGAAGCTTTAATAAAAGAAAAGGGCCGGATCCAGACATTATTGAACAGGCTTTCCTCTGAATTAGCTTGTTTTGTATTATTTGAACAATATCACTAAGCGAAGCTGAGGCTGCATGCTGGTTTGGCTGCACATTAGAGTAGTACACCTGGGAGGCCTTTAGTGGCCCATAGCTGAGCATTCCACGTAAAATCCATAATTTATTACATGCTTTCTAACCTTGAAGACAGACTGGAGTAATTTAGGCCGGTGTTCCCCAGGCTCTCTGCAGATGGAGAAAACAAGCTAGCAGCAAATAGGGTTTGGGATAAGAAAGTGAAATTCTCTCTTAGCTAAACGATGAGGGGAAGACATAAATGAGGAGAAACAAATCAGCAAGAGAAGAAGACAAAAAAAGGGGAAAGAGTAGTAGTAGGAGAAAACATGTAGGCCAAAAAAACACATGCAGTATTCAGCATGACTAGTCCCAACCTAGAACGTTGGAGAGAGGTGAGATACAACACATATGGAAGTGATGGTCATGCAAATCATCACCTCATTTGAAAAACGTCTCATTCAAGGCCAATAAAGACTAACATCAAAATCACTATATGGACAAAAGTATTGGGACATCTGCTCATTTATTGTTACTTCTGAAATCAAGGGTTTTGTTGGAGTAGCTCTCTCTACTCTCCAGGGAAGAAGGCTTCTTACGAGATTTTGGAGGAGCATTGCTCTCTCCAACGTTCTTGGTTGGGACTAGTCATGCTGAATACTGCATGTGTTTTTTTGGCCTACATGTCACACTCACACTCATCGCCAAGACCGTTAGTGAGGTCAGGATTTTGGATGATCACCACCCCACCTCATCCTCAACTACCCAACACATAACGAAAGCATTGGATAGAGCACCATCCATCATTCCACAGAGCACAGTTCCACTGCTCCACAATGCTCAATGCTGGGGGGCTTTATCCCCTCTCTAGACCATGCCTGGCCAATAGGTTCATCTTGGTTCCAGAGGGTCCTATTCTAATGGCGATACTTCTATACAGGGGCTAGACCATAGACTGTATATAAAAGTGGACTGGATGACCGTGGTTAAAAAGTGAAGCCAAAACGTCTTTTACGCCCTCTGGTGGCTGGCTGCAGTACAACTTTTAACCCCGCCCATTCACATGTGAGTAAACGGACCGGAAAGGAAACTGTAATCAAAAATTACACATCTAATATTTTTTTGGACAGTTGTCAAACTGTGGGGACAGTTATTATTGTTATTATTATGTGATGCTATTTAAAGGGGTGGCAAAGATGCCAGCCATGGGCATCAAGTTGATAGACAGCTAATTCTGACCGTCTGATATCGTACATAGACACGAAAGACAATTAATAGAGCCATCACTGTGTGGTAACCTTGTTTTCTTGTTTCTAATGAAGTCAAGTTCAGTTGCTGTGCACGTTCCCAGTATAAGGACTGGTGGAGGCCGCTGGACACTAAGACATATGGGCAGGGTTTGACAGCCTTTTGTCTTTTCCTTTTCTACGAGTGCGAACAAGATGGCAGCTTCCATTCTTACCATCTTTTTGCTTCAAAACATTGCATTTGGAGTGAATGGGCACGTGCTGTCCACTCTTATATGCAGTTCATATACTAGACAAGATGTGTGTGTGCATTTGCACATCTGTGTCAGCATTGGGTGCAACATAAAGTAGGCGAATGTACTGATTAGAAGGAGTGTCTGCAAACATTTGGACATAAATAGTGATATATATCACATTTTATTCACATTAAGATCACACTTTATAGCCACTGCCCAGCAGTACAATGGGATTTAACCTGTGAACACACACCGCTGGAACCGGTGGCCAGCCACCTCAGCACCTGGAAGGCAACTAGGGGTTGGATGGGTGCCCACCCTCCCACTTTCCTGCCAGTCCAAGGGATTTAACCAACATTCTGGCCCCCATGTCCGATGATCTGACCTTCAGGGCACAGCTACCATCACCGACTGAAATTCTAATCACTACATTCATATGTTCTGGTACACTCAGCCAACCCATGCTAGCTGTCGCTCTGCTAGAAGGTTGTCTATACAAAAGAGAGTGTGTTCAGTGGACATCCAGACATCTGTCAGTCCAAAGCACATGGCTGAATGATTCCAGACATTCCAGTCGGCCTTTTAAGTGTTTTGCAATGCAAGGAAGTGCTTGAGGTGGTAAGGGACACAAGAAACACACACACACACACACACACACACACACACATATTCCCACAGGCATGTCATGCTAGCATCATATTACATCAGATCCAAACATGACGAATTGCCAACGTGTGTGCATGGCATTGCTTGAAAATTGATTAGGCTTGTGGGGGAAAGTGAGAGGGGGGAGAGTGTGTGTCTGTGTGTGTGTGTGTGTGTGTGTGTGTGTGTGTGTGTGTGTGTGTGTGTATGTCAAGTTGCTCTCTTGGGCATTGCCTCAGGCTTGTTTAAGCTAGTCGGCATCAAGAGAGCTTACGGCTGTTAGCTCACCTCCACAGATCTCCATGAAAGCGAGAGGAAGAAGGGGAAAGAGGAAAAAATACAGACAACGGGAAGAGAGAGAGAGAGAGAGAGAGAGAGAGAGAGAGAGAGAGAGAGAGAGAGGGAGGGAGAGAGTCAGGGGAGCTGGCTCACTTATCACACACTGACAGCAACAGCTTTTCACTGTGGGGATCCTTAAACCCAGCATTTACTCACTGAGCACTTTGCATGAACACATGCACACACACACACACCCATCATCATCTGTCAAACACAGTGTATTAGATCTTGATCATGTCTTATTATGTAGTGTGCAGCCACACACACAATCAATCACACATACACACACACACACTGATTTATTTTATTTTATTTTATTTTATTTTATTTTATAGTTATAACATTTTCCCCCTTTTTCTCCCAATGTGGTTCTGGCAATTAATCCACCCATCTGTAGCTCCCCCTAGCACTCCCAGCAATGCTCCAGGCACTAGGAGAGTGCAGACTTAACACATGTCTCCTCTGACACATGCAAAGCCCGACAGCCCCTTTTTTCCAACTGCCACAGATACTGCCAAATGTGCATCGCCAGGAAGCCAACTCACTCTGAGAAAAGCACCAGGTCCCCAGCTCCACCGTTCATTGCTGGGGGCTAGCATCTCTTAAGACTGATGACAGAAGAGAGCACCATCTACCCACCCAGAGAATGCATGGCCAATTGTGCTCTCTTAGACTCCGGCTGCTGATGGCAAAGCGGCATGGCTCGAGCTTATGTAGGATATTTGAACAGTTTTTATATTCAAGTTTCACTGTCTAAATATTCTTAATCATAAAGGTTTATTGCTCTTTTTAAGGATGTAAGTAAGGGATCATGAGGCAATTATATTATTATTATTATTATTATTATTATTATTATTATCATTTTGTCAGTGGCTTAAAATGAAAATGTCGGAAAATGACAATGATTGCATTTATTTTTGGACAATTTACCATCCACAAAAATGTATTATTAATTATTATTGTCATTATTATTTACTACCACACACACACTCAGACAGGCTGACAGTCCTCTCCGCAGGCCCTGTCGCTACTTGTGAGTGCAGAGGCTGCAAGGTGTTGATTTAATTAAGCTGTTTGTCACTGCACAAAAACTCCAAACACACCCCACAGACTTACTAAGTAGTAGTGATATGAGGGCTATTCACACACTCCAGTGGTTGAAAGTCCATATATATATACACACACACACTCACACACACACACAGACACAAAGCCACACAAAGACATGTGCACACACAAACGTAATTAACATCGAACCAGTGCTCCGCACAAGAAAAGCAATTAACTGATTTGACAAAGAGCTAGCTGGTTAATATTTAATCAGGCCTCTGCAGAGGGGGGAGGGGGAGGGCAGGGGCGAGCGAGGCAGGGTCTGGCAGGTGTGAGCAAGTCTTTTTTCGTGAACAGTTTAGCGCTGCAGGGAAACACCGCTTAACTAATTGAGAGATCCTGATTCTGAGGTGTAATAGATCTTAATCAGCACAGACCCACACTGCCTTCCATTACTGAGCTAAACGTGAATGGGGAGAGACACAGAGAGAGAGAGAGAGAGAGAGAGAGAGAGAGAGAGAGAGGGAGAGAGAGAGAGAGAGAGAGTGGGAGGGAGGAGGGGGCAGGGGAGAAACAGGGTGAGAGAGAAAGTGAACTTGTGCTACAATGCAGAAGCAATAAGGTTAATAGCGACCCAAACTCGCCCCTATAGGATAACTGAGGTAGTATCAAAGACTATGTGGACAACCTGACACAGACTTCCTCCACTACACCTTCCAAATTCCTGGCCTTTACTTCACCAGTGCCCAGCCACACCCCTAAAACCTACTTCACTGAACACCACCTGGAAGAGGCGTTAAATAGTAGCCCCTAAGCCCAATTTAGTTTAGCTGAAGTAGCCATGGCATAAAGATGTAAAGCATTTTTTTACGGAAACAACATCCTGCTCATGGCAAATGACCACTGTGATGTCATCAGCATATGCAGAAACCTTCATTAAACTATTCCCATTATGCCGACCAGACAAACCTTTCCTAATTAGACATGCTGGAAGACTGCCCGCTGAGGTCCCCTCTACCTGCGTCAGACCAGCTGCCACCTACCAGTCCGACCAGCAGCCCCCCCCTCCACCACCACCACCCATGCCAGACCAGCGGCACACCCACTTATCACTGCTACCTGTCTAATGACCATGTTATCTGCCACTATTAATATCACCACTATTAACCATCATTACTCTCATTACTCTTACCATCACTGCCATGACTATATTAAGTTATGCTACACCATGATTATTATATTATAATTATGATCAGAGCAGTTCAACAGTATAGATGGTTTGGTAACTTTAATCATTTTTATCAATAATTAATAAATAGTTCTGTCCAGAGGGGGACGGGTCGGGTCCCCCTTGTGAGTTATGGTTCCTCCCAAAGTTTCTTCCTCCAGCTCTGAGGGAGATTTTCCTTGCCACTGTCACCGTTGGCTGCTCACTGGGAGTCTTAGATTTCTTTTTTTTTTTTTTTTGTCTTTTACTAATTACTGATTATGTAAAGCTGCTTTGTGACAATAAAAGTTGTAAAAAGCTGTACAAATAAATTTGACTTGACTTGACAAAGAAGAGGTTCTAGTGCAATTGAGGTTTCCTGTCCAGACAAAAAAGGGTCTGGACAGACCACAAGAAGCATCAGTACAGTAACCCAACACAAGACATTAAAAACATTCCCTAATCCAAACGCTTTTAGATCAACTAAAGATAGTCAAGACAATATACAGGATCAAAAGCCTCTTCTTGGTTGAGGGATAAGAAACCAAACTCCAACTCAGCATAATCAAATACATCCCTAATTAAAACAATGTCTCATAAAAAGACTTTGTGGGTACACAGTACACAGGACTGGTTTTTATGTACAAGCACATCCAGCACTCCCGTAAGTCTGTTTGTGATACAACGTGATAACATCTAATAATGGGAACATAGAGGTGACACAGCTCTCCAGTTTTTCAGGAGACACAGATCTCCCTTTTTTGGAATGAGAGATGAAACGGCAGCATACAGGCATCAGAACTGGCCAGCAAAACCTCACAGGAGTCTCTCCCAATAGTCTGATACCAACGTCTCCTGTTTGGGGGATAACAGTAGGAGCATCTATTTCCTGCACAGACAGGAAGCATGACCTAAGCAGAGCTCCCTTTGCTTTACCATGTAAAAGGTGACTCAGCTCCATCAACTACAAGTTCTGTCTGCAAAGCATATACATTGTATCCTTGGTGTAATATCCCACACCAGTGTATAAACTGCATGCCTCACTTTGAGTAGAATCTGAGCCTTTCCTACTTCCTACCATTGCATGAGAGACTCAAAATCTCCTTTTCCTGTAAACCATTTCTCTCAAAACAGTTTCAGGTTCTACATAAAACTTCTCCAATGCAGTGCAAACCCACACCCCCCTCTCCAACAACATGAATGAATACTGACCCATGAATACTGCTTCACAGTATTCTACAACATTATATTGGGCAGAAAATGAGCAGATTGAGAGTGAGGCTCCTCTCCTCCATTTCCGTCCATAACAAAATCCAATTGCAATTGCAAATCCAATCCAAGTGCAGGATAAACTCTCGTTTTTAGCATGTTCACCTGCCCCATCTGAAATCCTGTCCATCAACCGCTCACTCACCCTTTGGCCATGATCAGCAGATGCCCACCTTACCTAGATCTTCAGGAGCACCATTGGTAGCACCTCCCTCCAGTGCTACACTCACAGCAACTGCAGTAGAGGCCTGGATTTCCTGTGTCTTCCCCTGTACATTCAGCATGCACTCAAAACGGGCAGGAGGAGAGAATGAAGGATGGAGAAGAAGAGGACAAAGACAAAGAGAGGAGAGAATGAAGGATGGAGAAGAAGAGGACAAAGACAAAGAGAGGAGAGAATGAAGGAAGGAGAAGAAGAGGACAAAGACAGAGAGGGAGAGAATGAAGGAAGGAGAAGAAGAGGACAAAGAGAAAGAGAGGGAGAGAATGAAGGAAGGAGAAGAAGAGGACAAAGAGAGGGAGAGAATGAAGGAAGGAGAAGAAGAGGACAAAGACAAAGAGAGGGAGAGAATGAAAGAAGGAGAAGAAGAGGACAAAGAGAAAGAGAGGGAGAGAATGAAGGAAGGAGAAGAAGAGGACAAAGAGAAAGAGAGGGAGAGAATGAAGGAAGGAGAAGAAGAGGACAAAGAGAGGGAGAGAATGAAGGAAGGAGAAGAAGAGGACAAAGACAAAGAGAGGGAGAGAATGAAAGAAGGAGAAGAAGAGGACAAAGAGAAAGAGAGGGAGAGAATGAAGGAAGGAGAAGAAGAGGACAAAGAGAAAGAGAGGGAGAGAATGAAGGAAGGAGAAGAAGAGGACAAAGACAAAGAGATGGAGAGAATGAAAAAAGGAGAAGAAGAGGACAAAGAAAAAGAGAGGGAGAGAATGAAGGAAGGAGAAGAAGAGGACAAAGACAAAGAGAGGGAGAGAATAAAGAAATGGAGAGATCGAGCCAGAGGATCAAGCGAAAGAGAGAAACTGTTGCGGTCCAGAAAGCAACTGCTGACAAGTCAAATTAGCTTACATAAACCATACTGTGTGTGTGTGTGTGTGTGTGTGTGTGTGTGTGTGTGTGTGTGTGTGTGTGTGTGTGTGTGTGCTGGGACTGTATGAAGGGGAATGGACATGGAATTGCAGGTGAATAAAGCTGGGGTGAAAGTGCTTGTTCAATTTTACACCAGTGTGTGTGGCGTGTGATCACCTCTTCATGCTTCAGTAACAGCAGATTGAACTGCCTCCCTATTGGACAACTGCATAACTCAATGTGTGTGTGTGTGTGTATGCGTGCTCCTGCACTCGGAAAAGACTATAAGAGGGAGAGGTTTTCTATATGAGGCTAAATCAAAGGGCCTGACAGCACTCACTGTGTTCCAGACCTCCATCTCTTTCTGCTTCTCCGGCAGTGAGCTCCTGAGCTGCTCCCGATGGAGAGCACACCACAGATTTACAGCAGGTAGAGTAGTCACTCGGGCACTGGGCTTTGCATCAAAACCTCACTCTCTGAAATATATGGAAAGCATTTATTAAACCAGGAGCTGCAGTTCATGACAGATGAGCAGGTTCTGTACTTGGTGTGTGTCGCTTTATGGCATTACGGCCTTGGATCAGCAAACCGAGGCTATAGCATGCTGTAGTATCTAACAGCAGAGGCCAGGTCTCCTTAAACAATAATCAAGGTTTAATCGAATAAGCAGTTATTAATCTAAACGTGGTTAGTTATTAATCTAATAAAGGTGCTTCCATCAAATGAGCTGGAAAACAGGCCAATTCCAAAACTCCATAACTCTTACATCACAGTCTTGACTTGACTTGATATATTTACTCCCCCAACATTCACATAAACCCCTCCCACAATCGAAAGCCCTAGTTAAAACTGGTGAAACATTGAAAACCAACAGTGACTTCAAGAGAATATGAGAGCTCATCACCTCCAGACTCCCTCCATACTTTTCCTGTGCCAGTGTCTGCAGAACGGGGGCTCAAACTTACCACACGGCGAAGCAAAATTTGCGAAAGGCTACTAGCTAACACTAGCCAAGTGGCTTTTTATAATTCTCATCTCTACACTGTCCAAACAAACTGGAGCTAAAAATGCATCAGAAGGGAAAGCACTGGCTTTCGGTAAGACTCGAGAGCGCCAAACCCAGGAAAGCGAGTGGTGGCAAGGCTACGAGCTAATCGGCTACACTCAGCTACAGCAAATCAACCTGAGAGGACACAATGAGAGGACAGCAAGACTCAGGAATAACTACAGTGTTTTTGCTACTTTTTTGAGGCAAAATAACAGGGTGGTAAATAGGGGGTTAAACAACATCTTTAGCTAGCTGTGCTACCATATATATAACCATCTAAAAATCAACTGAAAACATAGTCAAATTGATCAATAAAACACATAGATTTCCCTGTAGCATTTTAATAGATCCATTCCTCAAAGTTTAGCAACTAAGCAAGACCACTCATGCCTTTGCCAATCAGCGACGAGTGTGCACTTGACCACTCCAATCACTGACAAGAGTGCTCATACCTCAGCCAATCACCATCAAGTGTTTGCAACCTAGTTATCATAAGGAAGCCTGTGCATGATTCAGCTAACCCTGTGATTTAAGGTTACATCCTATAGAAGTACCGCAAGCCATCACATGCTGGAGCCAAAGAGACCGATGCGGTCTCTGCCATAACAATGACCACTCCAGCAGGCCATCCAAAAGTGTGAGAATTCATCATAAAGAGGAAGCAATTAGCGTCAAGAGAGTAGTCAAGTCTGTCTGGAGCAGCAATCCCTGTCTGGCAGGAGCTAGGCCAACAAGAGCCTCATCCCACACCCAGCCCATGTGCTGCGAAAGGTCATTTCTGATTACTGCCCGAAAAAAATTCTCAACAGAACGCTTCTCACTTTGTGTATGCGTGTGTATTTCTTTCGACACTTGATGCTTGATGTCGCTGCCTATTCATAACCCAGCAAACAGAACGCCTTATCTCCCTCTTTGTTCGAGGTGTAATCTCTGCTATTATGTCTCAAATCCATAGACCACAGTGTGGAAAGTCTATTCAGCCTGGGATTACTCTTGGAGAGTGGAGCCTATAGAGTGTGGCAGTGTTGCAAGGTCTGAGAACAATGTCCAAACTGTTTTCTCAAGGAAGAGCTCAGAGCACAAGGTCAGGTCCAGAGATTCAGTCTTCTCTAAAGATCTGTTGTCCTCAACTAGCGGAGTTATAGCCCATGCAATGACATGTACAACTGCAGTTGACCCACTACCTTAGATGTCTAGAACATCTGCATTTATAACGATTACTTATCCAAAAGAACCTCATCATGCTACAGAAGAACACTATTTGGACAAGGGTATTACAAGATTTTGAAGGAGCATTGCTGTGAGGATTTAATGGCATTCAGCAACAAGAGCATTACTAAGGGCAGGATGCTGGATGATTACCACCCGCCTCATTCCCAACTCCCAATCAATGATTACAAAGTCTAGGACTGGGAACTGGATTTAAAGGTCCAGATTTGAAGACCTCTGGTCTAAAGCGACATGCAATGGTCCCGCCCAATGCTAGTCAAACACAAAGCCTGATTTCTCTATTACTATAAATCTGATGTAAACGGTCTTCAGACCATCACGTGAAAATCGAACCAATGGTAGAGCTTGTATCTACCTAGATACACAGAGGACAAATCTGAACAAGGCATCTCTGGTCTCCTAGTTTGGTTCTCAGTCTAGTCTTTTAGTTTCATGTATTTTGTAAAGTTCTCCAGTTCTCTGTTCTTTAATTCATGTGTTAATTTCTAGCTTTGTGCTAAATATTTCGAATAAATCTTAATCCTTGGGTCTACATCCTGTTTCTGAGCCTATTTGACACCTCTATACGAAGGCACAGAGGTAAAAACACAGGATCGGCATGGGTTTGATCCCATTCCACTGGCTTGGAATAAGGCACTCATACTCTCTAGTATAATCTATAGCTTTGTTCAGAATACATCTGGAGTTTGAGGAGTGGGTGAACGTTCCCTTGAAAGTAAACCTGGTATATCAACTGTGTATGTTGAGAGGGATGTGGTAGGTGGGTAGGTGAGAAGGTCATAGGAGATCTTTCCCCTTGTGGGTCAAGCATCTTCCCAGGTAGCACCAGTAGCAAAAGGAACTTTAGTTAGCACACAGTGAAGCTAACAGTTGGGCTCGGGTTCAGGCTTTCACTGACTTCCCATTTAGACCTCTAAGACCAGTGTTTTTCATATATATAGTCCATGCCTAAATATGAAGAACCATGCCAGGGCTAGACCAGGGCTGGGCAATGGGGGCCGAAGCCCAGCCCAGTTTGCTGATTTTCCTGCTCTAACAGAACTACTAAACCAGGTAAGTTGAACCAGGTGTGCTTGTGCAGGAATCCGGCCCTCCAGAACTGGAATTGCCAAGCCAAGGTCTCGACTGCTTATACTGTATAAATTTAGAGTAAGTCCACGCAGTCCTGTAGGCTGATCAGTGGCCGTGTGGCTTGGAAATGCATGGCTTGTAAAGTGAGGTTCATACTCTTGTACTGGGTCTTGGATGGATTGATTCAGCCTGGGCCAGGCAGAGTGAGAGATCCATATGTTTTACAGTTCGTTTAGCAGAATGATTACAGCTCTCTTTCTCCTCCTCCACGCTTTCAGCTCCATGGTTCCATGCTTCGCTCCAGGAAAGCAGCTGCTGCATGAGAAGGGAGGGCCACAGGAAATGAGGAAGGTGAGAAGATAAGAGTGGACGTTTTTCTGATAGGGTTCCTAAGCAACGGGCAGGGCCAGCCAAAAAAGAACGGTAAAGAACATGAAGTGTGAGAGGTGCGAGAAATCAGGACGACAAGTTCACCACAAGCTTGAATTCACACACGCAAGCTGAACTTTCCACAGTTTGTCAGATTAATAAGGACTGAAGCTAAGTAGAATCACCTCTGCATGTACACGCAAGCACAACACACCCAAACACACACAATTTACCATTGTCATTCAGAGAGGAGTCAGGGATGAGAGCAAACCGATAAACAATGAGTTGCTGACTGAAGCAAATAGAAGGTTCTCATTTTAGGATCCAAAAAAAACTACCATCTGAAAAACAGCTGGACAATGGAAACGCCTCTGTGTAGTAAAGAAGATTCTCATCACATGGGGGTTCTTTAATTCCTTAAACCCTATGTTTATTATTCAGTTAATAATCCTAATGCAGGAACAAATTATTTGGCAACTGTGGTGTAGCATATCTAAACATGTGGAGCATGTGGAGTCCCACAGGGTTCAATTGTGGGGCCTATAAAACTAATGTTAATGTTATTTGTTAATTAACAGTTATGTAGTTTTGAGAGTGAATAATTGAAGTACAGGCTTACATGGAGGGTGTAAGTGTTCCTCACATCTCATTTACAAAAATGTTCTTTAAAAAACATCCATTTAAAGGTCTTGAGGAAGCCAAACCTAAAGCTGGTATGGTGCTGGCTGACCAGAATAGCAGTATTCAAAACACAGCATATGCCGATTTGTACTGGTCTGGTGCTCAGTAACCAGCATGCCAGTGTCCAAAACATGACATATCCTGGATTATACTGGTGTGGTGCTGGTTGACCAGCATTTCAGTGTTCAAAACACAACCAATGCTGATGTAGTGCAGGCTGACCAACATACCATTATTTCAAACTCAAAATGAGCTGGTTTATATGTGGTGGACCACCAGATCAGATATTCTGGGTTATACTGGTGTGGTGCTGGCTGACCAGTGTATCAGCTTTCAAAACACGGCATCTGCTGGTTTAAACTGGTCTGGTGCATGACTGACCAGCATACCAGCTTTCAAAAAAATATATATATAGGGGTTTATACTGGTGTCTAGCTATACAGGTCAATGCTGTCCAGCCCTAGGTCCTATGGTGGTCTCTTTACATTGATGGAGTAAATTGAATGATCACCAACCCACCCTAATCCCAAACTCCCCAACTCATCCTAAAAGTATTGGATGGATATAAAAGAGATATGGATATAAAATGCTGGGGGACTTCATACCCATCCATCCCTTGCCTGTCATCAGGCTTGGCTTCATGTTTATCTGCTCTAGAAAGTCCTATTCTATTGGCAGTACTTCTCCACAGGGACTAGACAAGCTGTATTTGTGTGCATTTGCACATCATGGGTGCAACTTAAAGTAGCTGAATGCTTTCCCAGGCTAAAGCAGGGAGCGGAAGGAGAGAAGATAGGACTGGATAGCGTCCCATTACTTTTCTTTTGTGATTTTTGTGAGCAAACAGATTACCAAAGGACAGTAGAGCTGAACATGGTGGATGTGGTGTTTGTCCTACACAGCTAAATAAAACAGTGACAATTAAAGAAGTTGTCATTCAGAAAGATGTACATATCGAACATCATCATTGCTGCAGGAAGATGGAAACTTTCATCCTGGCTTTGGAAAAAGGTTAATCTGCTGATGCAGAGGCGCTCCTGTCCACACCGTCCCTCTGTTCGCTCCCTCCGCTCATCCCTTCTTCTTTTATCATGCAGGTACTCGGTTTCCACATCAAAGGGATCCGGCTGTCCCAGAGTCTAATCCCAAACATACAGAGTGTGTGTGTGTGTGTGTGTGTGTGTCTGTGTGTGCACGCATACACACTTACAACTTGGTAGACAATAGAGTGTTTTTCCCTGTGTTTCATCCAGCTGTAAAATGGAATCTGCTTACACAGGGCCTTCTTTGTGTAGTGTCTGTGTGTGTCTGTGTGTTTGCATTTCGTGTTTGTGGGGACTTAACGTCCTCTTATGTACAGGGGAGCATGGAAACCTTACTGGTTTTTAATGCTGGTTACTGAGATTAATGTGTAGGTTTAGTGCCGCGCCCCATTCGAACTGGGATGTCGGATGTTCTAAGTTACAAGCAGGAAATTTTAATCGGAATGCCTCAACAAGTCGGATTTCCTACTCAGAAAGTCGGGAGAGCCTCACCAACCCAAGATGTAAAGTCCCTTTACCATCTCTGCTCCCCGGGCGCTGGAGTTGGCTGCCCCCCGCTCTGGGTGTGTGTGTGCTCACTGCCCCTAGTTCACTAGTGTGTATGTGTTCACTACCACATATGGGTTAAATGCGGAGGACACATTTCGCTGTACAGTGTACACTGTACAGTGACAAATACGTGCACCTTTACCTTTGCTTCAAGAACTCACTGGGCACTCCATCAGCAGAAGCACGAACCCTTGGTGTACTCATGGATGACCAGTTCTCGACTCAGGTTGCAAATCTGACCAGGTCATGCAGCTTCCTCTGGAGAATTCGATCGTTCCTCTCTAGAGAGGTTCACCTAGGTGTTTGCTATAGTCTTATATAGTCATTATTGCAACTCCCTTCTGCGAACCACACTCGCTTGGCTGAGGCAAGGAATGGGCTGGAGTTCTGAGGGGGCTTCGAGCTGATGGGATCCAAAGTTTAATTAAAAAAATTAAGTAAAAAAAATTGACAATCACTTAATATTACAATTGATAGCATTCACAAATAAAACAATGACATGGACAATGGACTATATGTCCAAATGTTTGTGGACACAGCTTGTGAAGGCCCTGTTGAGGGACTAGGGGGGTATAAAGCCACTCAGCATTGAGCTAGGGAGCAGTGGAACTGTGTTCTCTGGAATGGTGGTGGTGCTCCATCCAATTCTTCTGGAATGACCTCAGTAATTGCTGAATGCAAGCAAATCCTCACAGCAATACTCCAAAATCTAGTAGAAAGCCTTCTTCCCTGGACAGTAGAGACAGTTACTCAACAAAAGCAGGATAAGCTCTTTTTTAGTAGCCTTGATTTTGAAAGAAACAATAAATGAGCCTGTGTCCCAATACTTTTGTCATATACCATATGTGTGTACTGAGTAACTGAGTGAAACCCAAAGTGATTCTCCATTATTATGAAGAATCCCCTTTTTGACACCTCTAGTTTAAAAAATGTACAGTATACACACTGTAGGTTAACGTAAGTCCCCACAAATACAGCTTTACTAATATGCATGCTTATGTTGGAGTGAATGAGCAGTTGAGTGTATACCAGCTGCAAATCCTCGGTTGTGTTGTAATGGATCAGGCAGCCCAGTAGAGCCAGGGAGAAGCCCAGCGGAGACTAAACGGAAAGGTCATCTGGCACCTTATGGAAATCGAATATGACTATGTTAGAACAGAGAGTGCAGGGCCTACATACACAGTGTGACTCAGGTGTGCGAGTGAGTGTGTGAGCGCATGTGTGTGAATGTGGGCCTGTGGGGGTGGTTTGTGGGTGCATGCATAATTAGACGGCCTCTTTCCAAGCTAGAACAAGCGAATCTCAGGATACTTGGATGGAAGCTGTAATGATACTGGCAAAAAGTTGGACTCGCTTGTTAACTAGCCAGAGCTCCCTTTTTGCATCCTGAGGACATGACAGCATGGGGGCGTACGAGATTGGCTAGATTTAAGCCAACACCAGAATTTATGTACAATATTCAGGGGAAATCTCACAAGGCCTGCACAATTTGTGTGAGTAAATGCGGTCCTTCAGGCTTCAAATATCCATCCATACGTCCCTCGGAAAGATGTACTTTGCAAGTCTGGACAAGCTCAGAATTAAAATCAGGCTTTATTTGGTCAAAAGATGGTGATGGCAGCCTCTGTGATGTCTTCAGCTGGTGTAAGAGGTAGGCTACAACCTCTGCTGGGCTTTCTTTGTGATGGAGTTTATGTTATGATATCCCCTTCAGGTCCCTGGATTGTAGTTCCCAGGATTTTAAAGGACACCATTGCAATCATAGTCTTGTCAAGGATTGATGGTGATGGCCTGACAGGGGCGCAGGGCTTCGCCTGAAGTCCACAGTCATCTCCACTTTTTTGAGCATCCTCAGCTCCAAGTTGTTTTGACAGCTCTAGAGGACCAGTCCAAGCACCTGTCCGCAAGCAGACCTGTCACTGCTTCAGAAAAGGCCAGTAACTGTGGTGTCAGTGTTAGTGTACAGTGAAAAGAGCAGTAAAGATAACAGATATCTTTGGGTGGTTCCTCAGAAACCCATTCAACCTAAAGAGACATAGTTGTTAGATCGTTGTTTAGAACCACTGCCTAAATACATCTTACCAATTCAATATGCTATGCTAGCAAACTGAACTGATTGGCTGGTTTACAGCAATGTCACAGCCCACACCCCTGCAGAAAATCCAGCTCAAGACCAGCTGGTCCAGCAGGTTGTTGAAAAGCTGGTCATCCAGAAGAAAACATACCCTAGGCTAGTATGTTAGTTGGTTAACCAGCTCTTGACCAACATGCTGTAAGTTGCATTTGATTTTGGTCAAGCTTGATCATGCTGGCCATCCAGCTTGGTGATGCTAGTCATGCTGGTCGACCAGCTTAGACATACTGGTCACATCGGTCGACCAGCTTGGCCTTGCTGGTCATGTTGGTCAACGAGCTTGGTCATGCTGATCGATCTGCTTGGTCTTGTTAGTCAACCAGCCTGGTCAAACTTGGTCATACTGGTTATTTGGCTTGTTCAGGTTGATCGAGCTTATAGACCAGCAAAACCATCATACTTGATGCTGGTCAAGGCCCAAGCTGATCAACCAGCTTAACCAGAAGCCTCATAGCATAGCACAGCCTAGTTTTTAGCAGCCTAGTTTTTTGGTACCAACAACATGACCAGCTTGGCCTTGCTGGTCATGTTGGTCAACGAGCTTGGTCATGCTGGTCGATCTGCTTGGTCTTGTTGGTCAACCAGCCTGGTCAAACTTGGTCATACTGGTTATTTGGCTTGTTCAGGTTGATCGAGCTTATAGACCAGCAAAACCATCATACTTGATGCTATTCAAGGCCCAAGCTGGTCAACCAGCTTAACCAGAAGCCTCATAGCATAGCACAGCCTAGTTTTTAGCAGCCTAGTTTTTTGGTACTAATGTTATGACTGATTGGTGTATTTCTATCACCGTGTATCATATGATCCTGTTAAGGGCCTGTTGATGCACTTTTTAGTGATGCATAGCTATTCACAGTCATTTGACACCATGCAAGATTTATAAGACGAACTGAGCCGAGTGTGTATGTGATTGATGTTCCGTGTGTTTGAGTAATGAAGCTCACCAATGGCAAGACAAACACACACACACACTCACAAACACGCACAAATACACACACATGGCCTAAAAGAACAAAGAAAATGTGTCTTGTGTCATGTTCAATCAGAAACACCATTTCTCAGACTGAACCAAGCATAGCTAATCTAACTGACATCTCGGAGGCTTTGGGTGTGGGGGGTGTGAGTGTTTGTATGTCTGTGTGTGTTTGTACTAGCAAACAAGCATGAGCGCTCATGTTCATTTCATCAAGCCCTGCTTATATTCCCAAGTCTTCCAATCATAAAAAATACAAGTGTTACTTCAGCAACTCCGTGGTTTAATCAAAAGCATAGCTCACACTACATCTGCACTTCTGTTGCAGTTGTTATTTTTACCTTTGTTGTGCGACTTTAAACTCTGCAACTGACTAAAACAACCGTGAGCAGCCATACACTGTGTAGTGTATAGTCAGTGCATAGCAGGGGTACTCAACTATGCATCTTGCAGGTCCACACACCTAATTTCCACTGGATGGAAGGTCCATAGAGAACCAACAAGCAATAAACCCCATTCCACAAAGTACAAAACAAAGTAAGTCCAAATTCAGAAATTTATTTAGGTTCGAACCCAGACCAGAGTCTATCTATTGAGTCCCCCTGGTGTATAGTACAGTGCACAGTTTACTCTGTTGCCAGTTGTCTTTCTTGGAGTACTTTTCGTAGATACTGACCACTGCATACCGGGAACCCCCCATGTGCTTGATGTTCTGGAGCCATCACAGTTTGGTTCTTGTCAAAGTATCTCCAACACACCAACTTCATGAGCTGACTGTTCAAGTCCCACCATTGGCAGATGCTGCTGTAGAATTAAACAACGTGTTGCAGTCCTGCAAAAACCTTGTATTTCCTTTTTTTTAACTGTGAATCTGATTTTCCGTCCTTGTCATGGCATGCTAGGCCAGACCAAGATGGGATGAACACTCGCAGAGATGGAGATCTAAGCAAGAGTATGAAAAACATGAGCAGCAATGAAAGGGCAAAAACGTGAACAAAACCGAAACGTGACGACACAAAGGGCGAACATAACAAACCAGGGACTGGGAGGAGTTGGGAGCTGAGTGGGCACTAGAGCAGCACTCAATACGTTGACAAAAAGAGCTGGGGAACCAGCAGCTAGACAAAACGGCAAGGCCGACCAAACCTGGAACAGCAGCGTGCTGCCATCAGCGTGGGTCGCCCTGTTGGGACGTGGGTAGCCAGTGAATCCTGACAGTGAACGAGCGAGACTCACTGATAACATGGTTAGCAGGGTGAACTGCTCCTGAATGCGGATACTGAGCTGAAGCTGACCGTAACACACCCTTTAGTCGTACGGGGAACTTCTCGGGCGACCTCAAGCTTCCAAACGATACAATTCTCAGCACTGAACCATGGAGTTGAGGCTCCTTAAGTACCCCCAGTCCCAGGTGAAACACACGAACCAAACAAACATGAATCGATACACATGAAAAAAAACAAACACACATGAACACGAACATGACGAAACTAAAGCGGAAGTCCATATTTGGGCCTGTGGGCGGCGGCTCGGAAATGCCCGGAAGAGGGCATGATACCGAGTGCCTGACAATCCTATGTAAAATAGCCATTTGGAAAAACAAGGTTTTTGCATGACAGTGCTGGACAAAAAAGGCTGACCAAAAACTGTGATCCTTTTAATGTTTCTGAAATAACCATAAACCAAAAGCTAAGACTAATGAACCATTTATGTCAGGAATCTGTGTAGTCTCTGTTTCTGAAGATTTTGGAAGGCCTGTAATGAAGGTAGTTCTCTCTGCAGTAGGTTAGATTAGATTCAGCAGTACTTATAACTATTCTATGCACTAAAGGGTTGCATTCTGGCAGCAGATCGCTACCTGATCCGCATCCCTTGGGCAATTTGCATGCTGGGCACAAATTGGGCAGGTGACGCGAATCGGGTAGAGACAGAAGACATATGTTCAGACTGTTTATGAGACGCAATCTGCTATCACACAGCAGTGAGCTCACATGCATAACGATGTGTCTGAAATGGTCTACTACCTTGTCTAACTCTGTCCCCGTAATTGTGCTCTATCCAGTGATCTACAGTGATCTATTCCCTACATGTGAAAATCCAGATCACTACATAGAGCACTAGGGCACAGTTTCAAACACAGCTCAGGTTTAATGTTTTAGTTCATTATTGGTCTCTCACTACAATACCTAGCATGCATTATGGTGGCCTGCTCATTTGGCCCAACCTGTTAGAAGACTGACTGGCTGGGGTCCTCTTTACCTGTGTCAGACCAGCTGCACACCCTCCACCCACCACTGCTACCTGCCTAATGACCATGTTAAAATCCACATAGGCTCTTAACTACCTGCCACTAGTAACATTACCACTATTAGCTATCATTACTCTCATTACTCTTACCAATACTACTGTGATTTTATTAATAGTATATATTATATACTACTATTAGGAATATGTTGCACATCTGAGCAGTACACCAGTCTTGATGGTTCTGTGATTATTATCAGTCATTTATAAATAGTTCTTCCTTGTGAGTCTTGGTTCCTCCCAAGGTTTCTTCCTCCAGCTCTGAGGGAGTCTTTCTAGGAGCCACTGTTGCCTTTGGCTTTGGCACCGGGGGCCTTAGGTCTTCTCATGTTGTTGATTTCTTGTTGTTTTCCTAATTACTGATTCTGTGAAGCTACTCTGTGACAAGAGCAGCTGTAAAAAGCGCTATGCAAATACATTTCATTTGATTTGATCTGATTATGTACATTTATAATACTACCACTGGGAATCTCAGAGAAAAGGCAGAGAAAATGAGGTACAGTGTCTAGATTACCAGGTAGCAGCCTTGCTAATTGTACATATTAGCTTGTTGTTCTCCTTATCTGAGGAGTTATCTGTTCTATCTATCTAAAACCGTTCCACCCCCACAACTTTACTGTATAATGCGAGGAAGCATGTTTACAACTGGTCTAGCGAGGGTTATATTTTGTCATTTTGGCTGGTTTACATCTTTAAGCCTTCATAGCTTTGCATAGCGAGAAGCTTGAGGAATGTGGTCCTGAAACCATATCACACAGAAAGGTTCACTAGCCTGTTTAAAGCAAATGATTTTTCCTATAGAGAAATCTCAAGCTGATTTGTAGTTTGGTCAATATTTCCATTTGAATTCCCCTACATTGATTTTTTTCACCAGTCATACCCAAAGACTTACAGTATATGCAAGTAGACACATCAAATACAACCTGCACTCGGGGGAGAAATATGCAAGCTTGCATGTCCTGGAGAACAATTTTGACATGATGGCGTGTTCAATGGATTTTCCAGGCTCTTAAGGCACTGAACCATGCAGTGTGATCAGCATAACTGTTAGTAAATGAGTCTATATTGTTTAACCATAGAGTAGCACAGTATCGGCAGTATGCATAGACCCACAGACTCCATATAGGTTAGTTACATAGGCCTTGATTTGATGATGAACCACGTTCGGTTCCATGAAGAACCACATTTGTAACAGAGATGTGTAAATGTGAAGAACCTTTAAATTGGTATAGAATTTTTATAAGAGCAGATCCTTTAAATCCTGTAAGTTGTGAGGTGGGGCCTCCATGAGCATTAGTGAGCATTAGGGACCCATAACCCTGCCACTGGTTCACCAGCTGCCCTTCCTTGGAGCACCTTTGGTAGGAACTGACCACTACATACCAAAAGAAAGCCCACAAGCCCTGCCTGATGATTTGGAGATGTTCTGACCCAGTGGTCTAGCCATCATCATTTAGTTCTTTGTCAAGAACTGACTGTTGCTTCACTCACTGCCTAATACATCCAGCCATTGACAAATGGAGCCACTGTAGATGAAGAGAATCTTTTTCTCACTTCACCTGAGTGGTACTAATGTTATGGCTTATTCGAGTGTGTGTGTGTGTGTGTGTGTGTGTGTGTGTGTGCCTGTAGCAGCATGATTAAACAGAGTACCTCAGCTCTGTAGTGCCAGCTCAGTGATGACGCCCTTCTTTACAGTGACACACCAAACCAGACCTGTCAATCACATCACACACTCACTCTCTCTCAGGCTACAGGGCACACACACACACACACACACACACACACACACACATGTTCAGGGTGGAAGTTCCTGAAATGGAGAAAGTAGTGCTGCCAGACGAGCCAAATACAGTCCAGGAATATTGAAGAGTGTCCAATTTTTGTTATACTACCTCATTCTCGTCTGCCAAGCAAGCTCTTATCATTAACTGATACTGTCTCTAGTAGTCTATAGTCTTCATTTTAATAGCATGGCTAAAAGCCTACAGTGCTAATGCTAATGCTAGTATCATGCATGTAAAAGTGCATGAGTTTGGATAGGCAAAATGGTCAAAAGCTGATCCGCACCTAGAGCACTTCGAGCTTCAAATACAAAATCCACGGAAGACGAGCGTCCAGGCTTTTTTCTGTCCTGCACCAAAGTAGTGGAACGAGCTTCCCCTGGATGTCACTCTCCTCTTCAGAGAGTACTTGGACGATTAGAGTACTATGGTCACCTTATTGACTTGTGTTTAGTAATGTCTAAGCTTAGAGGTATCTTTGAACTATTAGTCTATTCTAACTAGCTGAGGTTTTTCTTGGGTAAATATCAAAGCACTTTGTAAGTCGCTCTGGATAAGAGTGTCTGCTAAATGCCGTAAATGTAATGTAAATGTAAAATGCTATTATTTTAATGAATGATTTAGCAGTATTTTGTAACAAGTCTGTTTTGAAAATGCATTCAGTAAAAAGTACAGATTTTCACCTGAAACATTCAGGAGTAACGTAAAAAGTATTAAGTGTACTCGAGTAAAGTACAGATACTTTCCAAAATCTACCTACTTAAGTACTGATACTTGTACTTGTACATTACTTGTACACATGCATATGTTGACAAGCTGAGAAAGGCTGAGCAGTCACTGAAAATAAAAGAAGCATGTGGACTGAGGCGGTAGATTAGTATTGCAGAATTTCACACAAATATAACTAATTTTGCAAGTAATTTATTCCCCTTCCTGAGCTCAAACTCCCCAAGCTGTGGGGAGTAAATGGGGGCAAGTGGGGGCAAGGCTATAAGCTAACTCAGCTATAAAGTCTTCAGCTTGCTAACAGCATATCTCACAAAGAGAAGACAGCATTTCATTCTGAGGCAAAATAACAGGGTTGTAAACAGGCTTGCTGAATGACATCTGAGCAATTTGCATCTTAACCAAAGTTGTGTTTTTAACACTTTGATGACTGAAATTGTCAGGCATCATGAGCATGCGTCACACAAAGCCTGCACATATGAACTTAGAGATCGCTTGTCCTGATACCAGTTTTCAAAACGTGTGAAAACCACTAAAAGATTCATTAATTATGACATTTTACAACATCAAAGCAAATTAGCCATTTTAATATTTCACAGATCCTTCCAGCAGAGGAAAAGGGTGTGTGTGATTAAGTCATTAGGTCTAATTGAGCATAATCATGCTAATGATTTAGACAAGAACACATTAAAGAAAATAAAAGGGTAAAAGGAGCATAATCAGCTACTTCTGTTGTGTTCCAGCAGGTCTGTATGTGAAAAGCTTGTTGATCTTGCTGTCGGTAAAACTTAATTTCTTGATTAAAAGCCTATTAAATGTCAAATTTGGCAGCCGAGGGTAATTACGGCTGTGATGAATATTCAGCACGAGGGTCAGAACATGACACTGCGTGCGAAGCAAACCAGGGCAGCTATTAAGAAAATAAGGGATAATGAGAGAACAGGACGTTTCAAAGCAGAGAACAACACAAGCAGCTGCCCAAGTATCATCAAAACCAACGCCCACTTCAATACTGTCTAATTATCCCATATGAGTGTGAGTGAGCGGGTGATTGAGTGAGAGAGTGAGCAGAAGAGAAATGATGAATAAAGAGGTGTGGAATACACCTGCAGTAAGCAATGGCTTGATGTGCTTAACTGGATACAGCCTCCAGCTGGCCATACATGCTAAACACTGGCTGACTAGCATTAGTGGTACATGGTAACTTTAGTGATTATTAGCTAGAAATTACTTTTTTGTTTGTTTGACAATATTACATCCACATATAATAGTAATAATAATAATACCATTCATAAATGTATCATTATGTGCTTAATATAATGATAAGCAAAATTAATAAACAGAATTGACATTTTGAAAGTTATTATTTCATTTCTCTTTCATCAAAGTGAAGTGAAAATATTTACTCACAATTTCATTTTTAAATGTATTATGTTTTTTATTTTACAATAATACATAACATACATAAAAGAAGATGTACTTGACAAAAATATGCATGATTAATGATTACAGATGGTTTTGTTTACCCCAGTGAAAATAATTTACTCACAATTGGATTTTTTTAAATGTTTTTATATGTATTTTATATACATTTTAAATAATATAAAACAAAGAAATATAAATGTATTTTATTTGTAAGTATATTTTTATATTTTAATAATAAAAATATATGTATGCATACATTTGTATATATGTAAAAGAAGTGCTGGACAAAAAAAAACATATAAATAATGAATAATTACTAAATAAATACTAATAATTACCAGTAAAAACGATTACAGAAACCCCAGTGAAAATAATGTACTCACATTTGGATTTTTACATATGTTTATATTGTTCATTAAAATTATATATATATATATATATATATATATATATATATATATATATACACACACACACACAGACCAACAGTAACACGGCCACAGTTCTCCTGCTACCTTCCTTATGTAAAAGAAATTGTGCTGGACAAAAATATATGTATAATTAATGATTACTATATTAATCATTTGTTGTTTACCCCAGTCATCACCAAACTTCTTTGCACTTTTACAGACACAAACACACAGATACACACAACATGCTCTTCCATGGCCCCCCTGCAGTCCATTTGATTACTGTAGGGATGCAAACACTGAATAGACCATGTGTCTGAACACAGCACACAGCATGACGCACAGGGACCAGACACAGATCGAAGGACTTTAAACGGATTTCCGAAAGCTCATTGTGTAGCTCTCTCCTCCTTTCTGTCCTTCAGTCTGTCTCTAGATCCGCTTGCCTGTCGCTTCGTCTTAGACCTAGAAAGCTAATATCTCATATCCAGTGTTTTTGTTACAGTGTTAAAACTATGCTATAAAAGATGCACTCTGTGAGCTTTGCTGGTGACGTTCTCTTATTTTTCACAAACCCTCTCTGGTAAAGGAAAATCATTGTGTTTCATTCTGAGGTAAAATAACAGGGTGGTAAATAGGCTTGTAAAACTGCATGTGAGCATTTTATTACCCCATTTACCCCAAACAAAGTTACATTCTTAATATTTGTGTTATATTTTATTATTTACACAGTTTAGACACTGGTGTAATTGTTAGCCACAAACTAAAGAAGCTCACTTTAGACACCAGTCATCTCACAGCTAATCGACTGCAATCCATAACAAAGCCAATGTGATTTTTGGCAGAACCTCTTTAAAGGAACTTCTGCGATCCCTGAGAGTTGTCGTCTAAGCCCATGAGCAAACAAACTACGGCATGAGCGCGAGCGGCGTGAAAGCGCGGGCCCACTGGCATCAGAGGCGGGTGTCAGAGACGTGCTCATTTGTTCCCTCTAGCTCCCTCCATCTGCCTGCCTGCGCTTGACAGATGTCAGACGTGCAGCTCCTTTTTAGCCTGACGCTCACAGTCGGCAACAGCCTGGATGTGTGTGCCCCATTAATGCATGCGTCGATTTGGCTGAGCTGCTTCAGGAGGAATGCAAAAGCCTGTAGTGAGTCTGGCAAAAGTCAGTGCTCAAAACAAATGCTTTGTGGTTCTGCTCATGGATTCCTGCAGAGCTCTGATGTGCAGTCGTACGAGAGCATGAAAAGCACGGATCAGGCTCACCTGTCCTACACGCATACAGGCAGGGGTATAGCCTGAGGTAGAAGTCAGCAAGACGTGTAGAACAGGGCGTTTCATTAATCATTCACAAACGATTTGCAAAGAGACTCAACGTGAGAGAGAGAGAAACAGAGAGTGTGAGACATGCAAAGAGACACAAGAGTCAGCAAGACACAAGAAGAAAGAGACACTCAAAGAAAGACGGAGAATGAAAGACAGAGAGACACTAAGAATCTGTGAGAGACAGAGAGAGAGATAGAGGGAGAGACGGAGATGTTTCGCAATTTTTATTACTTTTCCAGAAACGAGGCCTGAGAGTAAAAGAAAATATGAATGAATCAGTTGTTCCATCACTTCCTGTGAGGGAGAACTCATAAATCATAGATTCAATTGAAATAGCACCTTTCTTTAGCCTGGAGTAGCTCCACATCAGTGAGAAACAGAATAATCATCATTAAACGAAAACAACCCCAACACACACACAGTTCCCCAGCAGACGGGGGGGGGGGGGGGGGGTAGAGTCCTTATGAGCAAGGGACAGCCATAACTCCATAACCCCAGCCCCAGCCCCAGCCCCGGCCCTGATCAGCTCAAGAGACCTCAGGACATTCACTCTAGTGGCCGAGAGGGGCAGGCTAAAGGCCATGATGTAGAGACCTTGCTAGCCCAGGAAACATTTCAGACACAGTGTAGAGTAACTCCAGTGGCGGACTGTGGAAACGTCCAAGTGGTGATGTAGGGTAACTCCAGTGGTGTGCTGTGGAAACGTCCAAGTGGTGATGTAGGGTAACTCCAGTGGCGGACTGTGGAAACATCCAAGTGGTGATGTAGGGTAACTCCAGTGGTGTGCTGTGGAAACGTCCAAGTGGTGATGTAGGGTAACTCCAGTGGTGTGCTGTGGAAACGTCCAAGTGGTGATGTAGGGTAACTCCAGTGGTGTGCTGTGGAAACGTCCAAGTGGTGATGTAGGGTAACTCCAGTGGTGTGCTGTGGAAACGTCCAAGTGGTGATGTAGGGTAACTCCAGTGGCGGGCTGTGGAAACGTCCAAGTGGTGATGTAGGGTAACTCCACTGGTGTGCTGTGGAAACGTCCAAGTGGTGATGTAGGGTAACTCCACTGGTGTGCTGTGGAAACGTCCAAGTGGTGATGTAGGGTAACTCCAGTGGCGGACTGTGGAAACGTCCAAGTGGTGATGTAGGGTAACTCCAGTGGCGGACTGTGGAAACGTCCAAGTGGTGATGTAGAGTAACTCCAGTGGCGGGCTGTAGAAACGTCCAAGTGGTGATGTAGGGTAACTCCAGTGGCGGACTGTGGAAACGTCCAAGTGGTGATGTAGAGTAACTCCAGTGGCGGACTGTGGAAACGTCCAATTAGGTGTACAATTAGTGACAGCAGCACATCTACTGGTATGTATTCATCATGTTCCTTCTACGTCATTCATTATTGGTGACTTTCTGGCCAAAGGACTGCTGCTGACCAGATATTATTTGGGTGGTGGACCTTGTTCAGCACAGCAGTGACACTGACATAGAAATAGCATGGTTGTGTGAAAGCCAAGAGTGGCTCTGTTGTCACACACTGACCACAGATGACAGGTCAGACGATGGCTAAATTGTGCATCAACAGATAGGCAACCGTCTCTAACTGTAGGATCTTGTAGTGGAGCTACAAGTTTCTAAAAAGAGAGTTTCTCATAAAGTGGCCAGTGTGTGTAAATGTGGCTGTCTAATCCTTTCCCTATATGAGAGATATGACCCATATAACAAACTTTGTTCTAGGATGTTCCTTTGAAGTGTTTCCAGTTTCCTAGAACGTTAGAACAACATTTTCCCCGAATGTTACCTAATTTCTCATGTTTCTCCTCCTTGATTATTTAGTACCTGCCAAGAGGTGGGATCTACATGTTAGGCAGCAGGTGAACAGTGCATTTCTGTTGGAAGTTGATGTGTCGAAAGCAGGACAAGTGGGCAAGCTTATGGATTGAGCCACTTTGACATGGTCCAGATTTTGCTGGCTATTTGACTGGGTCAGAGCATCTCCAAAACATCAGGCATCAGGTCTTCAAGGTGTTCCTGGTATGCAGTGGTCAGTACCTACCAATAGTGCTCCAAATCAACACCCGAGGCTCATTGATGCAACCCATGGAGGTGCATCTTAGAGGATGACGTTTAAAGGACCTGCTGCTAACGTATTGGTGCCAGATACCACAGGTATCAACAAGCCCTCAGAGGTCTTGTGGACCTTGAGCTGGGCCTACACAGAGCTGAGCACTTTATTTAACTGATAAATGCCATGACAAGATGCCTCAGACACATAGACATGCTAATATCGCAGATACATATTTTAAGGTCAAATAACATTATTAGAACATTCAGTAAATGTTACTTTGAGAGCCTTTGCTCTTATAATTTACTGAACCTTTGCATAAGGCTAGACCATATTGTGGGAATGTTCCCTGTTAGACAATGTTCCAGCTGCTAGGAGGCTGCTCTGCTTTACCCCTCCCAAACATGTCTTGTTCCATCTCGCCTTGTATTCTCCTTTTATCTCTCTCTTTCTCTCGTCCTTTGATTTCTCTGCCGCGGTCTCTCTCTCTCAGCTCGACACTCTGAGGCAACATGGCACATGTTAATACCCCAGAGATCTCCAGACTCCTCTTACCTGCTTCCAGCACTGGTGTGCAGAAATCCATCAAATTAGTTTTCCCTGTAGTTGCTGCCTTTAAACACCTGGGATACCATTGCAACCAGAGCAACCACTTGGCAACACCCTAGCAACCACTATAGCACTTGGAACACCTTCGTATCCACCAAAAAATATCTGAGCGCCTGAGGAACCACCCACATGGCATACCATAGCAACCACCTTAGCAACACCACAGTATTCATAGTAATCCAGTATGGAAGATACAGATCACATGTCAGACTGCAGTCCTCACCAGCCACATCGCTGCCGACTTCAGTGTTTGGCAGCATTTCCAGTAAACACACGACTCATCCGCTAATTAGCGAGGCCTTCATGAACTGAATTCAGAGCACTGGCTGAGGGGAAGCACTAATCTTTGCAGATCTCTTCCCTGGAAGGATCCCAAGTAAAGTTGATGCAGATGATGTACCATCTAGCAATACCTGCTTCAAACATCAATCTTCTCCCACTCTCTCTCTCTCTCTTTTTGCACTCATCTCTCATCCCATCCTCCCCCTCTGGTTAGCTCCTGCTACTGTGCCTCCTCTCCCATCCAGCCTACACTCTCAGTTGCAGGGGGCTGCAGGAATAGAGGACGTCCACTCCATTACTGCCCTTACCAGAGCTGCAGCTTGTATGAGCAGTTCTACTTACGGCAGCTTCATTTTCCACCAGTGCTGATCTCAGAGAGGAACTTTCAGCTAACCTTATCAGTCCAAACTGTGTGTAATCTCAGTAGTGAAGCCCTGGGGCCAGGCACAGGACAGTATAGAGTGTGTTAGCGTATGTTATGCAATGGTTAAAGTCACAACTGTGCTGCATTGAGCAGATTAAAATAGGCAGCGTGAAGTAGAAGGGCTTTCAGGACTTTTTGTGCTGCAGGACCTCAATGGAAAACTGTGCTAAATGAAACCATGTACATGTACATGTAATGTCACTGCTGCCTGGGATATAATAGCACTTGACAACACCATAACAACCACCTGGAAAACATTAGAAACCACCAAGAAATACATTAGCAACACCATAGGACCCAATAATCAACACCATAGCAACCACCTGAAATATTAGACCAACCATCTGGAACACCTTTGCTTCACCCCTCCCCTTCATACCTGCACACCTGAACAACCAACCACCTGGAACGCCACAGCAACCACCAAGCAACACATTAGCAACACCATAGGACCCAATAATCAGCACCATAGCAACCACCTGAGACACCATAGCAACCACCTGAAATATTAGAGCAACTACCTGGAACACCTTTGCTTAACCCCTCCCTTTTATACCTGCACGCCTGAACAACCAATCACCTGGAACGCCACAGCAACCACCTCAAACATAGTAAAAGTACTGTTAACTTTTTTTTTTACTATTTTTATCACTATAATTACTATTATCTTTTGAGAGATTGTGAGAAAAGTATTTTATTATTTTTCTTAGCCACCACCAAAAATATCTGATCTACCACCATACCAACTACCCTAGTAACCACCTGAAACACAATAGCAACCACCAGGAACCTTTTAGCCACTGCCAAAGAAATGAGCATTCACACCACCAACCATCTGGAATATCCTAGCATCAGTACCACCTAGAAACACTTTAGCAACATCATAGCAACCATCTGAAATATGTTACCAACTGCCAACTGAGATATTAGTTTAGTCTGCTTGTGCTTGTCTATAATTGTGACTTCAGATCTAACCATGTTTTACCAATAAACAATGCAGAAATCAACCAAATTTATTTTTCTTGCAAATGCTGCCTTTAACCACCTAGGCTACCATAGCAACCACATAGGGACGTCTTAGCAGCCTCATAGTCTGCACTTAGCAACCACCTGAAACATCTTAGCACCCCACCAAAATACCTAGACATCTGAACAACCACCCATCTGACACATCAGAGCAACCACCTAGGAACACCTTATCCACACCATTGTTCCCACTTGGCAAACGAGTAGCAACCACCTGAGACACCATAGCTACCACCTAAAATACTACAGCAACCACCTGGAACACTTTGGCCCCTGCCAAAAAAACCTGACCACTGAAGGGAACCTGGAACACATTAGAAACCACCAAGCAACACATTAGCAACACCATAGGACCCAATAATCAACACCATAGCAACCACCTGAGACACCATAGCAACCACCTGAAATATTAGACCAACCATCTGGAACACCTTTGCTTTACCCCTCCCCTTTATACCTGTGCACCTGAACAACCAACCACCTGGAACGCCACAGCAACCACCTCAAACAAAGTACTATTACTATTTTTATTACTATAATTACTATTATCTTTTGAGAGATTGTGAGAAAAGTATTTTATTATTTTTCTTATCACTGCTCCCTTCCTCCCTCCCAACTTTCATCTCCTGAGTCCTGTCCTCATGAGTGTCACGGCACTGCTCACTGTCCCATGAGGCTCTGTACCCAGCCAGGGGTAACATCTAAAACAGAGAGAGAGAGACTGATCACTTTAAGACTGATCCCCTCTCTCTCTCTTTTCATTATGATTAAATATTGATTACATCAGTGTTCAGCGTTTACACGTTCTTAAGGAGGGGGGGTTGCATTGCTTCCTGACCTTAATGTGACCTGTGCATCACAGATGCACACTGTGTGAGCTTGAATACACACATACAGACACATTCACAGACACACATGGTCCCTGTGGACTTGTCACACCTGTGCCCCAATCGGTGTATCGTAATGGAGTGTAAAAATCCCTCCAGGAAACACAGAGCCCAGCTCAGCCAGAAAAATCACACAAGTCTCAGAAGGGAGGTCAGAGGGCCCCAGCATTGGCCCGGCGAAATACAGTAAACACACACACACACATCAAGACTCGTGGATCATGCAAGGACAGCAATTTCACCCTCCTACACACACACTACTGCCTTGTGGGTATCAATGCATGCAGCATGCAGTTTGAAGGCAGTGATTACTAGCATACGCCAGAGTCTGTCCAACAGAGGAACTGGAAAACACTAGATCTGACACCGTGGCCCCAAACAGACATCGAGGAAATGAGAACCTGCCACTGTTCTGCACTTGAAGCGATGGTTCCACCAAAAATAACCACAGTGTACGCAAACTCCCACCACCAAGACGCCGATTGGAGCAGGAAATCTAACACACAACACATGTCCAAATGTTTGTGGACACCCTGTATAATAAATGCATTCAGCAAATTCAGATGCACCTGTTGCTGACACAGATGTGCAAATTCACACATACACACACATACAAAGCTTGTCTAGTCCCTGTAGAGAGGTGCTGCCAAAAGAATAGGACTCTCTAGAGCACATAAACATAAACCAGTTGGCACCATGCTGTCTAATGCCAGGCGTGGGCTAGAGGGGTATAAAGCCCCCCAGCAATGAGCTGTGGAGCAGTGGAAGAACTGTGTTCTCTGGAATGATGGTTGGTGGTGCTCCATCCAGTACTTTTGGGATGAGTTAGGAATGAGATGGGGTGGCGATTGTCCATCATAATGACCTCACTAATGCTCTTGTTGTTGGGCCTAACTTGCCTTTCCTAATGCTCTTAGGGAGTGTTCCTGTCTCTGTCAGTCTTGGTTTGCTCAGTACGGGCCTGGATCAAAATGTCTAATCCCAGCGCAGGAGGCGGGGCTTGTCAGATTACGGGTGGAAAGAATATGGCCAACACCTTAGGACCCAATACGCAACACCATAGCAACCACCTGAAATGTTAGAGCAACCATCTGAAACACCTTTGCTTAACCCCTCCCTTTTATACCTGCACATCTGAACAACCAATCACCTGGAACGCCACAGCAACCACCAAGCAACACATTAGCAACACCATAGCAACCACCTGAGACAGTTGTTGGGTCTAACTTGCCTGTCCTACTTGTGATAGGTTCTTCTTTCCTTATGCTCTTAGGGAGTGTTCCTGTCTCTGTCGGTCCTTGTTTGCTCAGTATGGACCTGGGTCAGAATGTCTAATCCCAGTGCAGGAGGCGGGGCTTGTCAGAATACAGGTGGAAAGAATATGGCCAACACCATAGGACCCAATACGCAACACCATAGCAACCACCTGAAATGTTAGAGCAACCATCTGAAACACCTTTGCTTAACCCCTCCCCTTTATACCTGCACACCTGAACAACCAACCACCTGGAATGCCACAGCAACCACCAAGCAACACCATAGCAACCACCTCAACAGGTGTTGGGTCTAACTTGCCTGTCCTACATGTGATAGGTTCTTTTTTCCTTGCTATGGTGTTGAGACACTCTTAGGTAGTGTCTCTGTCTCTGTCGGTCTTGGTTTGCTCAGTACGGGCCTGGATCAGAATCTCTATAAGCCTTCGGACAGTGTCAGCTATAAACTCGCCTGGATGTGACAGAGCTAATTTGATGGCAGGTCCAGGTCTGATCCATCACTGTTAAACATCATCTGAAACCAGCAGACGGCTGCTTTGGAGGATGAGCTGTTAGCCAATGCCAGCGCAGGAGGCGGGGCTTGTCAGAATACGGGTGGGAGGAATGTGGCCTACCCGTTACCTGGCCCGTTCCTGACACCTACTGGTGCGAAACGAAAAATGCCGAGAGCGAAGTTCACTTCACTCGTGTTCACCTACTTTATGACCACACACACACACACACACACACACCGGAGCCCTCCGCGCCGTCTCCGCCTCGCGCGCGATTTAGGTGCTTTGTTTCGCGAGGCAAAACGCGTGAGAAATAAAATGGACAAATATAGGTAAGAGCTGCGTGTGTTCCTCTTAAACCAGCATCTGTGTTTGCATATCTAATGAGCTTTCAGCAGTGATGACCTGAGGAGAGAGAGCTGTGCTCCGTTGTGTTAATACTGGCTTCACTTTGTTGAGCTTTGCTGATGAAGTGCTTAAGATCAGATGCCTTCTCCAGAATTACAGAAATATTTGTCGAAACTTCTGGGATGGGGGCTAACACCTCATTAATGTTTGTAAAAAAGGATACAGCGTCTGGAATATTGGCAAAAAAATATTTGTTTTAGAAAAAACACCTGGGATTGAGAATATTTGGGGGGGGGGGAGTATTGGAAAACCCTCTGGAATATAGGCTAAAACCTCAGGACTGTTACAAAAAAACTTTGTAATATTTGGATTGTTGGCAGAAATCTCTGGGATAGAATATTTGCAAAATCATCAGGAATATAGGCAAAACCCTCTGGGATAGGTGCTCAAACCTAGCACCTATCCCAGGAGGAGTACGTGTAAAACCTCTTGGGATATAGGATCACCCATCTGGGACAATGGCAGCAGCATATGGGATAGGGGCTAAAACTTCAGGAGTGTGTGTAAAAACCTCTGAGGAATATTCATCTGGAATATTGGTGAAAGCATCTGGTACAGAGGCTAAAATGTCAGAATTGTTGGTAGAAGAAAACATCTGGAAGAGAGAATACATTATATATTATATACTATCTTTTCTATATATACTATATATACTATCTGTCTATTATCTTCTGCAATAGTGGCAAAAGCATTTGAAATAGGGGTGAAAACGTATTTGTAAAAAAAAACCCTCTAGGATGTAGGATAGATTTTCTGGAATATTGCCAGAAACTTCAACAATAAAGAATAAAAGCTCGGCAATATTCATAAAAAAGACCTTTGGGAGATAGGATCTTTTTTTTTTTTGGAATATTGGCAGAGAACTTCAGGAATATTTAGCAAACAAAACAAAAGTAAAACTTCTGATTCTATTGATAATACTTCTCTACAGGGACTAGACAAGCTGTGTGTGTGCATTTGCACATCTGTGTCAGCAATGGGCGGGTAATTTAAATGAGCTGAATGCTTTCATTAGAAGTGTCCACAAACATTTGGACATATAGTGTATGTATGAGATTCTAAAATTTCAGGAATATTCCTAGAAATCCCTGCGATATAGAATAAATCGACTGGAATAAAACATGATTATATTATTGGGATTAAGGTTTTTACATTATTATATAATATATAACATTGTGTGTGTATATGTGTGTATATATATATATATATATATATATATATATATATATATATATATATATATATATATATATATATATATATATCAGGCAGAGG
Source organism: Salminus brasiliensis (assembly GCF_030463535.1). NCBI lineage: Eukaryota > Metazoa > Chordata > Actinopteri > Characiformes > Bryconidae > Salminus > Salminus brasiliensis. The sequence continues at coordinate 32,697,634 of NC_132889.1, read as the reverse complement.
TCAATATGCAATAACAGTACCGGTGGCTAACGGCTAATGGCCCCCTGGAAAGCACTGCCATTTCTTGGTGTGAAGATCTCTTTCATCTTCATTCACTAATTAGCCATAGCATTAGCAGCACTTGCTTAATATTGATTAGGTCCCCTTTGTTGGTCACCGTCACGAGACCTCTGAAGGCGTCCTGTGATATCTGGCCCCAAGACATTAGCAGCAGATCCTTCAAGTCCTGTAAGTTGTGAGATGGAGCCTCTATGGATTGCATCAGTGAGCTTCAGGTGCCCATGACCCTGTCGCCGGTTCACCGGTTGTCCTTTTCTTTGGAGGACCTTTGGTGGTTACGGACCACTGCATACTGGGATACACCCCACAAGACCTTCCTGATGTTTTGGAGATGCTGTGACCCAGTCGTCTAGCCATCACAGTCTGGCTCTAGTCCAAATGGCTCAGATTCGTATGCTTGTTAATTTGTCCTGCTTTTAACACCATCATCACCTTCAAGAACTGACTGTTCACTTGCTGCCTAATACATCCAGCCCTTGACAGATGAAGCCACTGTAGATGAAGAGAATCAATGATTTTCACTAAACCCCTTAGTGGTACTAATGTTATGGCTGTTCGGTGTATACTTTAGTGCTGTTGTGTGTGTGTGTGTGTAGCCCTATGTCATTCATCTTGGTTTAAAAGCCCTTCTGCTTTCAGGCTGCTGCAGTTTTAGGCCTGTCGCAGTGCCTGGTCTTGTTGAAGTTATTGTGTCTCCCTCCTCTCCTGCAAAGCCGAGCTGAAATGCGCACCCTCCCCCCAGTTTTCTCAAATGCTTCTGTGATTTATACTCAGACTGAACTCAAGTCCCATTCCCTTTCCTGTTTCAGTGTAAACAGCCGCGTTCGGGATTATACAGTGGTCTCTTTTATCTGCTTTAGAAACCTTTTTTGTATATAGTTTACGCTGTATCTGAGTCGCCTCTTGCGTGAGGAGTTACAGGCTGCTTTTCCTGATCTGACCGCTTCACAGACTTTCAGGAGTCAGTGCTCAGTGCTGTGTGCTTGGCTAATGCAAGTGAGTCGCAAAAAATATTAGTATTAACTCAAAAAATCAAGAATGATATTAAAATGCTGAGTTTGCTACAGTACGTTAATCATTTTATGTACACTAAATAGACAAAAGTATTGGGACACCTGCTCATTCATTGTCTCTTCTTAACTCAAGGGTATTAAAAATAAAAGGTTATCCTGCTTTTGTTTGAGTAACTGTCTCTACCTCCCAGGAAAGAAGGCTTTCTACTGGATTTTAGCATTTAGCCTTGCTGTGCGGATTTGATTGCATTCAGTGACAAGAGCGTTAATGAGGTTATTATGTTGGACGATCGCCACCCCACCTCATCCCCAACTCCCCAACTTATCCCAAAAGTATTGGATGGAGCACCACCATCATTCCAGAGAACACAGTTCTTCCACTGCTCCACAGCTTAGTGCTGGGGCCGTAATAGCCCTCTAGACCACACCTGAAATTAGGCATGGTGCCATGGTGTTTATCTGCTCCAGATAGTCCTATTCTATTGGTAGTGCTTTTCTAGTGAGACTAGACAAGCTGGGTGTGTGTGCATTTGCACATCTGTGTTGGCAGTGGATGCAACTTAAAGTAGCGGAATGCCTTTATTAAAAGGGGTGTCCACAAACATTTGGACGTACAGTGGGGAAAAAAAAGTATTTAGTCAGTCACCAATTGTGCAAGTTCTCCCACTTAAAAAAATGAGAGAGGCCTGTAATTGACATCATTGGTAGATCTCAACTATGAGAGACAACAAATTCTGAAAATCACATGACTGATTTTTAAAGAATTTATTTGCAAATAATGGTGGAAAATAAGTATTTGGTCACTTAAAAACAAGCAAGATTTCTGGCTGTCACAGGCCTGTAACTTCCTCTATAAGAGGCTTCTCTGTCCTCCACTCATTACCTGTATTAATGGCACCTGTTTGAACTCGTTAACAGTATAAAAGACACCTGCCCACAACCTCAAACAGTCACACTCCAAACCCCACTATGGTGAAGACCAAAGAGCTGTCGCAGGACACCAGAAACAAAATTGTAGACCTGCACCAGGCTGGGAAGACTGAATCTGCAATAGACAAGCAGCTTGGTGTGAAGAAATCTACTGTGGGAGCAATAATCAGAAAATGGGAGACCTACAAGACCACTGCTAATCTCCCTCGATCAGGGGCTCCACGCAAGATCTCAGCCCGTGGGGTCAAAATGATCACAAGAACGGTGAGCAAAAATCCCAGAACCACACGGGGGGGACCTAGTGAATGACCTGCAGAAAGCTGTGACCAACGTCACAAAGGCTACCGTCAGTAACACACTACGTTGCCAGGGACTCAGATCTTGCAGTGCCAGACGTGTTCTCCTGCTGAAGCCAGTACATATCTGGGCGCGTCTGAGGTTTGCTAGAGAGCATTTGGATGTTCCGGAAGAGTATTGGGAGAATGTCTTATGGTCAGATGAAACCAAAGTAGAACTGTTTGGTACAAACACAACTCATTGTGTTTGGAGGAGAGTGAATGCTGAGTTGCATCCAAAGAACACCATACCAACTGTGAAGCATGGGGGTGGCAACATCATGCTTTGGGGCTGTTTCTCTGCAAAGGGACTAGGACGACTGGTCCATGTACATGAAAGAATGAACGGGGCCGTGTATTGTGAGATTTTGAGTGCAAACCTCCTTCCATCAGCAAGGGCACTGAAGATGAAACGTGGCTGGGTCTTTCAGCATGACAATGATCCCAAGCACACTGCCAGGGCAACAAAGGAGTGGCTTCGTAAGAAGCATTTCAAGGTCCTGGAGTGGCCTGGCCAGTCTCCAGATCTCAACCCCATAGAAAACCTTTGGAGGGAGTTGAAAGTCCGTGTTGCCCGCCGACAGCCCCAAAACATCACTGCTCTAGAGCAGATCTGCATGGAGAAATGGGCCAACATACCAGCACCGGTGTGTGCCAACATTGTGAAGACTTACAGAAAACATTTGACCTCTGTCATTGCCAACAAAAGATATATAACAAAGTATTCAGATGAACTTTTGTTATTGACCAAATACTTATTTTCCACCATTATTTGCAAATAAATTCTTTAAAAATCAGATTTTTAATTTTTAATTTTTTAATTTTTCCCCACTGTATATGATGTACAGATGATTATTTGAGTGATACCATAGAAAACCTTGTAATTTCAAGATAGAGTGAGTATGGAGAACCTTTAAATTGGTAAGGAATCGTCCATCAAAAGAAGGTTCTTCAGCCCTTAAGAAGGTTCACACCTCATCTCTATTACAAACATGATATTTTATGGAAACTAAAGTGGTTGTTCTGCGGAATCACTCAAAGAACCATTCTTTATGGCAATGTAGAGTTCTTATCTGCTGCGGCTGGTATTCAGAACTTAGCACACGGCTGCATAGTTTCCCTTATCTCCATGTCTGGAGAACCCCCCCCTCCCCCCCCCGTGGAAAGAAACGCCTTACAGAGTTCTCTGTGTTCCTTCTCACTGTACGATTACTTTCAATTAGGCAATACACGCAGCTTTAGAAGCTTATACAGCTGCTTTGCTGGTGTAGATGTGGGTATAGATGTCAATGGCTTCCTTGGGCCCACGTCTGGAGCCCAAGTTTATTCTACTTATTCTATTTTCATTTTTTTATCACACCTGGTTCAACGGAACACCTTGGTTATGAGCTGATGAGCTGAGTCAGATTGAATGCTAAACTCTGCAGAGCCGTGCTCCACTAGGAGTGCCGGCGCAGAGCAACAGGCATATTTGAAATTCTTTGTGCCTCTCCCCTCACCCCTCATGGTCCCATTGCTCTAATAAAGGAGATAAAAATGAGAAAAAGAGTTTAATCAAAGGCTGTTCAGGCATATCAGTATCAGTAAGGCTGTACTATTTTCAGTGCAGTATTACAAAAAAAAGAGCAATTGAAATCTAATTGGAATTGAAACTTTAAATGCTGATATGCTCTTTTGTCCATGTAAACCACTGTCAGTCATCAAAGCCAGTCATCTTATCAGTGGAAAATAAACAGGGAGGTGAGAGGGCGGGGCTAACATTGTGAACACACCCACATTCAAACGACTGGACGTATTCTGAAGACTTATAAAAGCTAAGGGGATTGGAGTTTTGTTGCTGTTAACAATACACTATATGGACAAAAGTATTGGGACACCAGCTCATTTATTGTTTCTTCGTGAATCAATGGTGTTAAAAAGAGTTTATCCTGCTTTTGTTGGATTAACTGTCTCAACTGTCCAGGGAAGAAGGCTTTCCACTAGATTTTAGAGGAGTATTGCTGTGAGTATTTTATTGCATTCAGTGACAAGAGCATTAGTGAGCTCAGGGTGTTGGTAGATCACCCCAACTCCCCAAATCATCCCTAACTCCCCAACTTCTAGCATTAGGCATGTTTATCTGCTCCAGAGGGTCTTAATCAATTGGCAGTACTTTTCAACAGGGTTATCTAGTATAAGCTGTGTTTGTGTGCATTTGCACATCTGTGTCAGCTGTGGGTGCAACTCACAAAGTAGCTGAATGCTTTAATTAAAAGGGGTGTCCACAAACTTTTAGACATTTTGTGTAAAGGTGCTACAGGTGGTTCTTTGGCCGATGCCACAGAGGAACCACTTTTAGGTTTTGCTGTTTAAAGGACCCAAGAATGTTTACATACATTATGTGAAGGTTCTTTTTGAGGTTCTTGAGGGGTTCTTTAATGGCATCATGCAAAGAACTTTGATGGAAGGAGGTTTGGAGTATGTCCAAACAAACAAGGAGTATGTCCAAATAAACAAGGTCAAACAGGCAACTGGAATAGACGATAAAGGTGTCCAGAAAGATTCTTTGAATTGATGGCATAAAGCCGTGGTGCCCAACCAGTTGATCCATTCACTGTGGAAAGTTCAGTTCCAGCTCGGATCTCACACACCTGATTCACCTGTTTAAGGAGGTCAGGGACATTCGAGTAGAGAAACATTAGCATTATCTCAAGGTTGCAGGGTTGGGCAAGCCTGCTACAGAAGACCTTTTGTTCCCTAAATCCCAAAACCTTTCGATAGATGGAAAACCCTTTTTGTAAATGAGATGTGAAGGTATGAGGAACTTTATTAAAGTTTTAAGAACCTCAGCATAGTGTAGTGGTACCTCCAAGCCAAGGACCATTTAGGAGACTACATTTTTAAGAGGGTAGAAGTGCCGTGAGCTGAGAGGCTGTAGTCCGATATGGTCTGAGTAGCTCTGATAAATCTGATTAAAGAATTGCAACATTCCAAAACCGAGTTCCAGATAATCTTCAGAGGGAGCAAATCGGTTTGGATATGCTGTAACTGTACTGCTGTGGCTCACTGGCGAAGGGCCAGACAAGGTCAGAAATAATTCAGACTGAACCGTTTTAATAATTCATGCTGAATTAAGTCGTATCTGTCTCATCACAAATCACACGTTAACTGAGTTAACTATGGAACTGCTTATTATGGATGAGCTGAAAAACGAGTGAATTAAGGGTTCTCTTAACCCAAAAACCACTTTGTAAAAGAAGCCAAACCTAGAAATGAACCAGAACTGCATTTAAAAGAACATTACCATGTACCAGAGTTTTCATCCCACTTGAATACACATTTCATAACATACACTATATGTCCAAATGTTTGCGGACACCCATTCTAATGAATACATTCAGCTACTTTCACCCATCGCTGACACAGATTTGCAAAAACACACATGCACACAGCTTGTCTAGTCCCTGTAGAGAAGTTGCCAACAGAAGTGGACACTCTGGAGCAGATAAACATGAACCTATTGGCACCATGCCTAATGCCAGGCGTGGACTAGAGGAGTACAAGGCCCTGCATCCTTGAGCTGTAGAGCAGTGGGACTGCATTCTCTGGAATGATGGTGGTGCCCCATTCAATACTTCTGAGATGAGTTAGAGGTGAGTTAGGTTACTGCCAGAGACAGTAACTCCAAGAAAAGCAGGATAAACAATGAATAAGTATATGTCCAAATAATTTTGTCCATATGGTATAGCTAAATATCAATACTGGATGACTTATTCACAGCTCATATTGGAATTCGCAAGAGGGAAGAATTGAAGCCTATACCCACTAGCAGATACTGTGCCTGCATTAGGGATGGTAAATGTTTAGCTGCTCCAGTTAGTCCTATTCTAGTGGCAGTACTTCACTACAGGCACTGTAAAGCTATACAACTACAAGCTATGTGTGTGCAGGTAGCAGGAGACCCTAATGGTCAATCTTCCATCACTGTCAGACCGGACAGGTGGGCAGTCATTACCTTGGAAGAGAATAAAGTAATGAATGCAGGCTCGTATTAGTGTACATTGATCAGCCATAACATTAGTACCACCCACCTAATATTGAGTAGGCCCCCGTGTTCTGCCATAACAGATCTAACCATTCGGGGCATGGACTCCATGGGACCTCTGAAGGATCTGGCACCAAGACTAACATTAGCAGCAGATCCTTTAAGTCCTTTAAGTTGCGAAGCGGAACATCCATGGGTCGCATCAGTGAGCCTTAGGTGCCCATGATCCTGTCGCAGGTTCACCAGTTGTGCTTTCAGGAACCACTTTTGGTACATACAAGAAAATCCCACAAGAACTGCCTGATGTTTTGAAGATGTTCTGACCCAGTCGTCTAGATGGGACAGATGCCACTTAGTGGTTCTAATGTTATGGCTGATTGGTATGAAACTACTGGGTAGCTGCTTACCTTAAGGGGATTACAGAATTGTCTCTGTTAAGGTGTTTCCCTTTTTTATGCAAATTGATGATCAACAGAATACAATTATAGAACATGTACAGTACATACACACACACACACACACACACACACATTATACAGTATGGACAGTGCATAAACACACCTACGACCATCAGGACTGTAAGGAAGTTTAATCATTCACCAAACTTTGGGTTAAAGGTCTGCTAGGTGTGGTCCTGAGAGATGTAAAAGCACACATACACTCGTGTTTGCCTACATTCTCTCCCTCTCTCTCACACACACACACACATACACACACTTATATACACTCACACATTGTTCTTACACATACAGTCAGTACACACAGATCTTTTAAACAGCCCTTGAACAGCTGGCCCAACGTCACACTCCTGGCCATGTTGGCAGTTGTTGCACTTGTAAATGATTTAGCAGACAGTGGAAGGTCTGATTTCGAACAGCTCTGAGATCTTTTAGACCTCATGCCAGACTCCTCTGCATCTACAGCCTTCTTTCTGAAGGCCTCAGAGAGCTCTCTGGATCTGGGCATGGTGATCTTCACCACTCACTACAACAATCAAGAGCAAACCAAACCATGGCTGTGTTCAGCCTGCCAGGCTAGATCTGATTTTTGACATATCTAGATTGATTTCTGATGTCCAGGCACGCAAATCTGATCTAATACTTCACCTGATCTAAAAACTATGTGTGTGCAGGTAGCAGGAGACCCCGATGGTCAATTCTCCGTCACTGTCTGACCACAAAGGTGGGCAGTCGTTACATTGGAAGAGAGTAATAACATTAGCCATAACATTAGTACCACCTAATATTGAGTAGGCCCCCCTTGCGCTGCCATAACAGATCTGACCATTCGGGGCACGTACTCCACGGGACCTCTGAAAGATCTGGCACCAAGACTAACATTAGCAGCATATCCTTTAAGTCCTGTAAGTTGCGAAGTGGAGCCTCCATGGGTCGCATCAGTGAGCCTTAGGTGCCCATGATCCTGTCGCCGGTTCACCAGTTGTGCTTTCGGGAACCACTTTTAGGAGATACCATAAAAAACCCACAAGAACTGCCTGATGTTTTGAAGATGTTCTGACCCAGTCGTCTAGACATCACAGTTAGGCTCTTATCCAATCTCTCAGGTTCTTATGCTTGCCATTTTTCCTGCTTTTAACAGAACATCACCTTCAAGAGCTGCCACTGTTCACCCACTGTCTAATAAAATCCCACCCCTTGACAGATGCCACTTCCCCTTTTAGTGGTGCTAATGTTATGGCTGATTGGTATGAAACTACTGGGAGGCTACGTATCTAAAGGAGATTACAGGATTGTCTCTGTTAAGGTGTTTCCCTTTTTTATGTAAGTTGATGATCAATAGAATCCAATTATAGAACATGTACAGGACAAACACACACACACACACACACACACATTATACAGTATGGACAGTGCATAAACACCCCTACGACCACCAGGACTTTAAGGATATGTAGATCCCACCCCTTCACTAGATGCCACTTCACCTTCACTAAAAACCCACACCTAATACCTACACCCAGTCCATCCCCTTCCTCCATATACTAACCACCCACCGCAACAGCATATGCACACCGCTCACCGTACTGTAAATGCCAGCCCCTTAATAATCCTCAGCTTTGAATGATCAGTAAAATACAGTTAAATCTATTGATCTGATCAGTTATCTGCACATACTGATATGATATTATATACCATATCCATATCATATACAGTTTACATCCCCACTGATTAGATTAGACATTATTATTATTATTATTATTATTATTATTATTAGATGTTTTCTGAATGAATGATTTTATGAGGCTGTAATGTATTCTGATGTACTGTAAGGTGTAAAAGTACTGGAAAAATGTAATTAAAGTAAAATAAATTAGTGTTTACAAGCAAGGAGCATCAAAGTACCGCACCCCTTCCTGATTTCCCAGATTTTGGTCATTTTTAAGCAGTTATCTGCACATACTGATATGATATTATATACCATATCCATATCATATACAGTTTACACCCCCTTCATGTTACAAATGATGAATAAAAAATGTAATTAAAGTCAATTAAATTAGTATTTACAAGCAAGGAGCATCAAAGTGCCGCACCCCTTCCTGATTTCCCGGATCTTGACTCATAAGGGGAAAGTACGACCACAGTGAGGCTGTTCTACAGGTTTGTTTGACTAAAAGTTTGAGAGCTGTTTATTTTTCAGCGCCTTTATCAGATCACAGTCATGTCAGTGAGCTTATATAACATCAGATCCAGCCGCTTATGGGTGTGTGTTTGTGTGTATGCTCCAGCGCTGACATTTGGGCGAGTAATTTCATGTTCCGCTTGTTCGTTATGCACAGAGCAATGCAGACACATCTTACGTGACCTGGGTTTTACTGAGGTAGAACAGGTATTTACACTACAGCCAACTGGAGCTCACAGAAGCTGCTTAGTTTGGGTGTTTGTGTATATCCTCCTCCTCTTCCTCATCTTCTTCCTCCTCCTGCTCCTCAATATACAGCTTTCATCTATTTGGACCATGCTGTGCTTTGAGAGTAAGGCTGGAAATGTTGGGTTTCTCTTTGGGTTCTTTGTGTTTAGAAGTTCTTACACTAACTCTGGCCAAACCTTATCTAAACTGTGTTAAACCCTTATCGCTTATCTATTAACTATTGACAAAACATGGTCTCAGACTATAAGAGCAGCCTCCACTCAGACAGATGGGAATTACAGTGATTTTATATACTGATATACAGCCATAACATTAGTTACCGTTATAATTGACGGTGAAGTGAGAAACGTTGATTATCTTCATCTGCAGTGGCTTCATCTGTCAAATGGGTGAATATGTCAGGCAGCAAGTGAACAGACAGGTGAAGGTGATGATGTGTTAAAAGCAGGAAGAATGGGCCACTTTGACAAAAGTCAACCTGTGATGGCTAGACGACTGGGTCAGAACATTAGGCAGGTCTTGTGGGCCCAGTATGCCGTAGGCAACACCTACAAAAAGTGCTCCAAGAATAAACAACTGGTGAACCGGCGACCGGTCATGGTCAACGAATGCTCACTGGTGCGATCCATGAAGGCCCCACCTCACAACTTACAGATCTTGAAGGATCTTTAAAGGATTATGAATTATTTATTATTTCATTTATTTTATTTCATTTTGTTAACATGTATATATTTTTAAGTTTGACTCTTCAGTATTTTCTTGTTTTATAACTTTTTATATTTTTTTGTATTATTTACTACTATTTACAGTCTATTATTTTATTGAGTTTGAATTTTAATCAGAGGCAAGATCCCACTTTTTTAGATTCTCATCAGATGTTTCAGCCAACAGCTCATTTTACAGCTTAGTGGTTTAAAAAATATAATGTAATGAAATATTGGGTTGCAATATTGGGTCTCTCTACTGTATAATATAGAGATGGCTGCCCACTGCTCTGGGTGTGTGTGTGTACTCACTGCCCCTAACACATGTGTGTGTGTGTGAGTGTGTGTTCACTACCAGATGGGTTAAATGCGGAGGACGCATTTTGCTGTACAGTGTACACTGTACAGTGACAAATACGTGCACCTTTACCTTTACCTTTAATACTGTGTAATACAGTTACATTGTCTTAAATATAGTTAAATCTAGTTGAATTATATTTGAATATTTCATGATTTAATAATTTGTAACACTCACAGTGTTTATTTAAATTTTCCATGCACAAGATTACCTAACAAGTTAACTTACTGTTTGTATGTGCAGTGATGTAAGTATGTAGTTTGCATGATTCACTGATTGGTGGGTATAAGATACCAATACTTAATAGCTACATTAACCTCTGGTGCAAATTACACAGGATACACAGGAGACTTTGTCATTCGCATCACATGTGGTACATGGGGTGGAACGAAATAGTGATAAATAATTATATATAATAATTAAATAAAAATAAATAAAATAATAAAATATAATAAAAGGATAGACATAAATAGTAGAGAAATTCTAAGTGTAGATAAAGTGTCAAATCTTGCAGCTTCTGGAATTAGAGCACCAACTGTTCAGTGTTACTGTTTGACTGTTCGGTAAGATTCAGTTTTACTGTAACACTGAAAAGTCCTCTGCTGAGAAGGCACTTTCCCTCATTTGACACTTCAGCAATTACATGAGCAGCTCTTAGTAAGATTTCTTCCTTAGCACGTTCTCAGAGTGTCTTCAAGAGCTGTAAGGACATTATTTTGTGGGGTAGATTGTAGGGATATCCTCACGACCTTTCAAGAATGTTTTTATATGATTACAGTAAACATTTACTGGATTACTTTTAAAATAACTTTAATATTTTGGTATTTATAAACATTTTACAGATGTTTATAATGCTCCTAGACTGCCCTATTAGCATTTCGCATTAAGTTTACTTAGCAGGCCGAAATAGAACGGGGCCGGCGTCCCTTGTTAGCCGTGTTTGACTGACATTGGGAACAGCTTGGGAGACGTTCTGGGTTGTTCCTCACAAAAGACTCAATTACTCCAGAGGCGTCTTGGGCAGTTTATTTCGTGGCAAATAAATAAAACATGAAGGGAATTTGCTCAAATGTCAAGATTGTCTCCAACAAACAGGGGTTTCGACTTGTGTAATTGGAAGCGGCCTCAAGGAAGCATACATCTTCTGTTCCCTCAGATGAACTTTGACCTTTCGACACCAGACGTTCGTCAAAGCCTTTGATCGATATCCTCCGTGCTGCACCCGGCATCTGTCCCATCACCATGGAGACGGTGGTGATTGTGGCCATCGGAGTGCTGGCCACTATCTTCCTGGCCTCGTTTGTGGCGCTGGTGGTGGTGTGTCGCCATCGCTACTGCCACCCTCCCGACCTGCTGCTACACCCGGAGTCCAAGTAAGCACTCAAAGCATGATGTACACAAGTCTAGAAAAGCCTATGTAAATATATTGAATTTTATTTTATATCTCATTATAACTTATCTCATGATAATTTTCTCGTGATCTCCAGATAACAAGTGGATTTGACGAGATAACAAGTGTGTTTTTTCTCAAAATTACTGCTTGGTTCTTTTGTGGTCTTGGAATAAGAAGTTATTTTATTGGGATCATAATCTATATTTGTCGTTGGGGTGAGTTCTAGATAACTCTAGATAACTGTGTCGGAACCCTGTGAGTTACACTGCTTACTTAACAACTCAACACTGTTTGAGTGTGCAGTGGAGTATGTCGTTTTCACAGTTTGCTAATTGGTCAGTATAAGGTACCAGTACTTAGCTACATCAGCCTCTGGTGCAAATTAGAGCACCAACTTAAAACACAATTGGGGAGGTGACCACATTTGGGATACAGAGGCCAGCTGGGTAACTTATTATTATTATCATATTTACATTACATACATTTTTCCTCCACTGTTATAACCTAGGAACAACTCAGTTTGCAATACTTTGCATGTCGTTACCGTAATAAAAGTGTAATAAAAGTCAGGCGGAGCAACCAGACTCCATCATGCTTCCAGTCATGTTAGTATTTACTAGAAAACAGGTGGGCAAAAAGCCAGTAGTGTTATATACAGTATGTTGTATGGACCCATGACAACTCAAAGAACCAAAATCCTGTCTAGATGGTTCTTTATATGAAGACTCTGTATACCAAAAGGATTCTGCTGTCGTTCTACTGGAGTTAGCCACTGAACCCTTTTGAATACTATCCAGACCATTTTTGATTATTATTTATTTATTTAAATACATTCATAAATAGCTATTATTTTATTATTTCACTGTTTAGTATTTGTTGATATTGTAAAACAGAGGCTTTAATTCTAAAATGTGTCCATTCAGTATGTATTCGCTACTATTCACAGTGTATTATTTCATTGTGTTTATTTGTGATCAGAGATGAGAGACTTATGACATTCTCATGAAGTGATTCAGCTAAAAAATAATTTTAAACATCATTTAAAAGAAATTATATTTTGAAAAATGTTTGATCACAGTGGTGACATTGGTTACCGGACAATTACCTTTTTAACTGTATATTTATTTAGTTAACTTTAACTTTGATTCTTTCACTGTAAACTTAGCCTGTTCAGTGTTTTATCATATTACTCAGTATTACTGTAACACACTGCTCAGTCCTCTCTCCTCTCTCTCAGGCCCACAGTGGATCTCATTGGAGCAATGGAGACCCAGAGTGAGCCATCTGAGCTGGAGCTGGACGATGTGGTCATCACCAACCCTCACATAGAGGCCATACTGGAAAACGAGGAGTGGATTGAGGATGCATCGTATGGCCTCTTTATTACGTTTACATTTACAGGATTTTAATGATCATTCTGAACAAAATCCTAATCTATTACCATAACTGGTTTTGATATTAAACCAGTTATTAAAATTAGAATAATATTAATCTCTCTCGCGCTCTCTCTCTCTCAGGGGTTTGGTGTCTCACTGTATCTCCATTCTGAAGGTAAAATTTCATGCTTCTGGAATTCGCTACGCTAGAGCCTGTGGTAATCACGCATGATAATTCTTGTTGCCGTGTTACTGATTGATTTATTCAAATAACAAATAGTGTCATTTGCATACAGATATGCCACACGCTTACAGAGAAACTCGTTGCCATGACGATGGGCTCCGGCGCAAAGGTGAAAGCCCCAGCTAGCCTTAGTGACATCATCACGGTGGCCAAACGCATCAGCCCAAGGTAGACCAGGACAGCATTGCGCCTTAGTCGCCATACTGTATACATGACATTGCACTTCCAGAATTATTGGCTCCTTTGATGAAGATGGGTAAAAATGTGGTAATGGGATTCTACGCCATTCTTCTGCAAAGATATTAGTGTTATTATGCTGGATGAGGCATCCAGGCATTCCTTTATATACAATCATCTATTGCAATAATTCTGGAGGGCACAGTAATTCATCTTCAGTGTCTCTACCACACTGTCATTATTATTAAGGCCTGTTATCTGTACACACATGCGGATACATCCAATTGAAGCTATTTATGAACTGAAGAGCATCGCCTGTCGTTTCTCAGGGTCGATGATGTTGTTCGCTCAATGTACCCACCGCTGGACCCCATCCTCCTGGATGCCAGGTATACTGTATTTCTGATGTTGTAGCTGCACTACTGTTAGAACAGCACACTATAGAAATATGAGGCTGTCGAAAAGTCCACACTTATGGTATTGCTTGAAGGGACCCTTTCATGGAAAGCTGAATTTCTCTCAGTTGATTGAAATATTTAATAATACAGAATATACCATTCACTCCTTAAGCCATACAGGCGGGTCAAAACTCCTTAGAGATAAAAAAAAAAAAGCCCCCCGTATGGAGCTACACTCTTAAAAAGACCACTTCTTGTTCCATAAGGACACATTCTTGCAGTAGACATGTGTGAAAGTAAAGGAAGTTCTAAAGGTTCCTTACAGAAATCACTAGCTGTTGCAGTAATGACCGTAATGCTGGAGACGGTAATGTAGTGTTCATGAAAGTGCAAAGGTTGGATAGATAGAAACATGATCAATCATAGAATATATCATTTATTTATTTGTGTGTTTATTTACAATAATATTATGTATTATTGTTTATTAATAACTCACTTTTGAATTGTGAAGAGTGAATTGATCACTTTTTAATATGGAGCAGAAAAGTTTGGCCTTGTCCCAAACCCAGACTTTCAAACTTCTTTGCTCAAGAAAAATATTAAAAAGTGATCAATTTATTAGAAAAACACAATGTTTTATAATAACTTAAAGAGTTATTAATAAATAATTCAAACAAACAAACAAAAAATTTTTTTACTACTTTGGCCTTGTCCCAAACTCAGACTTTCAAAGTAGTAAAATATTGAAATTAATTTTTTAATGGTAAATCATAATGATTTTGGTGCGTAATTTGTTGGTGGTGCAATAAATAATACATTTAACCCCTTAAAGAGCCTACTGACCCCCATCAGGCCAAACTTCCATGACCAAAGAACAGCCGCACCAGTTTGTACAGAAGTCCCTGCAGTTACTGAATAATACACCTTATTGTGAAATAAGCCTTGGAGAGACATGAAATGTCCCGTACTTAAAAAATCACCCTACTATATTTGCGGTGGCCTAAAGGGAAAATTGTCTAAACTGAACTTTTGAAGAATTACAGCTTTAAATAGCCACACATTCAGTCTCACAGTGAGAGACACGGTACTTCAGAGCGGTTGGAACAGGGACTGACTCGTCACGCTCCTTCTGCTCAGAGTGTTTTCTTAAATGTGTCCCTTCAGGGCCACTGCCCTGCTGCTGTCGGTCAGTCACTTGGTGCTGGTGACGCGGAACGCCTGCCACATGTCCGGCAGCATGGACTGGATCGACCAATCACTGAACGCCGCTGAGGATCATATGGTAGTGCTGAGAGAGGCAGCCTTAGCTTCAGAGCCCGTCAGAAGTCTACCAGAACGAGAGCAGTCTATTTGAATCCCACACACACACACACACACACATACATATATCATATCTGTCATGTTAAAACCTTGTATCTCCATTTTGCCACTTTTAGTTTTCTACTTTTTGACAAAATGTGAATCTGGCAGTTGTTTTTTTAACACTGTGTTAAATTTAGATGATAAATCGGCCAATACAAATGCTCCAGACTGAAATGTGTTTACTTTCATTAAAAGGTAAGAAGGTTTTTTTTTATTATTTACAGATTTTACAGATACAAGGTTTTGGTCCGGCAGTGATGATGATGTTCACATGGGTTCCCTTTCAGACATGGAGTGTGTGATTCAAAGAAAGGCCTATGCACAATGTTCCACTGAGTGGACTAAAGCAAGACACATGGAGAGCAATACAGCACATTAATCCACTGGACTGGGCGATATTGATCAACTTCAGTATTGTGAGATCAGCAGCTTCACTTTTTTAATGAATTTTGATTATGTGAGTAAAATGCAAAGTGGAATATAATAAGTAAATACGCACAATCCTCTTGGCAACTGGAGCACTATTTCTAGGGCCTTAGATCATGGCCAAAATGCTCAGCTTATAGCAAATAAATTGCCAGCGATATCACTAAACCTGTGAATCAGCGGTATACTGATATAGTACATATATCGCCCAGCCCTGTACATATTCACACTCCTTGCAGAAACACTTGTAATCGTTTCTTTCTTAATCTGTTACATTCTGTACGATAGTTACAATCACACTCTGCTCTTTCCCACCCACTACTAGTGTGAACAAGCTGAACCAATCAAAGGCCGGTATGCCATCCTTTTTTTGTACATCTGATTCTGCAGTTAAATATGTCTAATAATGTGTATTCAAGCGTGTTTGTATTTAGGCCTCGTACTTTGACTGCTGTTGTTATTTTAGCATGTAGGCTAATGGTCATAATTGGGGATGGGTATTGTTCTAAACTCTACAGTATCGATACCAGTACTAGAACCCATACTTTTACGTCAATACTGGTTCCTGTTCCTTTTCTCAAATGCAAAATGCTTCTAGAAGAACTAGTTTTGGTTCCCTAAAGAACCAGGTTTGCAATAGAACTTTAACCAGTTTAAAGGTTCTTCTCTGTCAGGTTACAAGCAAGGTTCTTTATGGAACCAACAGTGGTTCTTCTGTGGCATTGCTCAAAACAATATGTGTAGCACCCTTACTTAAGATTTATAAAAAAAATGGTTGCTTGACTACGTAGTGTGGAGCCTTTTAGGTACTATATAGAGATACACTATATGGACAAAAGTATTGGGACACCTGCTCTTTCGTTGTTGCTTCTCAAGTTAAGGGTATTTAAAAAAAAAAGAAAAAAAAAAAAGCATATCCGGCTTTTGTAGAAGTAACTGTCTCTACTGTCCAGGGAAGAAGGCTTTCTGCTAGATTTTTGAGGCGCATTGCTGTGAGGATTCGATTGCATTCAGCAACAACAGCTGACTCAACTCTAACATATCCCAAAAGAATTAGATGGAGCAACACCACACAGTTTTTTCCACTGCTCCACAGCTCAATGCAAGGCCTAACATCCCCCTAGCCCACGCCTGGCATTAGGTATGGTGTCAGTAGGTTCATGATGTTTATCTGCTCCAGAGAGTTCTATTTTATTGGTAGTATTTCTTAACAGGGACTAGACGAGCTGTGTCTTAAAGCTGTGTTGTAAAGCTACTTAAAGTAGCGGAATGCATTGATTAGAAGGGGTGTCCACAAACATTTGAACATATAGTGTATCTACAAGAGGTTCTCCTTGCATTTGAAGAATCAAATAAATAAAATTAATCTAGCATTCAGGGGTACTGAAGAACCCCTTCTTTAAGAGTGTATTCTTCTTTTTGAATTACAAATGGAAAGTGGGTTTGGCTTAAAGCAAAAACGAGGATGAGGTTCTGGGCGTGGGTGTATTTACTGACCACAGTGGGTGGCAGCCTAATCAAGAAGTGCTGAGGTTAGTGGTATGCATGCGGAATGCAATTAAAGTAGTCTCAGCCAATCAGTAGTCAGTTTTTTGGAACATGCCTGCTAATTGGCTCTCAGATGCTAGTAAGACTGACTCCATAGGTACTGGAATAGGATACTACTGAGGCTCTGAAGGATACAGAATTCTCAGATATTCAGTAGTACTGAGGTAGTTTGGTCAGTGCTGCAGAAGTACTGAATTTTAAAAGCCAGCTCTTATTACTGTCACATTGCCCACAAAGTGCACAAAAAGTGTCATTACGGACACAAATGGACTAAGGCAGACTATGAGCTGAGGATTGCTGGTTCGAAACACAGGTCACGCTGCTTGCCATCAGCTGTAGCATTAGAGCTGGGGGAGCCACGCTTTCCTCCGAGCGTGCTGGCTGCTTAGCAATGCTGCATCAGAAAAAAGGCCGTGGCTGGCTTCACATGTGCTAGTCTTTACCCTCCGAGTGTTTGGGGGCTAGTGATAGGGGGAGTTCACATGAACAGGGATTGGATAATTGGTCTTTCAAAAGGGGTGAAATCTGTAGCCCTTTCTGACTTTAGTGTAGATTCCAGATCTTAGTGAACTTAGTAAACATGAAGCACATAGAGATTTGATTAGTCCAGCATTTACTGGTAAGTAATGTTTGTGGCCTTGCTAAATCATATTACCAGTCAATATTAATGGGTTTACCTTCAGTAATATTCAAACGCTGTAGGATTCACACACTCACTCATCCACACACTTTCACATTCCTTTCTCTGTGGCTCATAATCTTGATCCTGAGTCACATGAAGGTTAAATCCACTCTAATTCTCACACTTGACCACACTGACCCCCCCAACCCTACACACTCACACACAACACAAAGCTCAAACCTGAAAAAAGCAGTGCAGCCAGTTCTCCCCCTACCTGCCACATCTAATCTCGACCAGCCACATCTATAGTGTACAGCCAACCACGGTCAGTAATTTGGCTGCAAAACAAAAGGAAATACTGGAGACTCATAATGATAGTCAGTGGGCTGAAGCTGCGGCATTACCTGCAGAATTACCTGCCCTCTGGCTTCTGTTGTAAGCTCTAGATCCATAACATTTTGTCAGTATCGGGGCCAATATCCGATCCTATTGTATCGGAGCATCCTTAATTACAATATTAAATGCTGCACTGTAAATGTATGCTGTTGAATTAAAAAAAAAAAAAAAAACACTGACCATGTAAATTTGTCTTACCCCACAGATGTGGAAGATAGAGATTACCTTAAAGCTTTATACACAAGCTTAATAGGCACACACAATCACCCCACACAATACCACCACACCCACAGACCCCCTACCAACATACCCACTAACTACTCACACAGTCCATTCCCCATATTAAACAGCCCTCCCTGTGCATGCCTCTCATACTGCCACCCAGGAAGTTAAATGCTAGCCCTTAGATTTCATAACAGTGTCACATGGCACGCAGATCAGGCCTAAAGCACTTTGCCAGGCCAGAGTTAAGTATTATTGACATCATGTGATATTTGGCTTATTTAGGTGATTTCAACCCAAGCATTGTCAGTTATGTTTATTTGACCACCTTTGTGACATTTGTTGGGCAGAACCAGAACACTAAATAGTGCTAAACATATATATAATAGGCTCTGAAAGCTCAGTAGTGACCCTTCTTTCTTCTTCTTTGCTTTTTTATTTGCTTTACTGTTTATGTGTGTAGCCTGTATCTTCTGTTCGATTTGCTTTGACTTAGTTTTATATCGAGCACTCAGCGATTTTCCGTTACTGCTGGAAAAAGTGCTTTGAAGTCATTGGATCCCAATGTGTACCCAATGTCCATCTCCACCTGCAGTACCTGTGACCTGTGAATATATCACTGATGTCACGCAAAAACCTTGTATCTCAATTTTTGTCTTTTTTCATTTTTCAACTTAATTTAAATCTGGCAATTGATCTTTTTATTGTGTCAGAAGTTGATGATGAACGGACCAATAAAAATGCTCCAAAATGACTAAAATTCCAAGATTCCAGATTTTTTTCTGCTTCTGTAAAATTGCCATTTTGGAGATACAAGGTGTTTGCATTACAGCGACAATATTGTATTATACACATATGGACAAAAGTGTTGGGACATCTATACGTTATTACACGTACAGGAGCTTTTATGACCTCCCATTCTAAACCCATAGGCATTAATAAGGAGCTGGTCCCCCCCCTTGCTCTGCAGCTCTAACAGCAGCAGCAGGTCTGGAGCTCTGCAGTTATTGAGTCAGCAGAGAGTTGGAGACTTTCTACACTCTGCTCTGAGCTCAGCTCTCGGCCCTGACCCCGCTCTGCAACTTTACGTGGTCTGACACTTTGTGGCTCTCTGTGCTTCCTAAATGCTTCCACTCTTCAACAATACCACTCACAGCTGATGGTGGAAGATCTAGGAGGGGAGAAATTTCACCAGCTGACTTGTTGTTGGTGCAGCGGTGGCTCCTATTACATACAGAACCACGCTGGATTTCAGGGAGCTCTTTAGAACCTCCCATTCTTTCACTAATGTGTGGAAAGACTGACTGCATGGCTAGGGCCTTGATTTTATACACCTGTGGCAATTGGACTGAATGAAACAGCTGAATTCAGGGATTAAGACTGGTGTCCCAATACTTCTGCCCATATAGTGAATGTATGGAAAAGAAGTACATGTTTAAACTGAGTTGGTTCAAAGCAGTGTATGCTGCTGTTCCCTTTCTGATCCACTGCTTGTTGCTCTTTCTTAATTCACATGTACAGCTAAATTAAAGTTTCATAGAGAAATGAATCCAGTCCAGTTTATTTATTTTATGTTCTTAAAACTTCCTTCATAGGTTTAGCAGATTCAGTCCCAGGTTTGGTAAAATAACCACATGCCATTGTTTTATTCACATGTTTTCTGTGTCGCTGGAACACAGGCAAAATAGTGGAGACACGAAAAGATGAAGATATAGGCCCAAATCTCAAATGGCTCCCCACCCTATGCACTGCACTAGAAGCCACAGTTGGGTCATTTAAGTATAAAAAGAGTAGTGCCTAAGAGTGGGAGTCCACTCTAAGCAAGAAGATCCACCTTACCACCAATGTGAAGATCCCTTGAACCAGGTAATGAACCATTTGAGCACCCTAGTGGTTTCTTGAATAGTCATGGTTCTATATAGAACTATGAATGAAGATATAGGCCCAATCACACAAGGCTCTGCACTCCCTATGTAGGGCACTATGTAAGTCATGAAACAGCAGTTTCTATTCTCCACTATTTGGATGTACTGTAGAAGCCATAGTTTCATAGTGCACTATATTGGGAGTCTACTCCAAGCATGAAGAACTATCTACAAAAGCTTTTTCACCAATGTGAGGAACCCCTAAACCAGGTGAAGAACCAATTGAGCACTCAAAAGGTTCACTGAACTGTACAGAACCATGGATGAATGATAGGCCCATTCTCAAATGGCTCCCTACTCCCTATGTAGTGCACTACGCAAGTCAAGAATCAGCAGCTTCCACTCCCCACTATTTGGATGTGTAAGGTTAAGGTTTCATAGACTTATCTAGTGCCCTATATAGGAAGTCCACTCTAAGCAAGAAGAACCATCTACAAAAGGTTTTCCACCAGGTGAAGAACCATTTAAACATCCAAAGGCTTCTTGATGTTGTCCTGGTTTTATATAGAACTAAAGAACCTTGAATACCCATTTTTAAGAGTATAGGAGCCATACAGGCGTGGGCCATAGATTTGTTTGGAAGAATCTGAAGTTTGTGGATTTCATGTTGTTAGTGTCCGTAGTCTCCTCCATCAAAGGCTTTTGGCCAAAATCAGTGGATGGACATAAGGCGCTATAGTGACCACACTCAAAAAGACCCCCCACACATACACACACACTCACTCACTCTTAAAAACAGTCACTAGGTTTACACTGTACAAGGGCAGGGTCGTCACATTACAAGAAAAATAGAACCCTCTCAAAAACAGGCAATACAAAAAAAGTCTTCCTTTAAACAGATTAATTTTCAGTGACAACATGGAGATTTCAACACTGCTGCAGTAGGTCCTGCTTAGGTAGTCCTTCTAACGCAGGTTCAGTATAGTCCTTTGCTCTTCTTCAGGTTTAACTGTTGCAGATCTGACAGGGAGTTGTAGTCGTTCCTCTTCATCCCCAGGAACGCCTGAAAAGTGGTTTTTTTTTAGCAACAAGAAGCAGACTATTGAAGCAGAGGGATAAACAAGAAGTGAATAAGGCTTCCTAGGAGAACTTTCTCTAGGAGATGTGTTTTAAGGCCTGCAGCTCACCTGGAAGTCATGGTCAGACAAGTAGGTTTCCAGGTGCAGGGGGTCCACTCCCTCTGGTAAAGGCCTCTTCAGTAGGTCCTGCACAGTGTACTGTGTTCCAGTGAGAAGAGCCAGGGCATCCCGTACTAATGTTAGCTTCTTACGTGCCGAGGAGTCTTTCTGCAACACACGCACACACACACACACACACACACACACGGCATTCGCCTTTGTTCGCATAATGCCTAATCTAGACACATGACCCTAATATGATTCTCATATTTCCTAACATACACCATATTATATCAACATCAATATTTATTGTAATATTTTTTTGGTTTCTTAGGAAAATTAATGGTAATTAATTTTAAAGTGGTTCAGCTGATTATCTGAAGCACATGACACCCATTTCTCACCTGTAGAAAACACCAAATAATAGGATTTTTAAAGATTTTACTCATTTGTAATGATTTTTAATGAATTTGTGTGCTGTGGCGCCCAATAAAGGCCAGCATCTGAATCTCAACCTATATAACTAATTTAAACTGGACAAATACACATAATTTTGCTATATTTATTTACCTACCTACCAAATTTCACATTCATTTCCACGCCAATTTCCTGACTTATCTGATCAAAATCCAAAGACTAGTTGAAAATTGCAGTTTTTCAGGAGGGAACACAATGCATTTTATAAAAAACACATGTACATTTAAAGATGTAGGCTCACTAAAATTGTTATTAGTTGAATCTGATTTCATATCCACAAGTGACATGAGTATGAAATATACTTGATCTAAATGTTGAAAACCCTAATAATAAGTGCTTGGACCCCTAATATTACTAATGGTTAAACCTTAAAATTGCCAGCCCTCATATAGACTCACACTTTAATTCCAGACTACTGAATCATTTATGACACACAGAATAATAAGTCTTGATGAATGATGATGAATGAATAATCTCACTGACCTGTGTTGCTGAACTTTCCCAGGAGGGGAAGACATTAGTAAAAGTGAGAGGCTCCACTCCTTCCTGGATTAAATAAGCCATAGGAGGCCGTCTGGGATTTCTTTCTGTATCACACACACAAAGATCATTAATAAAGCACAAACTTTAACTCTGACCTGGTACTACAAAAAAAACAAAAATAAAGTTTTAAAATAAAAATTAAACTTTTATAGCCACC
This sequence comes from Salminus brasiliensis, assembly GCF_030463535.1. Taxonomy (NCBI): domain Eukaryota; kingdom Metazoa; phylum Chordata; class Actinopteri; order Characiformes; family Bryconidae; genus Salminus; species Salminus brasiliensis. Next base: position 32,674,934 of record NC_132889.1, on the reverse strand, counting down.
AGAATCTATACAGTAAATGGGCTTTCTGTCTTACACTCTCGCTCACCTCTGCAGTACTGAAGAGCAGTCTCCATGGCACATTTCCTCTCAGTGTCCCATTGGGGGCGCTGTGAGTCCGGAACTGTATTGCTCTGCCACAGATACACCTCCATTGAGTTATCCAATAAGAACAGAGCTGTAAAGAGATCACGAGTCTGATATTTACATACAGCATCATGATAGATTATACAGCCACATAATGTAAGTAAGACAAGCATCTGAATAAGGTGAGCCCTAGAATGGAAAACTGTATTTTTCAGTACATGGAAGTCAGAAATCATGAGCCTCAAACGCTGCTGTATCCTCCCTGAAAAAAAATCCGGCATCCCAAAAACAGAGCTATAAAACGAGCCAATTCCAAACCCTCAAAATGCCACCAAAACTGACACCCAGCCCACTACCGAATACCTTCCAATATCTAATGCTGTGGCATGAAAAAAAGCAGCGGCCACTTTGGGAGAATATGATGTTGTTGAAACTTGTGGCCAGTTTTTCTTAGGAACTCTTAGAAACCCACAGTTGTGCTTCAGTAATATTGGAGAGCAGCACATCACCACATCACCACCAGGTTATCTGTGTATGTGTTGCTACGTGAACCAGGCCTTGTGACCGTGACCTTTCCTATGCCAGCATTCGCAGATGGGTAGCTCAACAACTGCGAGCCAGGAAGCTAAAGCCAGAGAAAAGAATAGGTATCTATGGATAGCTGCTAGGCTAAAGGCTAAAAGCTAACCCTAGACACCCAAGATATCATATTCTCTGAGGTGATGTTAAGCAGCCAATCAGAGCAGAGCTCATTCAATTATTCACAAACCCACCTTAACACTAAAAGCAGCATGTCTTATACTGAGGTACAATAACAGGGTTGTAAACAGGGTTGTAAAACCACATCTGGGCATTTCTCTTGACAGACAGTCACATTTATATCTCAAAGAAAGAAATAATGCCTATAATAACTGAAGCTGAGGTTCTGTGTGTATGTGTGTCCGTAGGTGTGTATACCTGTCTATCGCTCTTCTGCCCTTACCTGGCTGTGGCACCGAGAATAAGCAACGCTGGAAGAATGGCATTGCAATGACAACCCCTGTTGCTCGGGATGGGCTTAGCAGCTCTTCCCCTTTGAACGTCCCTGATTGGGCACTTAGGTGAAAAAGGCGGGGAGTGAAGTTGTACTTTCCAGGATCTGAAACGAGTAAAAAAAAAAAACATCGTAATGAGCACAATCAGCCAACTCAAAAAAAGAAGACATATCAATGGTTATTAATAATGCATATTCATAAAACCTCACTGAATTGCACTTCACCGCCTTACCTTGTAGCATGCAGTCATAGGATTTCCTATCCTGTGGGCCAATAATGTTCCAGAAGTCTGCTGGCTCCGCCCCTTCTTCCACCTCCTTGATGTTCAGAGTGTGGCCACTGCTCAAGCCCATCTCAGGAGGGCACCTAATGAATATTCATCATGTTCATAATCACAATCATCCAGTTCATAATGTCATAAAGCAGCAGTATGTGAGAACTGGTCTTTTTTCTGTTCCTGGGCTCCCCCTAGGGTTGTGGAGTGTAATTCACTTTTACACCACTGCTGTAAATACAAATTGTGATTTGAGCGTCACCTCGTAGACTGCTGTACACGTGCATTTGTTGACAAGCCGAGAGATACAGAACTGGCATTCAAGGTGAAAGAAGTATGTGGACTGAGGCGGTAGAGTGCTTAATAGGTGGACTCTGGACCTTAAACTAAACTCTGCGTGATCTACTTTCATTTCCTGCGGTCCAATTACAGAGAGAAAAGAACTTTTGCTGAAGGCTGGTTCATACGTAGCGCCGGGCCGTCCACACACTCCTCCATAAACACAACTCGTTAATGGAGGACAGACTGAGAAATACTTCTTCATTCTGCCTGAGGGAAACAAGGGGCCAATGTGCTTAATTTGTAATAAAACCGTGGTCATTGTGAAGAATGGTAACGTGAGGCGCCACTATAAGAATAAACATGCAAATTTTGAACAAAAATAACGTTACCCACAAAACACAAAGCAAAGAACCACACAAATCGACCAGCTTATCTCACTTGTATCACTATATTAACCCACCAGCAGCACCACAGCACACTCCCAAATGCACCCTTCAACAGTGTCTCCTTCTGGCCATCTCACCTTTTGTTTACATGTTTAAGGACTTAGTCATTTCTCCCCCTAAATCACAGAGTTTTTTTTGCCTACACTATATGTCCAAATGTTTGTGGACTCCCCTTCTAATGAATGCATTTAGCAACTTTAGGTTGGCACAAATGTGCAAATACACACACACAGCTTGTCCAGTCCCTGTAGATAACTACTGCCAATAGAATAGGACTCTCTGGAGCTACTGAACCCACTGGCACCATGCTGCCTAATGCCAAATGTGGGCTAAAGGGGTATAACCCCCCACCCCCCTCTCCTCAGCACTGAGCTGTGACGCAGCAGAACTGTATTCTCTGGAATGATGGTTGATGCTCCATCCAATCGTTTTGGGATGAGTTAGGGGGTTGGAGATGATGAGGTGGGGTGGTGATCATCCAACATGCTGACCTCACTAACTCTCACTCACTCACGCCGCTGAATGTAATCAAATCGTCACAGCAATGCTCCTCCAAAATCTAGTAGAAAGCCTTCTTCCCTTGACAGTAGAGATAGTTACTCTGTCAGGATACTTTTTTTTAATGTCCTTGATTTCCGAAAAAAAATATGAATGAGCAGGTGTCCAAATACTTTTGTCCATATAGTGTAGTGGAATGTATGGGATTTATATTGCTTATAAGTGTGAGGTGTGGCTTACGTTTGCGTGAGCTGTTGGACGGTGTGTTTGGCGACCTGACGGGCGGTAGCATGGGCCTTGCAGCCATGCCACAGGTACAGAACCCCCTGCTGACCGCTCAGTAGCAGCAAGGAGCCACGAGAACGCAGGCTGGAGCTGCAGCACTCTACCTCCAACAGATTGGCCTCAACGGGAACAGCACCCCTCACACAGAACAGACGCCAGCCTCCTAAAGCACAAACACACACACACACACACACAGGTTGTCAGTTTGAGATGGTTTAGAAACCAGACATCAAAAGTTTGGGGACAGTCAGGAAACGTGCTGGCCTTAACCTGTGCGGTTACAGCTGAGTCCTCTGTGAATGACCAGCCCTCCCTGGAAGAGTTGCAGAAAGCACGGTGGCTCCTCCCCTTCCTTTACAATCACCCTAGGCTCGCTTTGAACGGTCAGCGGTAGCGTCAGGTCCTGCCCACTGATCTGTGACTGTTGTCCCTGCCAGATGAAAAGGGCAGTGCGTTCCTGGCCCACGTTCTGATCCACTGCGGAGAAGTTCATGAGAAGATTACACACACACACACACACACACACACACACACACACACACACACACACACACACAGTGTACATATATGTATATTACAAATACACTCGCAAAAAAAAACACGAGGGGGTCAATGTCATACTCAAACCCTCCCTCCAAACCAAGTCCGTAGAACCACTATAGGACCTGTTCAAAATCAAGAGTTTTAAATAGTTCCCCATGTGAGTCACAATTAATAACAGATGTATCACAATTAATAACAAAATTATACTAGTAACAACCAGAAAGCCTCATATCTTATGGAATTGTAAGGCAGATTACAGAGTTAACAAAAATGATTATAAGTAGATTACAGTGTATTATTTATAATGAATTATTATTATATATATAATATAATGATAAATATTATCATTATAATATATATTATTATATAATATATCATTATATATCATTATAATTGTATATCATATATCATTATATAATATATAATTACATAATATAATTATTTATAATTATTATAATTAATTATAATGTTGAGAAATATTTATATATTCAAATATAAATGATCACACAAAGCTCTAAAATCATTATTATTACTATTATTTATTTATTTATTTATTTATTTATTTTTAGCTTTTTTTTATTTCAGTTTGCATTTAAATAGCAAAAATTACAATTGGGCCAAAGCTTGGGGCCAGAGGGTCACTGGTTTAATCTCCAGTACTAGCATCCATGAATAGAAGGAATCTTTACACTGTGTGTTCTTCACTTTCCCCTCTCACAAATCAAATTTAACATCAGTTTTCCTGACCAGGCAATCAGCCAAGGGGGGCAATCAGGCAACTATTAATGTAATAGTGATTTATTGTTTCACACTTTATTACGGCTTTAAATAATTATTAATTCAACAAGTAATCCCAAATGTTAAATTGTAGACAATCTCTCTGATAACAAACAACCATTTTATACATCCTCCATCATGAGATTACAAACACACATGAACACGCTCCCAAACTCACCCGTGGAACTGAGGTGGTATGTCCAGCGTATAGCGTATGTGTTGGCCTCGTGTAACTGCCCCATGCTCTCTGGAGCCTCTTTACAAACGTTCCCAAGGTCGGCACGCCAGCTTTCTACAGAAACTGTGCTCAGCTCTGCCTGCTGACCGTTGCTAAGGGTGATCAGGTCCCGACCTCTCTGTACGTCCATACCCTCCAGGATGATCGGTCCAGCCCCAGACACACACTTTCCAGCAAAGAGAGCCTTGGCATCGCATGACCACTCCTCAACGGGACAAGCTGGAGGATGTTGAGTCTGGAGAGAGGGAGAGAGAGAGCAAGAGATAGAGAGACAGAGAGAAAGACAGAGAGAAAGAGAGAGAGAGAGAGAGAGAGAGAGAGAGAGAGAGAATAAGAATATTATGGTATGTCAGTATCTCAGTATACCAGTACTGAGCCCCGTCTAGCCCTGCTAGGAAGACACAGGACTGCAGGGCTTAGTGTACTTGCCCTCTTCTAAAACATTCAATGGGGCCTAGGAGTTGAATCAGGTGTAATAAAAGTGACACTGCAGAGAGTGTGAGGCTCCTGGACTGGATAATCCAGTCACATACACCGTGGCAACTAGGACATGCTCTTCAGGAGATTGGTCAGCAGGGTAATTAGAATAAGGAGTATTACTATAAGAGTGCTGAGAGCTGTTCTCCACCTGCAGCCCTCCGCTTTGGTATGGAATAAAATCATGTGCTGGATTGCTCACCTGTACCACCTCATGTATGGGAGGGCTACTGTCCTCCTTGATTACTTCTTCTTTCTTCCTAGACCAGTCTGCAAACTTCAGCCTGAAGAGAATGGTCTCATTCTGCTCAAATATCCGGCCAAAAAGAGCCCAGTCTGGTCGGCCCATATCCTGCCTAAATGTATACACGCAAGAGGACACAAAAAACGTACCTGGTTAGTCATGTTTCTTTGCATAAATTGAATGCTGGTAGCCACTTTCTGCAGCCCCCCTTCCTGCCAAGTGTAACATTGTTATTTAATTTAATCTAATTAGTAAAAAAAAGAATATAATATAATAATAATAATATTTGTGGCTCTGTCTTGAACTGCTTATCCTGATCTCCAAAACGGACAGAAATTATGTTTAATGTCTCCTGGGAAAAGAGTGAAGCTCACCTTTGAATTTGGGCATTGCTGCCAAAGGGGTCCAATGGGTTGATCCTGCAGTTGCTGTAGTCATAAACCCCTGTCCACACCTGCTGAGCTAACTGCAGTGCCAGGTTCCTGTCACTAGGGGAAACATCTTTTCCATGCCACAGGTAGAGCTCACTGCCAAAGTCAAACAGCAGAGTCTGAGAAGGAAAACAATTGGAAAATCAAGCGAAAACCAAGGATGTGAGCTGGTATCCATGCTAGGCTAAAAACCAAGCCAAGGGTGGTGTTCACCATCTGTTCTCTCCGTCCTCTGCTTCCTCAAAAACTGCACTACCTTAGCAGAACAGGAAATTGCAGCTAAACACAGATCATAAGGGAAACTACAGCGCCTGGAGAAGTGAGTGGGGGCAAGACTAAAAGCTAACCTGGCTACAGTCTCTTCAGCTTGCAAACATCAGGATATTGTGCTGAGAGGACAGCAGCACTATCCAGTAAGACACACAGACATTGCCAGAAAGTTATGCTTTGGCATACTATGATATTCTATGCTATGCTTCATGGCTCATGTGAGCTGCTGCAGCGCCATAAACAAGCCAGAGCAGAGCTTATCTCTTTTTTTTTTTTCCAATGCTTCTAAAAGAATAAACAGTGAGTTTCATTCAGAAGAAAAGTAACAGGGTGGTAAATAGGCTTCTAAAAGCATTTTTCACCCCAACCATGCATTCTATGGCACCTTTAAGTGTTAAGCAGCACCTGAATTTGTGAACCTATGAGTATCCTTAACTTCTGCACTAGCTGTACAAGCACACTAAAGCCAGATGCAGTTTCTGTGCCAGAGAGTATGAGCATTAACCTGGGAGGAGTCCAGCAGAGAGAGGTGTGGTATAGAGGCCCAGCCTTGCTCATGTGGGACAAGCCTGTCTCCTTGCAGCCTGTACACACAGTTAGACTGTGAAATCGCTGTCTCATAAGGTTCGTCGTCATCAGAACAGCCTACACACACACACACACACACACACACAAATACAGGAATAAATATAGACACACTATATATATATAAAAACAAATAAACAGCTGCTCAATAACCAGAGCATCATTTAAAAGGATAAAGAAGATGGAAAACACACTCAGACTCTCTAACCTCGGTAGTGAGTTTTTCCTCCTAGAAGATTCCAGAACTCTGTGGCCTCCTCTGCGTCCGAGTTCACGCCCTCATCCAGGTGAATGACCTCCGCTGCCTGGCAACCCAGGTCCCGCTGGGCCACAACTAATGAGGCCATGGAAGAAGCCTGAAACAAACAATCAACACCCAAAGAAATCAATAAATGCAATCAAAGACACTTGAAAACACGTCATTCTCATGCTGAAATAATCCATAATAATTCAGCTAATGGAACCAGTATAGCATTTTGAGCCCCTTTCAGACATGCGAAGTAACTTCTACATGTGTAACACGCTACATGTGTGAAAGGGTGTGGAATCATTTTCTGGAGTTCACATGTAAAAACAGCTATACTGTACTGTACTGTACTGGTTATGCAAAGAAGAGTTTGTAGGCCATTGTGTGCAGCGTTATGGATGCGTACCATCTCTCTCTCGCTGCCATTACACAGCTGACCAGTCCAGAGGAAACACAGCGACGGGGTGACCAGCAGGAAGCAATCTCCGCTGTTCAGCGATCGAGCCACTGGCTCCACCAAACGCACCTGGACCTGTCTCCATCCTGCCACACAGCAAGAACTACATTACCCACAATCCTCTGTCAGACAGTGCAGTGCATTCAAAGCCCTGATAAAGCTGCATTGTTTACAGCACCACAATTGGCATGAGATGTTACCTTTCACATGGATTAGCATGAGGCTGCTGTAGGGCACAGTGTTGGTCTCGGAGGATGAGCCATTAGTGGAGCTACCGTTGGAGTTCTTCAGAGCTGAGGGAGAAAGGAGATTTGTAAGCTAAGTAGGACAATAAAGTAGGACACTTTATTTTGATGGCCCTCTTTAGATCTTTTTTACCAACACTCGCATTCGCATTTAGTAAGTATTGATTAAATGCAACTGAACTGAACAGCTAAACGCACATCAGAAGGGAAAGTACCTGCTAATTTACCCAGGGAAGCCCAAACCCAAACCCAGGAAGGCGAGTGAGGGGCAAGGCTAAAAGCTAACCAGCTACTTCGGCTATCACTTCGGTTTTCTAACAGCACATCACACTGAGAGGACATGACAAGAGGACAGCAAAACTATCCAATAAGTCTCTTACTATATACACAGTCATATCAGAATAGCATGACCACTTTTTGAAATATGCTTGGTCCAGCATATAAGCTCCACTTCCTATATAGGAGCACTGTGTAGTTCTATAATTCCAAACTGTCTCCATCTGTTTCTCTGCATACTTTTTTAGTTAGCCTCCTTTCACCCTGTTCTTCAATGCTCAGGACCCCAAACAGGACTGACCACAATAGAGCAGGTAGTATTTGGGTGGTGGGTCATTCTCAGCACTGCAGGGACACTGACTGACATGGTGATGGCGAGTTAGTGTGTTAGTGTGAGTTGCGCTGGTACGAGTGGATCAGACGCACACAGCAGTGCTGCTGCTGAAGTCTCTGAGACTGAGAACAGTCCACCAACCAGAGACCTGGTTGGACCAACCTGTGGGCAGTGTCAGGAGACCACTGATGAAGGACTAGAGGACAACCAACACAAACTGTGCAGCAACAGATCAGAGAGCTTCTGTCTCTGACTTTACATGTACAAGCTGGACCAACTAAGAAGGAGTGTCTAATAGAGTGGACAGAGAGTGGACACTTCTGTGTCTGATCCACTCGAACCAGCACAACACACACGCCACCACCATGTCAGTCAGTGTCACTGTAGTGCTGAGAATGAACCCCCACCTAAATAATACTGCCTGCTCTGTGGTGGTCAGTCCTGTGTGGGGTACTGAGCGTTGAAGAACAGGGTGAAAGGAGGCTAACTAACAAAGTATGCAGAGAAACAGATGGAGGCAGTCTGGAATTATAGAACTACACATTACTCCTATATGGGAGGTGGAGCTTATATACTGGGTTGAGCTTATTTCAAAACCAGGGGTGGTCATGATATTCTGATATGACTGTGTAAATAATATATAAATATAAATAATAATAATGGGTTCTGCGAGCCCGTTTCCAGTGCCATAAACCAGCCAATACAAGTAAAGCTAGTTGGTTTTCCACAAGCCCTCCACAAAAGGAAAATCTCATTCATTCAATATTGAGGCAAAATAACAGGGTGGTAAATAGGCTTATTAAGCGATATTTGAGCATTTGTCAGCCCAACCAAAGTCACATACATCAAAAATAGCTTAAAATGCTCAAAAATGCATTCTATTGCATCTTCAATTTTTTTGCATCTGTAAATCTACAGGGAAAAAATTTGGTATGATAATTCTGAACAAAGACTCAATGACACAACGCACCTCTGTTGGCTTCCGGGGCATCAGGGTCGTCACGCGGCTGCATGAAGTCCTGTAGCACGTCGTTCCGAGCAGCGAGGGCACGTAGCGGATTTCTCGAGCCCTGAGTGCGACGGGACGGCCGGACAGAACGCCTGTGTTCGGCTACGGCAGAGCTCAAACTGTGCATGCACACAAAAATACAGTATACAGTAAACAAATATACAAACTACAGCCCTGGTTTACACCAATATAGCAGAATATTCTGAGCAGATACAACAGAGCATGAGATATACTAACTAATCCATCTTTAAATGTAGCACTGTCATAGGATGCTACCTTTGTTGCCCTGCTAAGTCTGCCCCAGTCATCCGTAAGTGCTGTTCATAAAGTGAAAAATTAAAGTGTCTAAAAGCAACAGCAGCTCAACCACAAAGCAGTAGACCATGTAAACCCAGTGCAGTGCTTAAAAAACACCTATACTCCCTTGCATTTCTCCAAAGTGGTTCCTCTAGAATTGCTACCTAGCGCTACTGGAAGCAACATTATCATGCATGTCGGGGGCTTCACGAAATGGGTTTCCATGGCTCAACAGCTGCATACAAGCCTACGTTCTTAAAAATGAAGGTGCTTCAAATGGTTCTTTGAGCAATTTTTGGTTTTATACAAAATTTTAATTGGTAAAGAACCTTAAGAACATTAAGTGAAGATTCTTTAGGCCTTTAAAAGTTCTTCAAAGTTCTTCATCTCTGACATTGTTATCTTAATTTTGATGCTTCACTATCTGAGAGTCTGCCAGATTAATCTAGCTGGACTGACTATTCTTGATCTGGATCCTTAGAGAATCTCCAAACATCAGTGCTTGACCTCTACTGACCTCTAGTGCTATTCTGACTGGGCACAAATTCCCACAGACACGTTCCAAAATCTTGTGGAAAGAAGATTGGAGGCCATCACAGCTACAAAGTTGGACCAAATCCATATAAATATAGTAGTTAATCTATATTAATCCATAATATTAATAGTTTTGGGAAGGGACGTCCAGCAAGCTCATGTGCTCTTACTTTACTGCAGTACACTACCGGTCAAAAGTTTTAGAACACCCACAACTGTTTCAGTGGTCCACTGGCAGTGTTGCACAGCCCAGGCAAGCCTGCGTTTCTGCTTTTGCAATCCTAGCACTGGCTTTTTTTACTACCCCTCCACCTGCAGTCAAACCTGCAGCGTCAAGTCTTTTCTTCACAGTTGAAACTAAGACCTGGACCAGGGCTAGAGCTGCAAGGTGTTGTCATGTGAGCCACCTATCAAACAAGCTGTTTACTCTCAAAAACTTCTTCCAAGGCTGTTGTGGATTTGAGTCTGTCAGACCTCTTCCTGTACCCAACCTCCACTTTTAAGACCTACACTATATGTCCAAATGTTTGTGGACACCCCTTCTAATAAATGCATTCAGCTATTTTATGTTGCACCCATTGCATACACAGATGTGCAAATGCACACACACAGCTTAGCTAGCCCCTGTAGAGAAGTACTGCCAATAGAATAGGACTCTCTGGAGCAGATAAACGTGAACCTATTGGCACCAAGCCTAATGCTTCATCTAATGTCTATGCCAGCATTGAGCTGTGGAGCAGTGGAACTGTATTCTCTGGAATGATGATCATACTCCATCCAATACTTCTGGGATGAGTTGGAATGAGCCATCCAACATCCTGACCTAGATTTGAGTTTCCACTGGACTCAAATGGACCATTTCAGGTTATTTACCAGACCTAAATGACGTAAAAGCCACAGCACTTACAGTTGACTGGGGCAGACCTAGCTGGGTGTCCTAAAACTTTTGACCAGTAGTGAACATGAGAAAAACCTTACGTTCTGTGTTTAGACAGTGTAAGACAACAAACACACATGCATTTCCACAGTCTTGAAGGACGATCTTACATGTGTGTGTTAGTCTGGCAGAGTGTGCTCAGGTCCTGCTCAGCGTCTCCTGGGCTGCTTTCACACACAGGATGTGAGGGGGCATCAGTGGTCATGACCTCCTTGGCTGTCTCCGTGCTAACAGGCTGTTGGGGCTCCTGCTTTTTGTCAAGAGACTTTGACTGGGCCTCACTCTCTGTCTGCAGGGATGGCTGAGAGTCTGCCTCCACCGAGCTCTCCTACAAACACAGTTACCCACACTTTACCAAGCTCAGCTCAGTCATATTCATTCATGTCTTATGTACAAATAATGTGTGTGAGAGCGCAGGTGTGTGTGTGTGTATAACCTTATGTCTCCATCGTGGCTGTGGTTGTGGTTGAGTGGGTGATGAAACCTCCAGAGCTTCATATGACAGACTTCTCTGGAGAGAGAGAAAGAGAGAGAGTGTGAGAGATGGAGTGGGGGAGGTGGTATTGGTATGGTGATGTTAATTCACTATATGGACTAAAGTATTGAGACACCTACTCATTTTCCCCTCAAAATCAGGGGTAATTAAAGAGCTTATCCTGCTCCTGTTGGAGTAATTGTCTCTACAAAAAGGCTTTTTACTAGATTTCTGGAGCATTGCTGTGAGGATTTGATTGCATTCAGCAACAAGAGCATGGGTGAAGTCAGGATGCTGGATGACCACCACCCCACCTCAGCCCAAATCCTCAACTCATCCAAAAGTACTGATGGATATCCATCATTCCAGAGAACACAGTTCTTCCACTGCTCCACAGCTTAATGCTGAGGGGGCTGTATACCCCTCTAGCCAACACGTGGCATTAGACATGTTGCCAATAGGTTCATGTTTATCTGCTCCAGGGAGTCCTATTCAAGACTTGCAGGGGGAACACATCCTCCTCTGGTCAGAACTATTTCGTAATTATTGATAAAAAGTCAGCGTACCACCACATAAGACTGTTGTTGTGCTCAGGTATGTTGATATAGTCGATATAACAAAGTAATGATGAGGGTTAATAGTAATAATAATAATAATAATAATAATAACAATAATAATAAATAATAATAGCAGCAGCAGTTAGAGTCCATAAAACTGATAACACACACACACACAGTACAATTAGCAGTTAGATTAACAATCCATGCATGTATCAACCCAATCAATCAGGTATATGTTCCCTCTGCCACACACACTCATACATGCACACACACACACACTCATACATGCACACACACACACATGCATGCACAGACTCACTCACCTCATTGAAACACATCTTATACTGAGATGGAGTGCTAGGAGGAGAATAGACAGCGGAATAGACAGGTTCCTAAAGAGGGCAGGGGAAGAGGAGAAGAGAGAGGAGAAGAGAGAATAGAAGAGACGAGAAGAGATGAGAAGAAAGTAAAGGAGAAGATGAGACGAGAGAGGAGGAGAAGGTAAAGGAGAAGATGAGAGAAGAGAGGAGGAGAAGGTAAAGGAGAAGAGGAAAGGAGAAGAGAGGAGAAGAGAGTAAAAGAGAGGAGACAGTAGTAGACGAGAAGAGGAGAGGAGAGAGGAGAAGAAGGTAAAAGAGAAGAGGAGAGGAGAGAGGAGGAGAAGGTAAAGGAGAAGAGGAGAAGAGAGAGGAGGAGAAGGTAAAGGAGAAGAGAGGAGAAGAGAGTAAAAGAGAGGAGACAGTAGTAGACGAGAAGAGGAGAGGAGAGAGGAGGAGAAGGTAAAGGAGAAGAGGAGAAGAGAGAGGAGGAGAAGGTAAAGGAGAAGAGAGGAGAAGAGAGTAAAAGAGAGGAGACAGTAGTAGACGAGAAGAGGAGAGGAGAGAGGAGAAGAAGGTAAAAGAGAAGAGGAGCAGAAAGGTAAAGGAGAGGAGACAGTAGTAGACGAGAAGAAGGATTATTAGAAGTGGAGAGACACATAAATATACACAGAAAAGGCCGTATTTACTGGCTAATGATCTCTCTGGTATTTGCAACAGTGATGAGGAAAGAACTCCATTTACAAATATTCAAAAGTATGCAAACAAAATACAGAGCACAACTCAGCCTCACACAGCAGGCTTACCCAACACTGAGCTGGAGCAGCAGACTCACAAACAGCTTCACTCTCAGCCTACAGGGGGCAGCACAGGAACACACAAAGAGGAGAGATGAGGACAGACTAGCTCTACTTTATACATAGAATTACAGCAGGAAAAACACACAAATACATAAACACAAACCTAAGCAAACACACACATACACACACATACACACAAACATAAACACAAGCACACAGTAGAAGCCTTTATGTCAACAGGACACAGCTGAGGTCATTTACATAGCACTCTGTCACTACTTTACATAACTCCGCTGGAGATGAGCTCTTAGTTATACTGAGCAGCCATTCTGTCTAGCCTAGAGTGCTAACCTGAAGCACCTCAAAACATTAAACACAGTCAATAAGCCATGTAAGAACATCAGTATCTACATGAAGACACCCCTGATCACAGTACGGGTGGATAGCAGAGTGTTTATAGTAGATTGAAAATGGTTATAAGTATATATACAGTAATATGTAGTGTAAAACCCTTGCATCTCCAAAATGGCAAAGAACAAAACATTTAAGGGAAGCAAATGTAGCCAATGGAAGACTGTATGCTATTACGTCACCTAGGGGTGCCAGTATTTTTGAGTTTTCTAGAAAATATAGTTTATATAGTTTTCTAAATATATAATGGATCAAACTAAATGCTTTTGGGGTTTTATGCATTAAAGCAGCAATATGAGAGTATTGGATATACCAGCGCCCTCCCACCCCCTCAGACTGCTGTAAACATGCATTTGTTGACAAGTTAAGAGATACAGAACTAGTGTTTGAAGATAAAGAAGCATGTGGACTGAGGCGGTAGAGTAATACTGCTGGATTTTACACTAATTCTGGTTACGCAGTTCAGCTCCACCTATAGTGCAGTAGCGGCGTTCCGGCCCAGAGTGGGAATGATAGAGACGCCATTCTCCCTTTTCCAGTCAGTGGAGCATCAGCATGACTCTGAAGCTGCTATTTTAAGGTGAATTTGCTACATAATGTTGCTTTAATGAAGCCCAGCATTGAAGGAAGCTCAGTTACTATTCAACACCTAGTTTTTTTAAGTAGCCTTCCTTGTGGAACGTGAGAAACATGAGCAGAGGAAGGACAGCTATGTTCATCTTACTGCATTTGTGTTTATTTGTATTTATTCTAATAGAAATATAAACATTAATATTAAAAACACACTTACTGTTCAGATAAATGGCCTAAGACTTGCACCAAACAAACATGCATCCACACACACCCAAACCCACACACACACCTGTGGTTCTGTGGCAGGTGTGACGCTACACATTGTTCCAGTGCTCGGTTCCTCTTCTTTGGAGTCGGACAGTCTGCAAAACAGCATTTATCACTCACTGTCTCACAAACTCATAGCACAGAATGAGAGCTGCCCACATACAGCAAGTGAGAGCGAGTGTGTGAGAGAGTGAGAGAGAGTATGAGAGAGAGTACCTGTCTCCCGTGCCTGCTTTGCCGTTGTGCTCTGTAGCCAGTGGCTGAGAGGGCGTGTCCTGTGGTTGACAGGAGCGGTCAAGCTCGAGGGTGGATCTACGGGAACGCAGAGAGGAGGAGGCAGTGTCCTTCCTCGCTCTCTGCCTCCAGGGGGCGGTAGAGCGGGGGGCTGGAGAATACTCCCCTGCCACCACTGGCGTGTCCATTTTGTCCATTTGTTCCTTCCCCTCCGCTCTCTCTCTCCACCGCTCACCGTTCTGCTCTGGGGTTTGTCCATCCAGGTGGCCCTCGTGCTTGACCCCGTCCCGGGAGGCTGCCTCTTCAGAGCCACTATTCTTCAGGATGCCTTTGATCTCAGGGCAGGGCTGTGGTGGGCTGGGCTCTGTGAGGTCCTGTCTGGACAGACGCACCTCGCTGGGCTTCAGATTGACGGAGAGAGCCTGCTGGCGGTCAGAGAGGTGAGCGGACAGACGCAGAGGAGGAAGCTGAACAGGCCCTTTCTGGAGCTGGGAGAGGGAGCGAGAGAGATAGGGAGGTGGAGAGAGAGTGTGATGGTTGCATTAGAATAAATACACTGATTTGATGAGAGTCTGATAGCTTATCTGCTTAATCTCCACAGAAACTGGGAGTTTTGGGAACATCTATCCAATATCTGTGTGATCAGTACCTGCTGCTCATTTTGCTCAATACAATCAAATCCTCACAGCAATGTTCCTGACATGCGAAGGAAGGACAAACTCCCTGACACACACTGACCAGGTTGACCTCATCGACTGTGATGGGCTGAGTGCGGTAGCGGGCTCCTTTCTGCCTGCGTCTCTCAGAGGCCTCTGAACCGCCGTCCCCACCCGGACCCCTAGGACCTCCTGGAGCTCCAGGCATGCAAGGCTGAGAGAGTTTATTAAACAGAGCCAGCTTCTCACTCAGGGTCAGGTTGGAGCTGGCATCGTCCTCCATCTCCGGCTCAGCTGCACGAGGGTCACTGCAGAGGGGTGGGAGGGAGAGAGAGAGAGAGAGAGAGAGAACAGGTCATTACAAACAGAACGATATGACAGGAAAAAAAGAGATGGTCAATCTCCTGGGCCTTGAGATTATAGAGGCTCCACCCACTTGACTACTGCGTCCTCACAGGTGATTGGCTGAGTGAGGGCCCGGTTCTCACTGCTGCGGCGCACTCTGGGCTCACTGAAGCTGCTGCTGGAACGAGGCTTCAGGAAGGAGGACGCTTCAGGAGCTGCTGTCTTCTCGAGTTCCTAAGAAAGAGAAGGAGAAAAGAAAAGGAGGATCTTACAGATCTTACAGATCGTACAGAAGCTGAAAATTAGGATGGGCAGTACGATATGGTCAGCAGGGGTGACCTGTAGGAATGAGACCAACCAACTTTGAAAGTATTGATAAAGCACAGAACACAGAATGATGCATTTTAAAGAGAAAGACAGTCATCGTCATTCAGACATTAACACCATACCATTTCATTGATCATTGTTCAATCGTGGTCTCCAGCCCTCCTCCTGGAAAACTACCAGTTCCAGTAACACAAACCCAAATCTATCATACCCAGTTCAGCCAATCAAGATCTTCTGAAGGCAACTAGTTCATTTAGATCAAGTAGGATAGATTAGGGTTGGATCCAAAATATGACGAACATAAGCTGAACAAAAAGTTCATCAAGTGAGGGTGAAGACACGTGTAAACAGTGGTAAGGTGTTTCTACGATGGGGGGCCTTCCAAACGTTGAAAGGCAAGAAAAGGGCAGAGGAAGTAGCTGGGTAGTTTGGAGAGAGGTTTAAAAAGATCTCTGAACACTTAGAAATCAGCCATTCCAATAAAATAAAAGTAATAAGTGGAGCATAGCTGTTATCACGCTTAGAGAAATTAGCTGCACTATATGGACAAAAGTATTGGGACACCTGCTTACTCATCTTTGTTTCTTCTGAAATCAAGGGTACTACAGAGAGTATTTCCTAGGAACAGTCTGTCCTAGGAAGAAGACTTTCTACTAGATTTTGGAGAAGCATTGCTGTGAGGATTTAATTTAGGACATGTAATGGCAAGAGCGTTAGTGAGGTCAGGATGTTGGATGATCACCACCCCACCTCATCCCCATCTCATCTCCATCTCATCCCTGACTCCCCACCATCATTCCAGTGAACACAGTACTACTGCTCCACTGCTCAATGCAGGTTAGGCTGTACACCCCTCTAGCCCATGCCTGGCATATGTTTATCTGCTCCAGAGAGTCCTATTCTATTGGCAGTACTTCTCTACAGGAACTAGACAAGCTATGTGTGTATGTGCATCTGTGTCAACAATAAAATTTAAAAAAATATGTATATATATCAATATTTGTGTCCACAAACTTTTGTACCTAACACGTAAACTTGGCAAGTGCTGGACGAGGAGCCTAATGCTTTGTGCTTGTGGTATTTACATACCATTCAAATGTATGACCAGTCCAGCCCATTTCAAGCAAAGCTGGTCCTCCCTCACAGCTGAAGTGGGTCAGCGGGAGATGAATAAAATAGCAGGTGGGCAGCAGGCTGGGTAACGACCTGATAACGGATGGAACCCTGCAAGTCATACAGTAACCAAACACCCTGCGTGTACCGTTACCACCATGAGCGAGTGAGTGAGTGAGAGAGAGGTAGACAGAGGCAGGTGGGACTAAATCGAATTAAAGCAGTGTTTTATTTGTTCATTTTCACTCTTGCTTTGACCAAGCTAACTTTACACAGTGTGAAGCTTGAGGTGTGGAAGACCAAGAATACTTTCAAAGAAGATCTCATAAGGCCTTCACGAAGATCTAGCAGATTCTGGAGTGGTGGTGCTCTGCTCTGTTCCTGTGCAGCAACACCTGCACAAATAGGACCTTCATGGAAGATAGAGTTGCCAGCAGAAACCTTTTTATGCATCCTCACCACAAACCTGCAGCATCACAGCAGCCTCACAGCAAGCCTGACTCACTTTGGGAACGAGTCAATGGACTGACAGAGCCTAAATAGTTTGAACCTTTCGGTCACAATAAGCAAAGGTACATTCGAAGAAAAAAAGGGTGCAGAATTTCATGAGAAGGACACCTCTCCAACTGTTAAGCACAGGAGTGGATCAGTCATGCTTTGGGCTTGTGTTGCAGCCAGTGGCACGAGGAACGTTGCTCTGGTGGAGGGAAAAATTGCTTGAATTCAATTCCAGCAAATTCTGTAAACAAACATCACACCATCTGTGGAGAAAGCTAAGGATGAAGAAAGGATGGCATCTACAGTAGTGTAGTGATCCTAAACACACCTCAGAATGCACAATGGACTACCTCAAGAGACGCAAGCTGAAGGCCCTACTGACCTAAACATCCTCAAAAAAATCAGTGGAAAGACCTCAAAAGAGCTTGAGAACGAGAAGCCATAGGTCTCGGTAGAGGCTGTAGTACTTGACAAAATAGGTGTTACTGACGCTGGGTATCCAAATGTTTGCTTTGAGCCCTTCTGCTTTTTTACTATTTTGAAATTTGTCATTTTAAATGTTATGTCTTTTGGAAATCAGGCCATATTGCACTGACTTAGCTATATTTAGTTATTACAATTATTATTATTTATGTATTTTTTATTATTATTACTGTATTGTAAGGCTTTTTCCCAATAGGAATGAATGGGGTGCAAAAGTTCAAATGTCACAATATACAAATGCACTGGTAACACCCAACCAACCACATGGGGTACCACAGCAAGCACTTGGCAACATCTGAGCCACCACCTGAGACAATATAGTAACCATCTGAAATACCATAGCAACTAACTAGCAATCAATTGGACACACAGCACCACCATCATCACAGCAACCACCTAGAATACAATGACAACATAGCAACCACCTAGCAACAGCATTGCAATCACTTGGGACGCTAGATCAACCACATAGTGACAGTATAGCAACTGCGTTTCATTTAGGAAATACACTTTTCTAGTTATTATTATTATTAGTATTATTATCATTATTATTTTTATTATTACAATTACTATAGCAATATTTTAAATAGTGCCAAAGTAGCCAAAGTAATACACTAAGAACAAATGTTATCCGAAGTTCAATATGCAGTGTGTTTGGTTGCAAACAGCACATGTATAGTTGTCACCTGCTAAGAAGGTCACTGAAACCAGACCCCATAGGCAGGCAGCTCCTCACTGTAGTGGTGTACTCACTGCCCTGAAGTTACCCATTTAAACTCCACTCTCAAGGGAGAATATGCACTCAATGTCCAACTCAGATAAAAGCAATCCTGATGCTGATCCCCTAAAAATAAAGTAGACAGTGTTGCAATATCAGCAAGCTATAGTGCACCATCACATTACTTAATGCTCATTCACCCCATTATCTAATATCTATTTAATGCACACTTGACTTTCTGCAAACAAGAGCACTGCACCTGTCTGCAGAGACGGGTAGTGTTTTCTCAAACGTCTGCGATACATCTTATTTTGGTGGCTAGACAAACCGTCTTTTAGCTCAGGCAGTCAGTCTGTCAGTAAACACACACACCTGTAGGTCATAAATTACCACCACCACCACACATACACACATGGCTACAGTTTAAACTGAAGGACAATCACATTTGCGATCCCAAAAAGTGTGTTTCAGCTGCACTGATTTATAGTAAAGATCAATATGATCACCTAATGATTTTACAGAACTGTGCAGAAAGTGTTTATTTCCTCAGTAAAACACTGATATTAGAATAAACACGAATAACATTCATACAGAAAGTCGTGATTTTACATCACTGTGTTCATTAAAACATCTCCAAAGCTCTCCTCATGGAGTCTAGTGTTTATTATAGTGATCATCCAGCACCTGGTTTAGTAAATCAGAGCTTAATGATGGTAAATCAGGTGAGCTGCTGCTGCTGCTGCTGGGATTGAACACGTCCACGCTGTGCTGGCTGGACTCGGGGCGTCCAGGAGTCTCTGTTCTTCAGACTAGCTCAGAAGATCTCACTACTTTCTTCAGAATGAGAAGCTCTTGCTCCTTTTTACTGGATTTATGTTCACCTGCATCTGTTCTAATGAGATCTGGAGCTTCTACAGTAAAAACCCTCTTACTGCTGAGAGACATGGGGTTAAACAATGTTCCTAGGACCCTAAACCCTTCTGCACAGCATCATTCTGATTGTGGTTTTTCCTACAATTGCAGGAATTGTAGGGATTGGACCCTACATGAGCTCCTCCGTGTGAGTATGTGCCCTATTCTGACCCCAAGCTTATAAAGTATCGCCATATTGCTGATATCCGCAGAAATGCTGGATCTGATATCAGAGGAAAAACAACAACACGTTCTATCCAGGACAAAATCCAGCCTGAAACAGCACACACTCCCACTATGATGTTGTTAGCTGGGTGTATCTTCCTGTGGGGTGGTCAAATGTTTGAGTAGTCTGACTATGATAGCGTACTTTCAGATGATCATCTTAAGAAGAAGAGCTTCAATTAAAAACAGCTTATTTTAAAGCTTAAACATTATCTCTGGTATTGTGCCATCAATTTATAAAGCCCACCTCCCAGGTCAGAATAGAGGGACTGGGCTCGGGACATTGTTTGCAATATAGAAATCAAACCATACAGCCATTGTCGATGAGTAGCTATATTTTAGAAGGGGGAGGGAGAGCTGCTTTCCAAAAAAGGAAACCTACAGGTAACGTGGTAATGCCACAGATACGCTGCTTAAACCTGAAAATAATAGTTATATTAGTTATATAGGCAGTAATGCAAACATGCAGAGACCTGTAAGCCTGTGACTTTTCTCTTGCTTATGATTGGCTAGTTTTAGGTGTAGATTTAATAAAATCACATGAAAGAATTGTGACAGACTGCTAAAGGGACAGCGAGGGGTCCTCTTTCACTGCACTAAACAGATTCAGATGGAACTTACTTTAAACAGAGACATCTTGGCTGCTACGCTCATCTTGGCTCTGTCATCTGTCTTAACATCCGCTACAAAAGAGAGAGAGAAAAGAGCATATACAGCAGCAATGCATATGTACATGCATACATTACTATTTATGCATCATTATCAAACCTAATCAAACAAATAAACGTCCTTAATAAACCTTTTCACTTTTTGACATATTGTGAATCTGGCAGTTGCTCTTTACACTGTGTCCATACAGAGGAACCACAAGGAACCATGAGGAATCACTTAAACCTTTGATACATCTCCTAAACTCTTAGACTTATTACATTATTATTATAGTATTACATTGAATCAAATAGCTTGACAGTGATTCTATAGGAAATAGAAAGAGGCTGCTAGTCATTCATCAGCCATGCTGTTTTAATAATGTAATAATAGCAGTCATTAATGTGCCTTTATTCTACATGTACAGTGCAATTCTTCTCTTCATAAGTGCCAGCATAACTTCATGATGACATGACCAATAGAAATGCTCCAGGGAACATGGAATTCTTCGTAAAAGTTGACTTATGAACAACAGCTCTACTGAAAGGTCTGTGACCTAACCTCCATTGGACGTAAAGGACCCGTACCATGAACTTTGCAAAACACAGTGTCCAAAGTTTCATTTTTTCAGAGTTCATCCTGCTTTTGTTAAAGTAACTGTCTCTACTGTCCAGGGAAGAAGGCGTTCTGTTAGATTTTGGAAAAGCATTGCTGTGAGGATCTGATTGCATTCGGCGACAAGAGCATTGTCCTGAGGTCAGGATGTTGGGCGATCACCACCCCACCTCATTCTCAACTCATCCCAAAAGTACTGAATGCAGCACCACCATCATTCAATAGAACAGAGTTCTTTCACTGCTCCACAGCTCAATGCTGGGGGGCTTTATACCCCTCTAGCCCATGCCTGGCTTTAGGCATTAGGCATAGTGCCAATAGGTTCATGTTTATCTGCTCCAGAGAGCACATTATTTGCACATATGTGTCAGAAAAGGTTGCAACTTAACTTAAGGGGTGTCCACAAACATTGGGACATATAGTGTGTGTTAAACTTTTAAGCACCTTTAAGCTCTCTGGCTATCCCTCTTTTTGATACCCTGCCCCCCACCAACCGCCATTTACAACCACGTACAGTCATACACTAACAGGTTTACTCTATGAGATCACTATGGTTAGCCTAAAGCTGTGAGGTCACACGCTGACTAATCATTGGGCACTGAGCTCTGGCTTTCATCTGGAACCTCTTGAAAAAACATGTGGAGCATACACATACTTAAGCACACAGCTCATACAGCTCACACAGCTCATACAGCTCATTCAGCTCATATAGCTCATGCCTGTGCTAGCCATAATCCTCACCTGTCTGCACTACTGCAGGTGTGTACATTGCACATCACACACTCGTACACAGTCTAATGCCAAGAACACTCTGGTCTGCAGGTCTCGGGTCTTGTGAATGGCCGTCCTGTCTTCACTCTACAGTCCAGAACTAGGTCTAAAATAAGGCTGCAAGATTTATATCCACAGCCATTAAACCGGGGTTTATTATAGACCTCTACGACACTCAGCAGTCACTCTGACACAGGTCAATGTTGCCCGTTTCCAGATCTCACCACTATGCCACCACACTTTTCTGTCATAAATCCCTCCATTGGCACCATGCCTATGTCAGGTGTGGGCTAGAGGGGAGTAAAGCCCCCGAGCATTGAGCTGTGGAGCAGTGGAAGAACTGTGTTCTCTGGAACGATTGTGGTGCTCCATCCAGTACATTTAGGATGAGCTGGGGAGTTGGGGGTGAGTTGTGGTGGTGATCGTCCACTCTCCTGACCTCACTAACGCTCTTGTCGCTGAATGCAATCAAATCTTTACAGCAATGCTGCTCCAAAATCTAGTAGAAAGCCAGTAGAACTGTCAGTAGAGATATTTACTCCAACAAAAGCTGGATAAACTCTTGATTTAGGAAGAAACAATGCATGAGCAGGCAGGTGTCCCAATACTTTTGTCCATATAGAGTACAATGCTCCGTTTGTCTTACTTTGTTGAGTGTCTTTTTTCAGTCATTACAATAGTAATTTGAACATGCATGGGCAGTTTAGACTCACCTTTGTACCATTTCAGATTATTTACTGGATGTGGCTTAAATGAACAAACTGGGGAGGAGGGGGGGGTGTTCAAAAACTTTTGACCGGTAGTGCAACTGCCTTTCTACAAGCCCCGCCAGACATAAAACACAAATAGACGAGCGCACTGAACCTACACAAGGTCTCAGTCACATACCTACTGTCTCTAGAAGCCTGTTCAACACACACACACACACACACACACACACACAGCCAACACAAGCACACACACACTCTACCATCGGTACTCACCTGAGTTCTCCTGCTCCTTGTTGTCCATGGTCCTGCAGTGTGAAGAAAGCACGACTTAACAGGAGCAAAACACACACACTTCACTACGTACAGACACAAACACAACCACAAGCTCTTCAACCACCAGAATGAGAGACAGACACACACGTACACACACACACACACACACACACACACACACACACACACACGTCATTCAGACAAAAGACGAGATGATTTCACACAGATTTTATGACCTTGCTCCTTCCCTTTAGGGCAGCTGACACATACATACATACACATACACACACACACACACACACACACACACACGTCTATGCAGGTTAATACCATGACATAATAATCTTCCTTAAAATGATAAGCTTTCACTCACACCCGCTCTAGACGTTCTGAGAGAGAGAGAGAGCACTGTGTGCCATTTTGGCATCAGCTGGCATTTTTTAAGTGTTTTGTGGTTTTATCCTTTTTAGGAATGGCTTCTTTAGGAATGACACGTCCCTCCAATGCTTTGTCAACATGATAAGCTATCAAGCTCAAAGAAATTTCCCAGTGTTTTTAACCTACACTCTTAAAAGTAAAGGTGCTACAAAGGGTTCTTTGAGCGCTGCCATTGAAGAGTCACTTTTGGGTCCAAAAAGAGCCATTTTTGTAAAAGATCTGTGAGTGTGAAGAACCTTTACATTGGCAAAGAACTTTTACACCCATTTCTTTAAACCTTTAGAAGATTCTTCACACACACACACACACACACACACACACACACTCTCTTTTACAAAAGTGGTTCTTCTATGGCAGCGCTCAAATAACCCTTTATAGCCATTATTTTTAAGAGTGTAGTCTACCTACAGCATCTGTGAGGTATGGTCACATTTTTGGACCGAAAACCTACAATGTCAGTCCAATGATGGAATGACCTATGATGAAAGGAGGTGCAACATTAGTAGTTATATATAGTAGTATATAGCAGCACCACCTGGCAGCAGGTGGGGAGGGGTTGAGTTCTTTACCCAAGGATACAAGCAAGAGTGCCCAGTCAGTTGTGGGATCGGAACCCACAACCTTCTGCTTGCTGGTACATATATCTTACCACTCTGCTATCAGCCACCCCAAGTGTGTGAATTATCATTGAAGCAAACATAATATTCTGGTTGCATTCTCTTTCCAGGGTAGTGGTGGCTCAGTGGTTAGAGTGCTGGGCCCTTGAGCAAGGCTCTGAACCCTCTCTGCTCCAGCTACTGAATCAGTTAGTTATAATTTAATATAATTTAATTATCCAAATTACACTATGCCCTGTCTGGCTGCGCTGCAGTGACATCCGGAAAGCAGCTCCACCTGGTGTGGGGGTTGAGTTCCTTACCCAAGGGCATGAGCACCCAGTCAGTCTTGGGATTTGAACCCACAACCTTCTGGTTGCTGGTTAATATTTCTTACCACTAGGTTACTAGTCAACCCTATTTTCTGAATTATCATTGCCCTTACCCATCTCCAGGTGCTGATTTAGATCATTATATTTCATTGGTCCACATTCCACTAGGGCATCAGTACAGCATCATCCCATAAAGCAGCCCTGGGATTTGAACACGCAACCTTCTGCCAACCCAGTTATGGTGAGGTGGTTAGAGAACTGCCATACTAATAACAGGGTTGTGGGTTCGATACACAACCACTCGATACACCTTTGGACCCTTGACTATAATGACAATAAGGGCAAATTATTAGTAGTACTATTATTAGTATTCCTCTAGTTTGGTGTATTGTCTCGGTTTTACTAGCCTCAAATGAAACTGCTTTACAGCTTAATTCCCAAACACAAAGGATTCATAAGTGTGTTGCAAAACAAAAATCACATGTGGTTCACTGACAAAATTCAGCAACTCCCTTGTGGCTTTTTTTAAAGATTTTTTACATTTTCTAAATAAATTAATAACTAAACTAATTTAGTTACCAATATTAAGCCTTATTATCCAGTAACCAGCAACCCCATCTCCTCCATCACTCAGCACAATGCCAGCCAGTAGCTAACATAAACAAATGGCAGTTAGTGTTGTCTCCTCCAAGCATGTTCAGATGGGCAGTGGTGGCTCAGTGGTTAGAGCTCTGGGCTATTGGATGCTATTGATGACAGGGTTGTGGGTTCGATTCCTGGGCTCAGAAAGCTTCCACTGTTGGATCCTTAAGCAAGGCCCTTCTCCCTTTCTGCTCTGGAGTTAAAATGCAGAGGACACATTTCGCTGTACAGTGACAAATACGTGCACCTTTAATGAGCAGCAGGTCCAACTAACGGTGGAGAAGAAGGTCCAACCAACCCACCAAAAAAGGGCCACCTATGCTACCTGGGACTGGGACTACAATTGGAGTGCTTAAGTAGTTATTAACAGACACGTACCCAACTGTACAGACAGCCGTGGTTGGTAGAAATGTAATTAATAAGAATAACTCTCCACCTAGGCTTTCCCAGATTTACCCAAACAGCAGGCGCATGTAAGGACATGCTAAAACAGCTCCATACCCGCAGCTCTCCTGCATCTCATTGGCTGTGACAGGCTGGGTTCGGAAACGCTCGCTTGTTTTGCGGCTCCCCGCTGCCCCCGCAGGCAAATACCGACGAGTGCGCCGACGGCCGCCCTCAGGACCCGCTTTCACCGTCAGTTCCAGAGCCCGGTCAGGGCCTCCATCTGCATCACTGGATTAGGGAAAACAGTGAGAGAGAAGAGGATGAAGAAAAGGTCATGCTAGCTACCATCCTTATATGTAAGTATTAAGTGTACAACACCATCCAAACAGTGCAAGTGGCATCAACACCAGGGTCAGTCCATAACATCACAAGCCTGATGTGGATCTTAGTCCCATCTCTGCGATATTCCAGAAAGATGATGTCTTGCATTGAAAAAAAGGGCTTTTTGGCCATTGCTAGTCCCTATATTTAGCCTTCCAGCATGTTTAGGAGAAAACTACAGATCAAAAATCCAGATTTTTTAAGTTCCTCTAGTCTCTTAACACCTGACAGCAAAAGTGATTACTGTCATCCCGCTCAAAGCAGTCCGAACAAACCTTATTTTGGTTGCCATTGGTTTTGTGTGATTAGAGGCTGGTGTAAATATTTAGCAGCTACTAGCTCCTAGTAGCTAGTTTGTGCCGTGCAACCGGTTTTGATCAGAGGTGTCAAGTAAAGAAGTACAAATACTTCGTTAACTTTCTTTAATAGAAATGTTGGTTCTCTATACTACTATACTGGAGTAATTATTTTGTACTCCTATTACTTCTACTTCTTACATTTTAAAAATAACCTCATTACACCTATTTCATATATTTTCATTCCGGTTCAAATAATGTTTTTTTCAACATTAACATTTTAATACAGTGTTATAGTCATTAGGGTTTTTAGAAAAATGTTTTGGTTTTTTTTTGTTGGGGGGGTGGGGGGGGTTAGTGCACTGCAGGCCCCTGTGGCGCGACCTTAGCTTTTGGACTTTTTTTTTTCTTCCATTACTTTTACTTTTATACTTTATTTACTTCTGAAACCAGTACTTTTACACTTTTACTGGAGTAAAAAGCTTAAATTGTTCTTCAACTTCTATAGAAGTCATTTTAAATCCTAGTATCTCCACTTCTACCTGAGGAATAAATGTGAATACTTTGGACACCTCTGGTTTTGATTTAGTAATGCAGAAACCTGAACTTAGTAAACACTTACAGTACAACTAGCCTACACTTAAACTTACACACAACTGTTGCATCCGGGCCCTGTCTCTCAGAAATGAATGAAGACACAAGCCTAAACATGTGTTTGCTGATACTATTTTGTTTCTATAAAGCAAATCTGAGATTGTCAGTAGGACACTAAAATCTGGCGAGCAGGTTATCCACTATTGTTAAAATGTTTTACAGGTTAAAGCTCATTAAACCTCATTAAACCTCAAGCTCAGCCACAGGTGCACGTGACCGTTATCATCACCAGGCATCTTGAAATGCACGTGTATCACCAGTTTAGACATGATTAGACATATTAAGTCATTCATTACACACACATCCAGACACCATTCTCAGTTGAGCTTTAAAGTGCAAAGAAACGAGACAAGCACACATGTCCCTACGCTTTTTCAGAGGGAGCTGAGCTCCGGCTTTGCTCCAGCAGGGAATTCTTCAGCTTTCCCACAGATACATGGGTGTGCAGCTGGGGGGCGTCTCCCCCAGCCAGCGTGCCGGACGGATCCAACGCACGCTGCCTGGAGAGGGGCAATAAGGAAAGAGGAAAAAGTTGGACAACATGGAAGACGATAGGGTTCCACGTAGTTGTGCAGTAATTATACTCAATAGCGACCGGTTGGGGAGATACAGCCGGTCTCCCAGTGTGTGTGTATAGTAAACATGAATGTGATTATTTTTTTTGTGGATTACTTTTAAGCACTACTTGATCTGGATTAGTTTTACCCAGGGGTGGTCATGCCCTTTCGTAGAGGGATATGACTGGTCATGTTGTAGGATAAAGCATCTGTGTAATTTATCCCACTTCCCACAGATAGCCTGCAGTGAAAGGTCACCGTCTGGATGTACCCCTTAGTATTAAATGACAGGCACCACATTTAATAACAATAACAACCTAATAACACAGCAGCAGGTGTTGTTATTACATTACTGTAAATGGGCTTGGAGCTGGTCTGAACTTTGCAAAACAAAGGGGACCAGAAAGTAAAGGTTCTAAAGGCTCTTGGCTCAGATGTGTAGCTCTAGGATAGACAAACGTCCTATAATTCAAAGCTTTATACAATAGAACCTTTAGACAAGGCAAGCTTTTTTGCCAAGGACTTTTTAAGCGTAATGATAATGTAAATAAGTAATAAGTACTAATAGATCCATAAGACAAGAGTCTTACCCCTACCCTATCTTTAGATTGCACACAATAGGTTCTTGGTGCAATGCCTTGGAGGAACCACTTTTGCTTTCCTAAAGAACCAAGTCTGGAATAGCTTTGTGAGTGTGATGAACCTCTAAAAAGACTTAAAGGGCTTTCTTTTTCAAATTTTAGCCCAAATACCCAATCCCCATTCATATCTAGCAATGCCTCCAACACTAGAAGGGTGAGGACTAGCATATGTCTCATCCAAGACATGTAAAGTCAGCCATCGCCTTTTTTCCAACTGCCACTGGTGCAGCATCGCTATACGCCAGGTGGAAAGCTCAGCTCCCCAACTCCCCAGCTCCGATACAACAGCTAACAGATGCCTGTGCTGACCAACATCACACTGGGAGTGATGTGGGGAGGAAGCTCAGGTTAACAATCAAAGCTGGATCCAGTAAGTTGACTGGGCCTGAGGGATCTGCATGAAGGTAAGCTCTCCAGGAGCTCCAGGAGTTGGTGACCACTATTCTATGGCATCATTGAAGCCCCTTTAGGCCCCTGTGAAATGCAAGAGTGCATACCAAGAGTGGATGCCTAGAGTGTTTACTATTATATACAAGTTCTGTATGTATTACTACTGCAGGAAGTCCCATAACCACCAGGTAAAAGTATTCCAGCTCAAACAGAGCTTTACGCCAACTCATGGAACTTGAATTGTGAGTGAATTGAGAAGACTGGTATGAATGGGTGGGTGGATGGAGCAAAGAAAGAATGGGGCAAACAAATGAACCCATCTGAGACAGACCATCTGTGCATCAGCCATCAGGTGAATGGTGGTAGGACCAACAGTGCTCTCCTTAATCAGCTCCTTCTTACTCACAAAAACGATATAGTGGTTTGCACAATCGCTGCAGCCCACAATCATTCCAAAACAAACATGGGTGCGACCATAATCCAGTGTGAACAATGAGAACGTCCACGCGGACAGTGCATAATCTCAACATAGCAAATTAATAACTGAGCTAAAGTTAACTGGCCAGTAAAATGAGGGTCAGGTCTACCAATTCATACTGACCCCTTCATGTCGTACAATATCATAATGTGAAAATATGTGACTGGCAGTGTTATATCATTCTTCCTCAACTCCAACATGATGGCATGTGGGCTTTAATTAAGGGGTGTTTTCTACGTTTTTTAGTCTGCTGACTGTCTGGCGTTGTTATACAGATAAATAAGGTGAAATGAAAGTGTTTGTTGTAATATTTCTTTAACTAAAGTGCTGCTTTTTTCATTTAGCGCTTACTCTAAATATACCTTTCCTTGTACATCTTACAAATTACTGTCTTCTTTCATTTCATTTTTCTTCTTTCAACACTTTACTGTAAGGAACATAATTGTGAGGTTTATTCTAACTTTTAATAATAAAGCCTAACCTAGACATTTCTAAATGATAATAATAATAATAATAATAATAATAGTAATTGTGATCTTTTTTAGTATATTATCTAAGCTCTGTAATGTAACTCTCACTAATAATTGTATTATTAGATGTAATATTGCACTGTAAACACTTTGTTACCACCCTGTTATGCAGTATTAAGTATTAAGTGCTGTTTAGTCTTGTCCAACCTGAAGCACTTTTGTTGGAGCACATTCAAAGATTTTTTTTTTTGCAGCTGAAGTACCATGACCCGATACTGAATCTGTGATGAAAACTGACTGATTAAATACTTATATTTTTAGAGCTTTTCAGGCTCTGATTAGCGATAAAGAGAACATCCCCTAAAATTCTTCTTGATGCATTAGTGGTTATTAAACTCTGGCTGCCTTAATAAACTTACATCAAGCAATACATCTGGCTCTATCTAGAACTCACGTAAATCAAAGTGCTGCCAATAACATTAGTTTAGATAGCAATTGATCCTCAAACATTTGCATAACAGGGTGGTAAATGCGTAATTACATTACTACGATTAATAGTAATCGATTATCAGTAATTGTGACATAACAATAACTTCCAGTTATGTACTAATGTACTATAGATCATTATAAATACATAAATAATTAAAGTTTAATGCATAAAAAATCTATTAGAAATGTCTAATTCAGTCTTTATTAAACAAATACTACTAATTTTGTGTTCCCCAAAATAGTGTTACTATTTTATTGAGTATTCCTAATATTAATTTATTTGATGTTTTATTTCAGCTGTATTTTTGTTACCTAACAGATAACATATTTTAATTGCATTAATTGTTTTGTTATTGTCATATTTGCATGAAAAGTGCTCTACATGAACATGTTGTTATTAATATTAACAAGAATATCATGAATATCAATGGACTGATTAATTGAATCCCTACAATATTTCAATGCTTTTATTCACAGAGCAATTGTGACCTAAATATTTCAATATTTTAATTAATTTACTGTTTTCCTTGTTCTTTTCTTTATTTATAGTTTGTTTGATGCCCCTCCTCTGTATGCCATCTTCCTAAGCACAGTTACTGTAAATATGCAAATAAAACCAATGATATAAATTGAGAAAACAAGCGAATAGATATTAGAACACCAACACATCATAGATTTACAATAACAAGACTGGCCATAAATACTACGATAAATAATAATAATAATAATAAACAATAATAACAATAAAATAAATAATATAAATAAATAAAAGGGGGGGGGGGGTCACCCTCACCTGTTCGGGTAATTGTTATCCATTTTAGCATCCCCCTCGTATCCATTGGAGATTTTAGCATGGGACAGCTCCTCCTCAGGAGCCCTCACGCTTCCATTAACCCCACCGGATTGGCTTCTGTCTGCAAGACCAGAGTCATGGCGGGTGCCACGCCCTTCCCTCTCCCTCTTGGACCACTTGGAGGGCAACTCCTCCTCCTGGTTACCATAGCGCTCAGCCAGCTCCCGCCTCCTCTCGGCCTTGTAGCGGGCGATCCGCTCCGCTCGAGATTCCGGGGCTGGATTTTCCATCGTATCCATGTGGTCGCTTCCCGTCTCGTCACGTGCCGTTTTCTTCCCGACTTCTCCTAGGTAGCTAAAGAAGGCCCCGCTGAGTCCTCAGCCCGATGAAGGAGTCAAAACAGCAAAAAAAAGGCCTCGAACCAATTAGCAGATGTGAGAGGAGTCCAGTGCACCAATCAGACGGCTGCCCATCGCCGTCCTTATTGCTCCTTTAAGGACGCGGCACTGTGGAGAAATCAGAGAACCATCAGTTAAGTGCGCTACCTCAAACATTCATCAACTCCAGCTGTTATCTTCTCAGAGCTCAGAGGACCATTCATTAGTGCCCCGGGTAAAGCACTCTTGGCTAACGTCTACAGCTAATCAAATGGAGTAGGCCTTCATTATTGCATCAAAACACACTCAGACACTCTCTGCACACACACAGAAAACCGACCTGTGTGCCCTGTACCTTCTCAGGCCCTGAAGAAGGGGCAAAACCGGCCTGTCCACACACCACTCTGAGTTTAAGATAACTGTGCCCACCTGTTAAATGTGTCAGCTATAAAATTAGCACCCACCTCCGTCTATTCTCAAACCAGCATGCCATCTAAAGAGAACCATCCATCTTTTTTTTTCTCTCTCTCTCTCTCTCTCTCTCTCTCTCTCTCTCTCTCTCGGTAAGACGACCTGGTTTGGTCTGCTGCTCTAGCATTTGGGAATCTCCCCTTGCACTGTAATTTAAAACCTTTGATACTCAGCTCAACTCAGCAACCTTCTCACCGTCCACTCAGCAAACCAGCCACTTCAACAACACCCAGCTGAAGCCTGGTGTTCTAGAGATGGCTGGATATTGACAGCTAGACTATCAGCGATCCCAATCCGATCCCAAGCCAGAAACAAGACTCGGATATCTAGATATGCAGAGCCTGATACACTTTTCATAAGTGCAATCACAAACGTTTTAAAGCTCCCTTAATGCCAGAACTGGCATTTTTCATTTGGCTCATGTGCTCCCCCTACGGGTTGGGAGTGAATACACCCCCCCCCCCTTCCCATTGCCATTTATATTTACATATGTAAATCACACTTTGACTGCCTCCTCTTGGACATCTGTACACATGCATTTGTGGACAAGCTAAGAGATACAGAAGCGGCATCTAAGGGTAAAGAAGTAGTAATATTAGAGGATTTTGCTCTAATAACGCAGTGGCAGCAGTTCTGGAGAAAGGTCTCCTGCAGCTTGTGCAGTAGCAGCGTTCCCGGGCCGTAGTGGCAATGACAGAGATGCTGTTCTCCCAATTACAGTCAGTGGAGCATCAACATGTTTCCGAAGCTGCTATTTAATACATATACTACACAATGTGTCTCCAATGCAAAATGAATGCTTCTGTTCGAGCAGCCGAGTCAGTTCCAGTGATGCTTACTTGCCATCCTTTAAGGCACATGGAAGCTTGCCACACTTGGTCCAATTAGTATTTTAAGAGGGGGGAAAAGATCAGTGATAAAATGTTATATGAATATTTCATATGTTAATTTTATATTCATACAGTTCTTAATAAACAGGGCTTTACTGACTGGCATGACCACCAGTTCTCAATGGTCTAATGTCTTAACCGGGAGTGGAGCTAATCCAAACTCTTGTTTTTCTTATTTGCAATTAATTTTATTAATTAAAAAATTAATAAAATGACATTTTTCCTAATTGTCAGGAGATTTTACTGACATCACGATAAAAAAGTTGCTAATTTTAGGCCCAATATCACTGACGTTTTCACCAATACCACTAAAAGGTGGTCATTATTACAGACCTACTGATATCAGTCTGTATCAGCCTGGTCATTTTTTTTGGGGGGGGGGGGGCTTTGTGGGCAACAGGTGGACCATCACACATTCATAATACACTATATGTCCAAAGGTTTGTGGATACCCCTTCTAATTAATGCGTTCGGCTACTTTAAGTTACACACATTGCTCAAACAGCTGGTCTAGTCCCTGTAGAGAAGTACTGCCAATTGAATAGGACTCTTGGGAGCAGATGAACATGTACCTATTGGCACCATACCTAATGCCAGGCGTAGCATGGGTTAGAGGGGTATAATGCCCCTTCTGCAATGGAAGAACTGTGCTTTCTGGAATGGTGGATGGTGATCCATCCAATATTTTTGAGAGGAGTTGGGGAGTACTTTTTCTTATATGTGTAAAAATCACACATGCCATTGTTCCCATCAACAAACAAAGCATAAACCAGCACCAGGTGCCACATAATGCCCAGTGTACGTACAGTAATATTAAGTATCTGACCACTGGGTGGGGCAAATGCAGGGGTCAAGGGAAGAGCAAAGCTCTATTTTAGCAAGCGCTAGTCAAATTTAGAAGTGATTCAATGGTCCGCCGTTTCCTAAACAGGACAGGGAGCGGATTCTCCACCTCACAGCTATATTCACGCCGTCGCTCCCAGCTCTCTGTGCGGTTACCCATGGTTACCTGGTCGCCAGGCTGCTGGTACGACACAAACAAAGCTGAGCTCTAAGACCCATACATAAATAATTACATCATAGCCTTATCAGACGGAGGCCGTCACGGGCTGGGCGTGTCAGCGGTGGAGCTCAGATACAGAGAGAAGCAGCACAATGAGAATTTACTCTGCACTGGTTAATATTAACCAAATGCAGTGTTTCAGTTACAGCAAATAAACGAGTTGTGTGTGTGTGTGTTATGTGTGTGGTCTGTCTGGAGCCAGTGTGGATGCTTAGGGCCTCCACGGTCCCAAATATGCGAACTGTTAGTGTCAGCATTCCTGGCCTATCCGGGCTCCCAGCTGAAACACAATAGGCTCCTTCCAACAATAGAACACAGAGCCAGCCGTACCCAACCCAGCATGGAGAGGGTGCACAGTCACTCAGTTCGTCCCCCAGTGAGAGCACTACTAGGAGCATTTTTGAGACGTATTCACCAACCGTTCTTAAGAAGAAACGTCTTCTTAAAACCTACTAAGAGTTTTTAGGAAGAGCCTGACATTCGGCAGTGTTCTATTATTTGGGTTTTTTCAGTTTAAGAGGATCCATCTTCATCAGATCCTAGCTGTGAACAATTCTACAGTTTAACAACATTATGAATGAGACGTAGACTTTTGTGAAGATCCATAGTGCAGTAGCACCTGTCCGGCTTGGCGAGGCAATGACAGTCAGTGGCTCATCTACATGATTCTGAAGCTCATATTACTAAATAATACTAAAATGCTACATAATGTGCCTTTAATGCAAAATTTTCAAACAGCAGGCACATGGAAGTTGCACAAGTGGTCCAGTTGGTATTGGCCTTAGTACTGATTTTAAGGAGAAAAATAAATTCATATTTGATATATTTTATACATTTAAAAAATAAATTTTTGCTTATTGTAAGGAGATTCCACTGCCACATTACGATCAGAAAAAGTTGCCTCTGCGGCTCTCATCATATATGTGACGTAGCCTTTTTGTTAGGACTTTTCTCAAGAACAAATTGAAGAAAAGTCTTGAGGCCTAATGTTAGCAAAAGCGATGGTCGAGAAAGTCAATTTCAGGTTGACTTTAAAATCATATAAGAACCACTTTTGATTTTTGATTAAAAATAGAAAATATGTGAAGTATGAATGTAAAGAATCTTTGCATCAGGTGAAAGTTCAAGTCTGTTTAAAGAACCAAGGTCAAAAATTTGCCTTTTTGATTACAGGTTGACTTCAGTGCTCTTACACTCATATAAGAACCAGAACGGAACCTGACTTTTAAACTTCTAAAGGTATTTTTCCAATTTTAGGTTGTTTATACTTCACACTTCGTTTAAAACCATCGTTCTTTAAGGAATCACAAGTGGTTCCTCTATGGCAGCGCTCAAGGAACCCTTTTTGGCACCAATTCATAAGTCAACCTGAAAAAAAAAATCACTTTTTACCTTTTTAAGTCACTTTTTTATTCTTATGTCTTTGCTAATGTCATATAATGCACCATCCTGCATCTTGTGTCATTCAAATGTCATATTTCTTGTTGTCTGCAACCTCTGATTGAAGTTAGGTACTATACCTAATGGGCCAGGGGGTGGTATAAAGGCCCCCCCCCAATAATTGAGATGTGGAGCAGTGGAACTGCGTTCTCTGGAATGATGGTACTCCATCCAATGTTTTTGGGATGAGGTGGGACATCTTTTAAACCCTTATATCTTAAAAATAAAAGGTGCCAGAAATGGTTCTTTGAGGGATGCCATAGAAGAACCATGTTAGTAAAAGAAAATTAGCCCAGAACACTTAGCACTTACAGCATTAGCAATAGCCAGAGCAATACACAGCATGGAACTGCAGGACAGCCCAGTGTGGAGGCACTGAGGTAGCATTAAGTTGCTGTGTTCTGTTTGCCTCATCTGAGTGATTTAACAAGCTTAGTCAGGTAATTCCTGCCTGCCAAGGTCCTCAGGGCAGAGTGTGAGGGTGTGTGTGTGTGTGTGAATATGTGTGTGTGTGATTAATATAACAAACACAAATATGAGGAATAATTTTGTTCACAGATTGTTCCCAAAGATTAATCTTAAAGATTAATTATAAATACTGAACATAAACACTGCATTAGTGCCCAACATTCCAAAAATTCTATAAATGTGTTCACAAGGACACACACACACACACACACACACACACACACACACACACACAACTCAGTTTATTGCTCTGCTTACCTTACAGCTATAAAGCAGTAAAGCATAAGTGCGACCTCATGTCCAACATGCATGCGTCCAACAGTGAACACACATCCACAGACAGAGTGTTAATGACAGTGAGAGCAGGCAAGAGACAGAGGGGCTTAGAGAGCGAGAGAGCGAGAGAGAGAGAGAGAGAGAGAGAGAGAGAGAGAGAGAGTCACGTGAAGAGTGTAGGGAATGGAAGAGAATGGAGCTGGTTGATGTTTGGGATCGGTTAAACTCATAAGTCACTAATCCAGTAACTCTATCTGACACAGACATGTGCTAAGCACACACACACTCGGTCACCAGTAAGACTGACCAGGCTCACAACCACAT
The DNA here is from genome assembly GCF_030463535.1 of Salminus brasiliensis. Lineage (NCBI taxonomy): Eukaryota > Metazoa > Chordata > Actinopteri > Characiformes > Bryconidae > Salminus > Salminus brasiliensis. Next base: position 32,639,346 of record NC_132889.1, on the reverse strand, counting down.
GGGCCTAAGACTGGCTGAATGAAACACCAAACACAGCTATGGGTGTGTGTGTGTGTGTGTGTGTGGCCAGCCAGTGGACAGCATGTTTTTAACACTTCACAGTTCACACCCATACCAGCAGTGCCATCTCTGCACCTTGTTGAATCACTCTTGTGCAATTCCAGGACAAGGACACACTGGTTGCATCATTATTTACAGCAAATGACAGTAAATAAGGCGGTTATTGGCACAAATCTGAAGTTTAAAAAATATAAAATATAAAATGTGGTTGTTTTCAATGTAAGGTCATATTTCAACAGCATTCACTGTCTACCTGTAAGTTACTGAGGACGTAAGAACAGTAGCACTGCTCACTGATAAGAGATAAGAGGCTTTCTTGGTCCTTTGCACGAGAACATGTGCACAGGAACTCTAGTGCAGAACACTCTGCGAAAGGAACAGAGATATACTACATGAAGACCAAGAGATAAAAACATATAAACACACACAAAGGTCATAAAAACACCATTTAGCTGCCATTCATTGCTGGGAAACAATGCAAAGGACTGGTAATGGTAATATAATAATATCAATCAAAACAATAATAATATAGTATGCACTATAGTATAAGGTGTCTTGGTCACCTCCCTCACTAGTCTTCTTGCACAATCACTCAGTTTGTATGGACGGCCTGCTTTAGGCCGATTTACATGTGCCATATTCCTTCCGTCAAATCCCTTTTTTCCCTTTTTTCTCCCAATTTGGTACAGCCAAATAATCCCCCAGCACTAGCAATGCTCCCAACACTAGGAGGAAGGAGGCCAAGGCCTTAACATGCATGCAAAGCCAGCCACCTCCTCTTTTCCACCTGCCAAAGCAGCATCACCAGGCAGCCAACGCGTTCAGAGGAAAGCACCACATTCCCAGCTCCACCACACCAGCTAACAGACGCCTGTGTCGGTCAAAACGCTTCAAGAGTGATGGGGGAGAGAGCTCCATGTACCCATCTACACACCTGGAGAGGGCATGGCCAATTGTGCTCTCTCGGACTCTGGCTGCTGATGGCAAAGCGGCATGGCTCGGGGGCCTCCTGGTCATAGTGGTAGTGCATTAGACACTGAGCCACTCAGATGGATCTGCTATACAGTGAGGTAAAACTTGACCCTCTTCCAAAGAGTGACCAAAGCCATGAGCCACATTATGATACACTATCAAACTGCAACTTTTATGCAAACTGTTTCATTTCTGGTGGGGTTTAACCGTGGCGAGGACAGTAAAACTAAGAAGCAGCGATAAAAACACATAAACCACCCTGTGTAACACACACCATCTACAGTGGTGTATGTAAATTATTTTAACCTGTATGTAAAACTGTGTGAGAGGAGTAAACACTTCCAGCTGCTCAAACCTCCCACTGCTCAACTGGTCTACAGTGTGCTGTTCATCCAGCACCAGCAGCTAACGATCCAGTACTGATCCAGAACTGAGCCCTGAAAAGGGCTCCAGCCAAGGTGAGAAATGACCGGCTACAAACGCCCCCTCATATTCAACATTTTTGCAAGGTGGCATAAAAGGGTGACCAGACGTCCTCTTTTTCCCCAGACGTATGTCCTCTTAACAGGATCTTGAAAATGCAGACGGTCTATTTCAAACTGCGTAAAGTTTTAATCGCCTCATATTCAGTGTGCGGCTGTTTACAGCTTTAAACACTTTGTCTTCCACTTCTATATAAATTCCATGTTCTCTCTACAATAATGGCTCTATATGTAGCTGCTAGTGTTGCACTGATACATGTCGTAAATGATACCGATACTGTATCGGTGATACATGCCGTAAATGATACCGATACAGATAACGTAAATGCCGTAACGACCTAAATGCCATAAATGATACCGATACTGTATCGGTGATACATGCCGTAAATGATACCGATACCGATAACGTAAATGCCGTAACGATCTAAATGCCGTAAATGATACCGATACTGTATCGGTGATACATGCCGTAAATGATACCGATACCAATACCGTAAATGCTGTAATGATCTAAATGCCGTAAATGATACCGATACTGTATTGGTGACACATGCCGTAAATGATAACGATACCGTAAATGCCGTAACGATCTAAATGCCGTAAATGATACCGATACTGTATCTGTAATACATGCCGTAAATAATACCGATACCGTAAATGGCGCAATGATCTAAATGCCGTAAATGATACCGATACTATATTGGTGATACATGCCATAAATGATACCAATACCGAAAATGCCGTAACGATCTAAATGCCGTAAATGATACCGATACTGTATCGGTGATACATGCCGTAAATGATACCGATACCAATACCGTAAATGCTGTAATGATCTAAATGCCGTAAATGATACCGATACTGTATTGGTGACACATGCCGTAAATGATAACGATACCGTAAATGCCGTAACGATCTAAATGCCGTAAATGATACCGATACTGTATCTGTAATACATGCCGTAAATAATACCGATACCGTAAATGGCTCAATGATCTAAATGCCGTAAATGATACCGATACTATATTGGTGATACATGCCATAAATGATACCAATACCGAAAATGCCGTAACAATCTAAATGCCGTAAATGATACCGATACTGTATCGGTATCTGTGCCGATACTGGCACTTACACACAGTAAATTTTGGTCGAGCTTAGCGAGATTATGCTTCCCTACTTGCTTACTGCATTATGGCGATTTTTACTGCTTTATAGCTCTGAAGCTTTTCAAATGTACAGTTACTCAATCAGTACATGCTGTTCTTTTTTTTAAGGATTATCAGGATTTTTTGCCATCTATCGAGTATTTAAGTCAGAGTTGGTAGTATTGGTACTCAGTATCGGCAGATACCTGAAAATCTGGTATTGGTATCGGAAAGGAAAAAGTTATATCGTGCATCCCTAATAGCTGCATCTACACGACCACTGGTAGCAGGAGATGACACCAATGTAAATCTTCAGTGTGATCTTTAGAGAAGACAAAAAACTTCTAAACTTTCAATGTAAAAAGTTTGTATTCCAAGATAAGAACAGCTGCCAGATTTGAGTGTAAGGGAAAAAACTAATTAAGTGGACCAAATATTCTGAGATGTCCAAATCACCGACCAGATCAATGTCACACACAGTTATAGCCTGTCTCTCAGACTAGGTGGACTAAAAACCCACTGAAGAGAAATCTGAAGATGAAACTTTAAAAGAGCAGTGCATGCAAGACACCCCAAGAATCTCTCAAACAACAGCTGAAAGACTCTTAACTGGGTATAAAAAGCATTTACAAGCTTTGATGCTTGCAGGGTGCCCAAACTTTTGCTTCGGGACCTTTTACTTTCCTGCTATTGTGAAAATTTTAATAATGAGACTCACTGTATAGACATATAGAGGTTAGTATATCGCTGCTGTCCAATGAAAAACACTTTGTAATATGTCCATTCTCCATGGTTTGAGCCCTGTAGCTGCTCTGAACACTGTGTCAATAATGCTGGATGAATAACCCATAATCTCCTATTTTACCCTCATTCATCCATTCAAACATAGATTAAGTGCCCATTTTGGACAGTGGCGATAACGGGCCTAAAAACAGAATTGCCAGGACTGTCCAATAGTCCTTCACCTTTTCTCCTACGGGGTTGACCTTATGCAGCTAACTCTGTAAAACACTCAAAAGGACCAGAGCTGGGACAGCACTGGCCTGCAGGCTTCTGCAGGTCAGCTCCAAGGTCCAACCCTTGCAGTCTAACACGCCTTATCCAGCTAATGAAGGCCTTAAAGAGAATGCTATATCTAAGTTTGTCAGATTAAGGCTGGAACAGAACTCAGTAGGAGAGATCTCTCCACAGAGCAGACCTGGGCCAGCTGGCAACTCACTAACAGAGCCACCTAGTCTCAAATTTGCTCACTTGCTCATAAGTGTAAGTGCAAACTATTTAAATGCCAGTGTGTGGATCAAGCCAGAAATCCACTTTACGCTCATACAGACAATGCATGTCAATATTATGGGGATCTGAACTGTGCAGACTTGCTTATTGCAAAATGATCATATTTCACTCCCAGTGCAAAGCCCTGGTCCAGTAGGAGTGCATCCAAATACCCAGAGCTGGTTTTAGACCAAACGTGCAATTCTCTCTTGCTCAAAGATGAAAGAATTAAGATGAAACAACAGGAACTGGTCGTTTTACAAGATTTCTAGTCGTAGTTTGTCTTAGAACGATTGGCAACACCGAATGACAGCCAAATGAATGGGACTTACCTGCTCTTCACACGGGTCAGCTGTGCTAGCGAGCACAAGAGCTGCGCATGCGCACTGGACATCGGGCAGAGGGTGTGAAAAGCCCTTTTAGGGCGTGTGTGTGAGTGTGTGTGTGTGTGTGCCGGGTGATGAGAGAAAGAGTGAGCAGAGAGACAGAGAGGTGGGGATAAAAATACCCCTCCATGGCTGTGGCATTCCCTTTCGTAGAGGCTAAGCCTAACAGGCGACCAGGGGCACCCCAGCAATTGCCCCCCTCAGTCTACTACAGGCCCACAGTAGCAGCTAAACCCTCGGGTAGAAGAACTGTAGGAGATACAGTTAGTGAGGTTATGTGTCCCAGAAAAGTGGTACATGATACAAACCCCTGCTATCATCGAGTTTCAGTCAGGCTGCAGTTGTCAGAGGAGCATATGGTGTTCAACAGATGCCACATAATTAGCCCAGTCATGTCCAGCAACCACTTGGGGCGCACGAGCCAGGGCTGGAACTGCCGAAGAGTAATTTAGCAGCATAAAGGGCTTTTGTTGGACATGTAACTTCATCAGTTATGTTAAAATATTAATCTGGGCCTTTAATGACAGGTCTATCATATCTGATACATGTTTGAGGTTTTTGAGACCTCTGCAACATCCGTGTGATTATTAAATAATTAATATAAATGCTAACAACAATAAAGTAATGAATGAATGAATAGATAAATAAGATCGATACGCTATGTTATGTGCTAAGTAGTATTTAATTTCTCTTTTAAAATAATAAATCATAAGAAATTGGTAAAATAAACACTGTGTAAAATACATGAAAAAAAATAATGAAAAAAATACGAAAACAACAATAAAAATATATTATTATTATTATTATTATTATTATTATTACTACTTCCATTCTATTTAGGGGCGGGACAATAGGCAGTTAAACGCACCGGGAGAACCAATCACAATCATTATTCCAGCTGGGGGGCGGGACAACAGGCAGAGAAACTCAGCGACAGAACCAATCAGAATCTCAAGGCAAGCGAGAAAATCTCCTTCTCTCCCATTCTCCTACTCTCCATTAATAAACCAAGAATGCCATAATGATCTTCTTTTATTATTATTATTATTGTTGTTATTATTATTATTATTAATCATAATAATAATTAATATATACTAATAAATAATTAATATTATTTATTGAAGTCAAACAATGTTCCATTAGTGCCCCCTTCTGGAAACAATTCATATGAGCAGGAGAATCACAAAAGGTTAGATTGCTGCCATATCCGCACTAAAGAAAAGGGTATATTAAATAAACCAGACACAGACAACAGACAAACACATTGCTCTTTAATTTCAGCACAGCCTCAGTCACACAACTCAACCTGACGTTTATATGCCTAAATATCGATGCTTCATGAATTTGATGTCTTGCACCTTTTGAACTTGTCCAGGTTTCAAAAACAGATGAACTTAATAATTTAACTACCCATAAAACTGAGATCCACACTGGATACACATTCTAATGTGTGCAGGGGCAGCGTAGCAAATTACACAAGCAGAAGGATAAGACAACAGAGTCAAAAGTCCCAACAGAGACACATGCAGATGGGAAGTGAAACAGCAATAACACCAAATGTTTCAGTCAAGTTCATCAAAGAGTTCCAGTAAACAAAACAGTACTGGTAAATATCAACACTTAAAGGGTCCATATATGATAATTGTCTTCTAGTTTTTGTTTTAGGAACCAAAAAAGATATTTTATTTTTACATGAACACTTTCCAAACTCTTAAATCCAAAATCTTTATCATTTAGCTATTAAACAGGCAGTTTTGTTACTGTGTCATTAAATGATGTCAGCTCTGATTGGCTGCCCTGTGTTGTGCCTGAATCAAAAGCCATTGTAAAGGCTGAAACACTCCCTATACCTTCATTGTGAAGGGGAGGGGCTGAATTACATGAATATGCAAATACATTGTTTTTGTGACATCATAAAAAAGCTGTTTTTGCAACTTTGCAAGTTTCTATATTTTCTTCTATATGTGAGTAAAAGACACTGGAAGCAGTTTGCAATTTCACAATCGTGAGCTTAGCCAGCATTTCCCAAGCCTGCCATTACCCACGATGTACATGCAGTATTATAATCTGGTGTGTGGTATGTTTGTTTTCATGGGTATCCCCCATGGGTTTTGCATAATACGTCTAACACTGATAGCGTTCTATTCATATTTCTGAGTGATTTGATGTGAAGTGATATTGCAGCACATATAGCCCAACCTGATTGGATGGGTGGGAGAAGCCTAAGCCAAAAATCCACCCCCTCCTTCTGAACCCTTCCTCTTCAAGCCTCTTGTGTGATGCGCGTGTGGACGTTAGTGCCCTGACAGGAAAGGATGCTCTAAAGCTCTGTAAGAAGAGATGCGGCTGCTTGGATTGAACTCCAGACATTGCTGCGGGGACAGAAAAAAAGACATGTGACCACTTTCATAATAATAGTAATATAGTATTTAATTAATAAAAAATATATGAATATATTAAAAAAATTACAAAAACTAATATATTATTATTATTATCATTATTATTATTATACATAATCTGAAAACACCACACGTCTGTTGTGTTGTATAAACATTACATTGCAAACGGTTTATTACAGGACTGAAGACTTTTTAGGGGTCAGAGCTCTAAAGCTTCTGACACTGTAGCATCCGCCTTTTACTATTTGGGTGCTACAGGTGTGGTCAGGTGATTGCTATGGAATTTCAGGCAGTTTCCATGATGTTGCTTAGTGGTTGCTAGGCAGTAACTATGGCTCTCCAGTTTTGAAAAATCAGATGTTACATGCTAAGCTGCATTCAAGCCCCCATCACACAATCAGAACGCAGACAATCTGGGGTTGGAAAAGTGCTGACTATTTAAAAAGACGTGGAATCACTTACGAGGTCAGAATCCGGCCGAAAAATAAAAAGCATCAAATCGATAAATGCTTTGCAAGGTTTAACGTGGCTTCAATATTTTCCATACTTTACTGGCAATATTTAAAGCTAAGAAGTACATAAGGACGATGCATTTCTCTCTCTCTTTCTCACTCCAAGATAAACACTCACGGTGAGCAGGTCGTTCTCCTCTTCAGTGAGGCAAGGTAGCAGCAGTGCGCTCGGCTTCTGCCTGTCCCAGGCAGGGTTATAGCGGATGGGGCTTTCTTTTGGCCAGCCCTCTTTTCCAGGTAAACCAATCACCCTTTAAAATTGTGTGAAAAATACACACAGGTTCAAATTATATATATTATATATATTTTAATATTTTATCATAGCTAAATAAAGCTAAATCTGTGCTCACTCAAAGATCTTCTGCAGCTGCTGGATCTCTGTGTATCCACAAAATAAAGGTCTATGGGACAATGGAGAAAACACATGATGCATTAGGCTTGGCTGAAGGCACCCTTATGACTGCTAGGAATAAACTCTCACTGAAAAATCCTCAGTTTCAACACATTTAGCAAATATTCTTTGCCAGCGTTCCCACAAGCAAAGGAGCTGCTTGAGACCCAGCAGGTCTGACTCAGCTCCCGTCTAAAGACCTAATATACAAATGTGATCCAAGGTCAGATATTTCCTACACAAGTCTCACCTCTGATTTTTTTGGGGGGAGCTGTGTGTGCTCACCTTAACAGGAAAAGTTCAGCAAAAATGCAGCCAGCACTCCAAACGTCCACAGAGGACATGTATCCTACGTGGAGCAACACCTCCGGAGCTCTGTACCACAGGGTCACTACCTACACACACACTCACAAAAACACATAGACCTCCATATTACACTGTCTCAACCTCAGACACTCCAAAATGTTGAGGTGCACAGACCATCTTGTGTTTATTAGGCCACAACTGGCCCATAGATGGGGTTAGGTGTAACAGACTGGGGGATTGGTTGTAACAGTCACTAAAAGGTCTGGAAAAATGATGCAAATGCTTTGAATTTAATGCAAGTCTGTGTTGTTTGAACCATAGTAGATCTGTAAACTATGAATCTAGTCTTTTTTGGCATCCCCGTCTTGTCATACTTGCCGTTTAACCCCATGACAACAGCCAGAAACGTGGTATGCAAAGGAGAAAAGGAGTGCAGCACAGGGTGTCTATCCTGGTCAGCCTGAAGGCAGCAATCTTCATCTTACCATGGTGACCAGCATGGTCAGACTGGTCATGGTCAAGCCAGTAGGCAAGTGTGGTGATGCTGATTACTCTAGTCAACCAACTTGGTCATACTGGTTGGTCATGCTTGCAGACCGGTTAAACCCTCAACCTTTGGTGTCAGTCAAAAACACCTTCTTCTTAAAGTAGGTGGTTATTTGCCACACTGACTGACCCCCCCCCCCCCCCAGTCCTATCCAGTGTAGAATGCCATGGTACTCACACAGGGCGTCAGAGCGATACGGTAAGTGTAGATCCTGGCCAGCCCGAAGTCAGCGATCTTCACCTCGCCCCGGCTGCTCATTAACACGTTGTCTGGCTTCAGGTCGCGATGCACCACCATGTTAGTGTGCAGAAAGTCCAGTCCCCTCAGCAGCTGCCGCATTATGTCCTGAATATAATGAATAGGCTATACATGTTGCACTGGGGACTGATAACAGATTAAACAGGGGTGCTTTTTCATCATTTCACCTTTATTTTCTCTTTGCTCAGGCCACTCTTTGGTGCTGCGCTGAGGAATGACGACAGATCTTGATCAATGTACTCAAACGCCAACGTCAGGTCCAAACTCTTCTTCTTCACACCAGCTGATACATTCAGCAGCCTTCAAGTGAGAAGACGAATTGATATATGTGATATGCAGTCATAGGCAATGCTGGGTTCAGTGGATAAGATCAGATACCCCTGCTTTAGGCTCAAATGTGAGCAAATAACAATACTGCAGCAGCCAGCATGACCCAGCTGGTTGAACAGAACGACCAGAACTGGTTAATCAGTGTGACCAGCATGGCATAGTCCATACTGGTCAAGAGCTGGTTAATCAGCTGGCTTGCCAGCATAGGCTATGTTTTCACCTGGATAGCCAGCTTCTCAACCACACTGACCATCAAAGACCAACTAAAACCATCCAAAATCCAAAAGCTGGATTTTTCAGCAGGGATTATTGTTAGAAACACAGACAGAAGAGCTAAACCATCTGTTCTTTACATCATATTTGGTCAGTTAGGCACAGTACGCCCCACAGTCATTTAGAGTACCAGTGTGGTGACCGTGATGGCTCTCCCTGCCAGGCCGGTCCCTCCTGTTGACATTTGGTACTGCAATACCAATTTCCTACATGCAATAATCACTGTCTATTAAGCTAACTCTTACCACAGCTGTTCCTAGAAGGTTGACCTGCAATGACCCTGCTGACAAATCCAGCTCAAGCTGGTTGAAGCTGATCTTTGATGGTCAAGGTGGTTGAAAAGCGGGTCTATCAGCTGGTGGTCAACCTGGTCATGCTGGTCGACCAGATGGTCAAGCCGATTGACCAGCTCAAATTTTTAATTAGTGAGAAAAGGGCTCCCTCTTATGGAAGTAACACGTGGGTGACTTCAGCCAATAGGAGCATATCTGGACCACTGGCAGGGGGTCCCACCAGTGTCAACAAAAAATATTCATTTATTAATTTATTTTTTTTATTTGTATTATTATTATTATTATTAAACTTACTTCACTATATTTGGGTGGTTGAAATACTCTATTTTCCTCAGCAGCGCCACCTCCCGGATCATGAACTGCGGGATGCCTGTGTGCGGGTCCCCGGGGATGTGGAGCCTCTTCACGGCTACGAAGCGCTGCAGCCCGCCGATCTCCCTCGCTTTGTACACTTTGCCATAGGCGCCCTCGCCTATTTCTGCTAGAAGTTCATAGTCAGAACTTTCCCGAGCGCCATTATCCATATTTTCTGCCAATCTTATAAAACTGCTCTACAGGAAAGAAAGATAAAATATACCAAACAGTACTTTTAAAAACGGGGAATTATAAAATACAGAGCAGGTTGAGGCGCCTTCAGCCGGCTAGATGCTGCTAGCCGCAGGTCACGTGACCCGGGGCAGCCCTTGCAGCATTTCCAGTCATGTCTGCTAGTTTAATAAATGTTAGCCTGGCATATTTTATTAGATTTAATGTTTTGTTAGAGCAGCTGAGATCTATCAATTCATGCAAGTGAACGTTTAGGACTTTTTGCACTTCATTAGCAGATGGCTGGTTAAGTTGCTCCTCTTAAAGTGAGCCAGAGTGCAGCTGGAAATATAGTACCTGCACATTATGGTGAAAAATGAAGACATACAATGCAAGTGCAAAGAAATAAAGCCATAAGGCTAAAAAAAATATTATTTAAAAAATGTTCTATAACATGCCTACAAACAACTGAATAAGCAGGGTTTGTTGCTCTGGTGTTTGCAGGTATTTTATAACCTATTGTTTTAAAAAAATGTTTTAAAAAAGCACCCACCTTTGAGTATTTTTGGCTTTAAATGTTAAAAAAGATAAAACCTGTCAAATCTTACTGCAAGCAGAAGCTTCTCACCTTTGCTCCTGCACCACCAGTTTGCCACCAGTAGAGCTTTCACAATGCACCTCCCAACCCTTCCAGTGACTTAAATATACGCTAAGTGAAGCTGTTAGTAGCTTTGTACATTACGTTTTCATATCAAACATCAAACACACAAGTCTTTTCACATGTTTATTGCAGCAAACTGTCAGAAATACAATGTCGGCATTAGAGGCGGCTTTATATGGTCTGCAAGACTAGCAGCACTACACCACCAATACTACAGTTCAGTGCAAAAGTTGCTGTGCATAACTAAGCCAGTAAATGTTCCTCTAAATTCAGTGCTTTATCTTCTACTGGCATCAGATTATAACTTAAAAAATCCTTATCAGGTGATATAACACCTTCCCTTTTCATTACAAGCAAAATAGAATTATGAATTATAATGAAAAGATAATGAACAGACTTCATTAACTGTCTAAATAAACAAAAACAACCACAAGGCACATTGTCGTTTCTATGTAACTGCGGCACAAGGAATCAGTGTTCAGGAAAACAACAGTAATAAAGTAATGCTGTCACATTCAAAGCTAATTCATTTCATTTATAATGATGTGATTAGATAAGGTGTGCAAAAACTTGAGTTTAAAAGGTCAAATGCTGTTTGACCAAGAGGTCAGGCCTGAAATGAGACGGCTTCTGACCATCTCAGGATTCATTTTTAGTGGATATCATTAAAGACAGACCAATAACCTGAAGCAAACACTGCAACACTGATATCACATAACGAAAAGACCAGGAGGTCTAGGCAGGCCACAGCTCCACACACTGATCTCTGCACAGCTGTGAATTAAGTGGCTAACCTGTCCAAAATATGCTAGGTTACACACTGCGAGTGTGTAATTAACTGTGTACATACATTAATTCCTTTTTTGGTTTAGCGTTTTAAGGCACTTCATTAAAAACTTTCAGTGTTTGACACCTTTTTAAGGGTATAAAGTGGTTTCACTTCTAGCAGGGAGTTCTAGTGCAACACATTTCACATAGAAAAACAGGGAATGGGGGGGTGGTCATCTATAACTCCACCCGTTGCTTGTTTGCGTTGCTGTGATTACTGGGCTTTCTTGTCAGCTTGTTTGAGTTTTTCGCAGAGGGCTGCGATGTCCTTGTCAAGGTTGCGGTTGAGAATCGCAGAGCCACAGACCATTGCGCCAGCCAGGGCACCGGCGTAGCCGCACGTAAACAGATCTTGGCCTAAAATAAAAACAGTACTGTTAGATTTAAGCAAGCATGCAACTGGCTGTGAGGCATCGTAGGACTTCGTACATAGACTTATTTGCTGGTAAATTAGCAACTGCCATTCATTAAATAACACTCTTTTATTTGCAGAAAGTAAGTAATATTTAACATTAACTGATTATTGGGTTATCCTTATTAATAATAAATATACTATATAGACAAAAGTATTGGGACACCTGCTCATTCATTGTTTCTTCCGAAATCAAGGGTATTAAAAGAGCTCGTCCTGTTTTGTTTTGGGTTTTTTGGAGTAGCTGTTTGTACTACATGCAAGGCTTTCTAGCAGATTCTGGAGCATTGCCATTAGCATTTAACTGCATTTAGCAACAAGAGCGTTAGTCTGATCAGGATGTTGGATGATCATCACCCCGCCTCATCTTCAACCACCCCTTCCTCATCCTAAAAGTGTTGGATAAAGCACCAACCATCATTCCAGAGAACACAGTTCTTCCACTGCTCCTCTGTTCAATGCTGGGGGGCTTTATACCCCTCTAGCCCACGCCTGGCATTAGGCAGCATGGTACCAATAGGTTACTGTTTATCTGCTCCAGAGAGTCCTATTCTATTGGCAGTAATTCTCTACATGGACTAGACCAGCTGTGTGTGTGCATTTACACATTTGTGACAGTAATGGGTGACACTTAAGTTAGATGAATGCATTCATTAAGAAGGGGTGTCCACAAACATTTGGACATATAGTGCATTAGTAATGACACACCTGTGAGGTACAGATTCTTGATTGGCGTTTGTGGTTTAACGGAGATGCAATATTCCGGAGTGAAGCGGTGAAAGCCGTGGTCTGCTCCATAAATCTCTCCTTTCGGAGATGCTATGTAGTGCTGGTTAGTGATAGGTGTGCCAGCATCCATGTACTCTATCTGCAAAGAAATCAAACATAAGCTGAATAAAATGAGGAAGACATTTCTACTTGATAAATAAGGAAGAGCCCTAAACAAAACAAAAACCTGGAGTAATGGTCCATACCCTATCCTTGGTTTTGGGGAACAGCTGATACACCCATTCCATAACCGTGTTTATGAGCTTCTCCTTTAGTTCCTTATAGTCGGCTGACCTGCTTGACACCCTGTCATCTTTCCATTCCTCAAACCATGAGTATGGGGCAAAGCTCACCATACTCAGCGTGGATTTACCTGGGAAAGGTTGAGCTTCAGTCAATATTTAAAATACAACCAGCATCAATACCATAATGTAGCTGATCATCCAAGGCTTCTGAACTTTGCTGCTTTAGTTCAAGGCTAATGTAGCTCATGAGTAACAGAAGATTACCAGGCTTTCTCTGCTCCCAAGTGGGGTCTTTGGCAGATGGAGAGGCAAGATAAACCGTAGGTATGCTTATCATCGCCTCTTCTCTGTCCTTTTTCGCATAGTCCTCCATCCTAGTAGAAGAACAGGGTCCGAAATTGGCAGTAGATAAGAGAAAAGACGCAGGAGACCAACACAAAGGTCAGAATTGGAGACTACAGATGAGAAGGTGAGAAGACAGGTGCAGTTTACCTCACTTGCAGTAGAAGAGATACAACAAGAAGGGAGGCACTTACAGCTCGTCCAGGTTGTTCTCAGCGTAGATCCAGTAGTTTTTGGCTTCGAGACCCAACTCTTCCTTTGTTCCATTAAGACCCACAAAGATGCTGAGTCCGCCCACTCCATGCTTCACCATACTCAGCTGTTTCTGGATCGCTGTTGATCATGCCAGCGAAGTTTTCACATTAATTTAAGGTGTAAATATTGTTTCTATTAATATTCATTAAACATAAGGGCTTAGAAGCCATATAACAGCGAGGACAGCCCGAATGCTATTACTGATACAGATAACTACGGGTGCTTCTCAGTCTCCCTCACCTGGCTTGGTCTGCACCTCTTTGGGCAGGAGCTTCTGGTAGGTGTTGAGAATTCCTGCGTCTGAGATGACGATGGGAGCGTGCAGGTGCACCTCCTCATATCCCTTCATAACACTCACCCCTGCAACCAAACCCCACTGCAACGTCAGAAACACTTCTCTCAAAGAAATGTCATGAGTAAAAATATTTCTCTGCAGCATGTTGGTTATTATTTCAAGATTTTACGTCAAGATTCTGAAATAAGTATTATTATAATTATTATTACTGCAATAGGAGAAAATAATAAATGTGATATTTCATAAAAATGCTTTTATAAATAATAATATTTATCGTTGTATATATTTTTAAAAATAGTAATGAGAAAATATATTTAGATGTTGTAAAAAGTATGCCATAATTATGATTAAAATCTTTTTTTTTCCTTTGGACCAAAGTATTAGGACATCTGTCCATTAATTGCTTCTTCCTAAATCAAGGGATTTAAAAAGAGTTTATCCTGTTTTTGTTGGAGTAACTGTCTGTACAGGAGTTAACAAGAGCATTGGTGAGGCCATGATGTTGGATGATCACCCCCCCACTTGACACCTCTATAAATCTGTGATTAAGATAAGATAAGATAAGATAGTCCTTTATTAGTCCCGCAGTGGGGAAATTCCCAGTGTAACAGCAGAAAGGGATAGCAGGACACTCAGTTACAAAAATTTGGATAAATAATTTACACTATATACACAATATAAATAAGAATTAAAAGAGCAATAACAATACTATTTACAGCAAAAGACTCTTAATTGCACATGGGGGGGATATTGCACATAGTATTCCCTGAACATGAACATGTGTGTGTAGTTAAGTGTGTGTGTGTATGTGGTCCGCTGGGAGCAGTGCTGGTTGTGCAGTCTGACGGCAGCAGGAAGGAAGGACCTGCGATACCGAAACCGATTACTTAATAAGCAAGATTTCTGAATCAATTACACTTGCCATAACTTGTTATCCAGCACACCCAGAAATCCTATTTCATGAAATACCCTGAGGTTGAAAGGTGAAAGCTGTTTTTGAGGTTACCTATAGCCTCCTTAGCATCATTAAGGAGGATGCGGTTGACTGGAGCTCTGACCAGGACGGCTCCACCTGCCTTCTCTATGATGGGGATCATGTGGTAGGCAATCTCACTTGCCCCTCCCTTAGGGTACCAGGCACCCGGTATATAGTGGCAGAATAGCAAACTATGCATGGACAAACTGGCTTCTTTTGGTGCTTTTCCTAAACACACACATACACACACACACACACACACACACATACACACACACACACACATCAGTATCCCATAAAAGAAACAAAAGTTTCCATATTTTCTTATATAGCATATTGCTTTGACTGACATTAAACCCTGCCAATTTAACATCTGCCAGGAATAAATACATATAAAATCATCCGATAAAACCCTTATTTATTTTAGATCTTTCATAATAGCAATTGTAGTGTAAAGCACTTTTACTCTGCGCTGATGAAGCTGTAAATTAAAAACTATAGGTCTGTTTTTACCCCTCTTTTTTAGAGGGAAACCAGCCACAGCTGGAATAGTCAAAAATGACCAACAGGGCCATTCCTTTTGAAATAGTAAAATCAGATTAAAATATGCACAATACAATACAATCAGAGATTGGTGGATTTTGAGATTGAGAAGGGGGCTATTTTGTGAAGCCTATTACATCTCAAACTCAATAACCAACCAGTTAGACTAAAACCAGAGTTAGACTAAAAAGCACTAAAATATAAGGACGGGAAAGACAAAGGTATGAAGTAAAAGCACAGGAGATCTTACCATAGGTAGCAAAAAGGTAGCAGAGCACAGCCCTGAGGTCTTTATTCTGAGTGAGGCCATTCACCACCTCAGCCAGGCTGCAAGAGCCGTATCGGAAGAAGTAGGACAGGCGATTGAGCAGCCCTGTGTAGACCAGGAACTTCGCAACCGGAGTGGGAATAAGCTTCAACGCAGCCATCATCCACACACTTTCGGCACATTTCTGGAATTGGAAGACACAAGAAAACACTTATCAGTATCAATTCATTATGACTTCTACATCATACTGGTTATTGTACATTATATGGACAAAAGTATTGGGACACCTGCTCATTCATTGTTTCTTCTGAAATCTCGATGGTTTTAAAAATAGTATATCCTAATTATTTGGAGTAACTGTCTCTACTGTCCAGAGAAGGGTTTCTACTAGATTTCATTGGAACATTGCTGTGAGGATTTGATTGCATTCATTTTAACATACACCCAGATTTCCCATCTCTCTCGGGTTATTACCTTAACCAGGCCTACAAACTCATCAATGGCCTTTTCTTCTCCCGGGAAGCACTTCTTCAGCTCCTGAGTGAAGCGCTCTCTACCATAGTACATGTGGTAGATGCGCCGGTTCTCCGGGGGCCCCAGGACCACCTTATCAAAGGGGTTGTCTAGCGGCGCCCACTGTAACTGGCCATTGGTCAGTTGGTCCGATATGCACCGCAAAGGCTCGTTCTCCAGCAGGTCGCCAATGTAGTGGATGCCTGAACCGGAGAGTGGATACAGGGTCAGAATGTAGTAATTATATATTAGTAACTAGAACAGTGCATTTCCTGAAGGTTGCCCAGCTTATGTGGTTTCCACATCTAGGTAGTCACTAGGCTGTTGCTATGGGGTCAATAAGGTGAAATAACCATTGCAAACACCTAGCAACACCATAGCAACCACATGCCAATCACGTAGCAACATCATAGCAACCAGCTAACAGCAAAATAGAAAATCACCTGGAAGACCATAGCACCTTATAGTGTTTTTGCTCAAAGGTTTTGGTATGGTAATCCAGGTGGTTTCTAAAACAAGAGAAGGGTTTCTACTAGATTGTACTGGAGCATTGCTGTGAGGATTTGAATGTAAGGTCAGGCTGTTGGATGATCACCACCCCACCTTATCTCCAACTTCGCAACTCATCAGTAAAAGACTGGATGGAGCACCACCTATCATTCCAGAGAACACAGTTCCACTGCTCCACAGCTCAATACTGGGGGGCTTTATCCCCCTCTAGCCCACGTCTGGCATTAGGTATGGTGCCAATAGATTTTTGGGGGTTTTTTTGGCTCCAGGGAGTCCTATTCTATTGGCAGTACTTCTCCACAAGAACTAGACAAGCTCTGCATGCCCATAGCAACCTTTTAGCAAAAAACACTATGGGGTGCTCCAGGTGGTTTCTATTTTTTTGTTAGCTGGTTGCTATGATGTTGCTAAGTTGTTGCTAGGTGATTGCAATGGTACCCCAGGTGGTTGCTATCATAACCACACCTAAAAAAAACAGATTCTAAGTATGCAAGTATGTATAAAAAAAACAACTAACCAACCAACCACTTCTTTATCTCTCACAACTAAACTACTGTGCCTTTAAGACTGATATGTAAATAGTCTCTGTTCTGATTGGCTGCACTGTACTGTGCCTCGTTTGAAAAGCAGTCTTGGCTAAAATAGTCTGTAACTTTTCAGCTTGAACTGTAGAGCTGAACTCAGCCTTCTTTAGGTGCCGCCAATACCCACTGTATCCTCGGACAAGCTTCTATCATTTTTATTTTTAAGGAGTTACATAAGGGTTGCTACACAGCTACTGATTTGGGCCATGATACACACACCCAGACTGAGATCTCTCTCAGGTAATCACCTTAACCAGGCCTACAAACTCATCGATGGCCTTCTCCTCTCCCGAGAAGCACTTCTTTCTTCCGTCTCTGTTCTGATTGGCTGCACTGTATTGTATATACAGTTACTGGCCACTGGGCCCAACGTCATGATCACAACTGAAGCCCAAATGTCATTCTCACCAATGTCAAACTCAAAGCCTTTCTTTGAGAAGGTGTGGCAGCATCCTCCAGCCCGGTCATGCTGCTCAAGCACCAAAACCTTCTTTCCAACCTTCGCCAACAGAACTGCGATAGCCAGCCCCCCAACTCCACTGCCAACCACAATGGCATCGAGGTTCTCTGGGACTTTACTGGCCAGAAAGCCTGCAGACAAAAAACTGGTTAGAATTCAGCCAAGACATGTTTGGTTTCTGACCTCTGCTTTAGTGTAAAACTAGAGATGCGAGACTAAGGATGCGAACAAAGCCTGGACTTTTGAATGAGTCTTAATGTATTAAAAAAACTTATAGAAAAGTTTGATAAACAATTTCCTTCCATTCTAAGTAAAACAGCATGGATGGATCTAATTAGTACATTTAAGCTGGAACTACATGATCAGTCAGATAACTAATAACTAATAATACATTTTAAGGTAGAAAGGGTTGTTTTGTATTCGTCAAGATCTGAATACATTTAAGCGCTGCGAGCCATTTGGGGCATGCATTTACATGAAATTGCTGACAGTCTAAGTGTAATGCATAGAATTGGTGGGCAGTGGTGGTCCAGCAGTTAGAGCACCGGGATATCGATAACAGGGTTGTGGGTTCGATTCCCGGGCTCGGCAAGCTGCCACTGTTGGGCCCTTGAGCAAGGCCCTTTACCCTCTCTGCTCCCCGGGCGCTGGAGTTGGCTGCCCACCGCTCTGAGTGTGTGTGTGTGTACTCACTGCCCCTAACACATGTGTGTGTGTGTGAGTGTGTGTTCACTACCAGATGGGTTAAATGTGGAAGACACATTTCGCTGTACAGTGTACAGTGACACCTTCCCATTGTGAACCTCAATTTATCAGAGATAAATCCTGTTAATTTGAAAAAGAGATTCCAACAAAAACTGCAATATCCATGATGCTTTGCGAGAGCAGCATGCTATCTTGGCCAAAGAAGGAAATGGGACAATGCTTTACTGAGACTTGGACACTGATTTAGTTGTACAATGCTCACAACTTGTACTTAATTTGGCACAAAACCCACTTATAACCCATTAACATCACATCTAATATCGTTTATGAGCAGAAACACTGTTTTCCACCTCCTCCTGTTCCCTCTCACAGCTGCTGTGCTACACAGCTCCCTGTCCAGAAGCCGACAGGAAGTATAGCACTAACATCAACATATGCAGCGTTCACGTGGTCTGAGATATCTAACTGTCGTATTTACGATGATCACACATGATCAACACCACCAAGTTTTTATTGTTTGATTTTTTTACATGTAGCCCGAATTTCTGTGCTTGGGAACGGGCCAATAAAACTGCTTATAACTGCATATAAACGCGAACACTGCACTAAAAACTCGGAAAAATGATGATTTTAATTTGAATATGTCTTTAAATGGATCAGTATTTGCTCCTGGTGCTTCTTACTGGACGAAACACACGGCTATGTGCTTTATTTTGGCGACAGAAAGCAGACGTAAACAGAAATTGTTGGAAGTAGAAACTTCTGGCGTGAACTTGAACGCAGCATGAGTCCCACAAGGTGCTAAATACAAAAACTAACAGACACACAGACGTTACCTACATGTCAGATAGTGTAGTTAGATGCTGTGTGTGTGTGTGTGTGTGTGTGTGTGTGTGTGTGCAGATAGTGACCTTGTTTCAGTACTTTGTTCTTCTCCTTCTTCTCCAGCACCATCGGCTTCAGCGGCTCACGAGAGTCGAACTGAAAGGGGTTCGGTCCGCTCGAACCGATCGCATATTTGAGCAGTAAGACGAGCAGCACCACGCAAACCAGCCCGAGCGCGAGCCACATCACTGCTGCTGCTGCTGTTGGTGCTGCTGCTTCTGTTGGTGGTGGTGGTGATGATGGTGGGGTGGTGGTGGTGGTGGTGGTGGTTGCGCCACTGAACTGAGCTGAGAGAAGCTAAGCAAACTTAACTGTTCCTCATGCACTTGCACGCGCGAGCGCACCACAGCCTGGGCGCGTGATTGGTCGGTGCGATCAGGCAACACATCAAAAGGTCAACTTAATCTGAATTAGATCTATTAGTGACGTCACGGTGAGTTCTTCATTAAAGGTGAGGTCACACAGCGCTTTGAAGTAAAGTGAGTTTACACAGCACTTTGAAGTAAAGTGAGGTCACACAGTGCTGTGAGGTAAGGTGAGGTCACACGTCACTGTCAGGTAAGATGAGGTCACACAGCACTGTGAGGTAAGGTGAGGTCACACGTCACTGTCAGGTAAGATGAAGTCACACAGCACTGTGAGGTAAGGTGAAGTCACAAAGCACTGTGAGGTAAGGTGAAGTCACACAGTACTGTGAGGTAAGGTGAAGTCACACAGTACTGTGAGGTAAGGTGAAGTCACAAAGCACTGTGAGGTAAGGTGAAGTCACACAGTACTGTGAGGTAAGGTGAAGTCACACAGTACTGTGAGGTAAGGTGAAGTCATACAGCACTATGAGGTAAGGTGAAGTCATACATGCACTGTGAGGTAAGGTGAAGTCACACAGCGCTGTGAGGTAAGGTGAAGTCATACATGCACTGTGAGGTAAGGTGAAGTCACAGCGCTGTGAGGTAAGGTGAAGTCACAAAGCACTGTGAGGTAAGGTGAAGTCATACATGCACTGTGAGGTAAGGTGAAGTCACACAGCGCTGTGAGGTAAGGTGAGGTCACACAGCACTGTGAGTTAAGGTGAAGTCACAGCGCTGTGAGTTAAGGTGAAGTCACACAGCGCTGTGAGGTAAGGTGAAGTCACACAGCGCTGTGAGGTAAGGTGAGGTCACAGCGCTGTGAGGTAAGGTGAAGTCACACAGTGCTGTGAGGTAAGGTAAGGTCACACAGCACTGTGAGGTAAGGTGAGGTCACACATCACTTTGAAGTAAAGTGAGGTCACACAGCGCTGTGAGGTAAGGTGAGGTCACACAGCACTGTGAGGTAAGGTGAGGTCACACATCACTTTGAAGTAAAGTGAGGTCACACAGCGCTGTGAGGTAAGGTGAGGTCACACAGCACTGTGAGGTAAGGTGATGTCACAGCGCTGTGAGGTAAGGTGAGGTCACACAGCGCTGTTAGGAAAGGTGAGGTCACAATGCTGTGAGGTAAGGTGAGGTCACATAGCACTGTGAGGTAAGGTGAGGTCACACATCGCTTTGAAGTAAAGTGAGGTCAAACAGCGCTGTGAGGTAAAGTCAGGTCCTGCCTGATACACCTTCACCTGCTCTTTGGCATTGAGAGGATCCAGGTGAGGTGTTTCAGGTATGTGATCATTGTTAGAGGTGTGGGTACATGTGTAATTCTGACTGATTGACCAGCATTACACCTCAATCAAAGAGCAGCTTGTGCTCTAACGAACGTTTATCAAATTTGGACAAATGAATTAATTAATTACATTTACAATTAAACCTTTACATGCATCAGTTTTATCGTCACTACAACTTTACACACAACTGCTGCATCATCACTGGACCTTTACACACATCTGCTGTATCATCACTAAACCATTACACACAGCCGCTTTAATCACTAAACCTTTACACACAGCCGCTTCAATCACTAAACCTTTACACACAGCCGCTTTAATCACTAAACCTTTACACACAGCCGCTTTACACACAGCCGCTTTAATCACTAAACCTTTACACACAGTCGCTTTAATCACTAAACCTTTACACACAGCCGCTTTAATCACTAAACCTTTACACACAGTCGCTTTAATCACTAAACCTTTACACACAGCCGCTTTACACACAGTCGCTTTAATCACTAAACCTTTACACACAACCGCTTCAATCACTAAACCTTTACACACAGCCGCTTTAATCACTAAACCTTTACACACAACCGCTTCAATCACTAAACCTTTACACACAGCCGCTTTAATCACTAAACCTTTACACACAACCGCTTCAATCACTAAACCTTTACACACAGCCGCTTTAATCACTAAACCTTTACACACAGCCGCTTTAATCACTAAACCTTTACACACAGTCGCTTTAATCACTAAACCTTTACACACAACCGCTTCAATCACTAAACCTTTACACACAGCCGCTTTAATCACTAAACCTTTACACACAACCGCTTCAATCACTAAACCTTTACACACAGCCGCTTTAATCACTAAACCTTTACACACAGCCGCTTTACACACAGCCGCTTTAATCACTAAACCTTTACACACAGCCGCTTTAATCACTAAACCTTTACACACAGTCGCTTTAATCACTAAACCTTTACACACAGCCGCTTTACACACAGCCGCTTTAATCACTAAACCTTTACACACAGCCGCTTTAATCACTAAACCTTTACACACAGCCGCTTTAATCACTAAACCTTTACACACAGCCGCTTTAATCACTAAACCTTTACACACAGTCGCTTTAATCACTAAACCTTTACACACAGCCGCTTTAATCACTAAACCTTTACACACAGCCGCTTTAATCACTAAACCTTTACACACAGTCGCTTTAATCACTAAACCTTTACACACAGCCGCTTTAATCACTAAACCTTTACACACAGTCGCTTTAATCACTAAACCTTTACACACAGCCGCTTTACACACAGCCGCTTTAATCACTAAACCTTTACACACAGCCGCTTTAATCACTAAACCTTTACACACAGACGCTTTACACACAGTCGCTTTAATCACTAAACCTTTACACACAGACGCTTTACACACAGCCGCTTTAATCACTAAACCTTTACACACAGCCGCTTTAATTGATAAAAGCCTTTACACACAGCCTCTCTGATCTCTAAACCTTTACACACAGCCGCTTATCAACACTCAGCTGCTTTATCATCACTTCACCTTTACACACAGCTGCTTTGTCATCATGACATTTGCATTTAAAAGACCCAAAACGCTTACTGATGATAATTTGAATGAACATATAAATGTCTAACGTCAGAAAAACCATACAGATGACAATGATATGTGAATAAGAACACAGAAAAGTAAAAGTAGAGGTGGAAAATGAGCTGTTTTGTCATTGAAACATATGGGAATGGGCGGAGCTACACATCATACTGCAAGCAGCCAGCAGAGGCATTATAAAGATGTATATTTACCTTGGTGATGCCACTTTTATTAAAGATTTAAGATTTAAATTTAAGACTGTTTAAGATTATAGTAATAAAGTGCCAGCGCAAAACTGTATTTCCTAGCAGCACTAGTTTCAGTACAGACATCACAGCCAACATGTCTAAAATCCACTACTTTTCTGTATTCGCCTAGTAGAAAACATGCTGCCAGTGGCTGAAAGACATATATTTACCTCAGTAATGTCTCTTTGTCTGAAGATTTGTGTGTCCTGATTAAGAGTATAATAATAAAGTGCCAGCGCAAAACTGTATTTACGATTTTGAGTATAGAATCATGTCCCCTTTATTATTTACAGTTATTAATTTGAGTTACCTCAGTGTTTCCTTTAAATTGTTGTTTAAACTAGTTTATTATATATTGTAAATTCACAGAGTTTAATATAGTTAAAAATTTTATATATAAGAAAATATGTTAAAATATGTTTAGGATGGACTTTTATTTTGTCGGAAATTGGCCACTCTGGCCAAGTGTGGTTTTGAGAGACGTTGCGCTGTGTGTCTGTGTTTTCTACAGTTATTGTTCTGTTCGTTAAAGAACACGTTAAAGTCTGGCCGACGGAAAACCTCGTTTATACACGTGTAGACAAGAATGAAGGCCTTGCAGCTGCCGCCCACTCGCTAATCTACCCTTTGCTTACTTAGCTAGTTCGGCTCCTGAACCACCGATTCCACTCAGTGCACCTGCTGAGTAGTATAACTGATTAACTACAACAGGTTGCGTGGTTTGGACTCGTAGCAGCCAGCTAGGCTTAGATAAGTTGACTAGCAGGCCAAACTCCACAGCGCAGACGGTGTTCCAGCTACCGGAGACTCAAATCACACACATTTAGAGGATTAACCCTCATAGACTCACATCTGAGAGCAGAAAGTGGAGCTTTTTTGAGTGTTTAAGGCGCCCAATCTGGCTGGACTGTTTTTTACATATATTTTTTCCCAAAACTAGCCAGCGTTCAAAATAGGAGAGCACACATTTGTGAGTTTCATGGCAACAATTGTTTAGTATGTTTACATACTGTGTAAATCACCATCTCTCATCCAGTCGAATGTTATTGGGCAACAGAAATTAAATACTAAAGGTCACTGTACAGGTCACTGTACAGTGAACACTGCACAGCGAAATGTGTCCTCTGCATTTAACACATCTGTGGTAGTGAACACACACACACTAGTGTACTAGGGGCAGTGAGTACACACACACACACCCAGAGCAGTAGGCAGCCAACTCCAGCACCTGGGGAGCAAAGAGGGTAAAGGGCCTTGCTCAAGGGCCCAACAGTGGCAGCTTGCCAAGCCCGGGAATTGAACCCACAACCCTGTTATCAATAGCCCGGTGCTCTAACCGCTGAGCCACCACCACCCCATACTACACACTCCAAACACAGCAAAATGCGCCCCAATTTGTGGATCCAAGCACATTTTCCGCCTGTTAGAACTTGCGTACAGAACAGAACCCCGTGGACTTTGGGTCTATGGTACGGGGAGATTAGGACCACAAGCAGAAGCTGCAGGTAAGCACTATAGATGGGCCTTAATGTTTCTCCCACCTGTTTTCAGAGAGTGACAACACCAATCCAAGAGCTCCTACAGCGCCCCCACCCTGTGGCTCTCTTAAATGCACATGGAGGAATGAGCTCATTAGGATGTGTACTAGATAAGCAGAGAACAGAAATCTGACACAGCATCATTTTGAAAAAACGTCCTCATTTGGAGATTATACACTGTATTACCGTTATTGTGGAGAATGGGAATGGCTGTAACACTCAGTACCTATAACTATAATAGATTTTGACACATACCCTATTTGTCTACTGCAAATAGCAGTGATTCCAGGTTCTCCAACTCTATCACTGAATGTTTTCATTGAAGTCAAGCACAAGGAGTTCCACTGTTCCACCCTGCCCTACTGCCAGGGTAAGCTGTCTCAGCAAGAGTGAGGAATTAAAAATTGAGTCCTCAAAATATGCATCTAAATCCGTTTACTGCTTAGAGCAGGCAGTTTCGCTTACCGACTGGCTGAGTGAGTAACTGACCGACTGACTGACTGACCTTGTTGAAAAGTACTTGCGCAAGAACTGCCTCTTGTTTGCCTAGAAAAGACATTTTCCTCCTCCTTGCTTGAAATCTTATTGTTAAAAGAAGTGGTGTGAAGTGAAGACATGCAGTGACATTAATGTTTGTGTAAAAGGCTGTAGCCATAGCATGTTAGCTCTAAATCGCTATTGCAGAGTCAGCATCTCTACTGTGCCGGCCACCGGCCGTGCCCAGCATCCCTACAGTACTGTTAGCATCATTACCACACTGGCTGCCAATCTCACCCAGTATCACAACCACAGTATTGGCATCGCTACCTCGCTGACCCCCAGCATCACTACTGCGGCATTAGCATCACTGTATTAGAATCGCCACTGCGCTGGTACCAGGCAGGGTTACATGAAATTGTACATGCAACATAATAGACAAGGAACGTTTAGAGACCCTGCAATTTTAAACTGTGGAGGAACCTCTTAAGGTGCTTTCAGGAACCTTCAAGAAAAGGTTTTTACAAGAAAAAGGTTTCTGAAAGCTCCTTAGGGGCCCTATTTTAGCGGCCTTTTGGCGAGAGGTCAACCGTGCAACGCTAAGCGCAGGTGGAAGGCTTGAAAATAGACTGTCGGTGGGGTGTACGATAGGGCCCTAAAAGTTTTCTCCACAGTTTCAAATTGACAAACCCCTAAAAGTGTGCCTACAGTTCGATGACATGAACAACATGATGAAGAAATAAAGTTTCTAAAAAGTTTCCAAAATATAGAAGATAAGAAACTAAGGGACTAAACCACTATGATAGCAGGAGGGATTGAGTATCAGAAAGTGTACGGTTGTAATGTACAGTTTGGCGTGCAGTGAAGGATGAGGATAGGGTAGAAATTGATTAAGTGTAGTTTGTGCTAACTGATGCTGCCATGGTGAGAGATCTGGCTCAATAAACATTAACAACTCTGTTTGTCAAGATTTGGACATCATTTGTGAAGGCAGGCACTTTATCAGCCTAATATCTATTAGCTCTGTGAGAGGCACAAGCGATACACAGGCGCTCAGGTTCCCAGTTCATTTTATGCCATCTGCAGCGGCTGTAAAACTGATGTGTGCTGTTACGGCTTGTCTAGATAGATCACAACATAAAAAGGTCTCCTCAAGCTTAAACCCTTCAAACCCACCACAACAAGCCCACCAAACACAAACCTCTAGTCTCAAGATGTGTTTTATTGTCAGTTGAGGAAATGCTATGCTCTCAGGTTTCTAGCTAACCTAACTTGCAAAGAAAGCAGGAAAAGAAAATACTACAACCTAATCCTGCGTTTTTTTGAAACTGGGAAGTCGGATTTTCCAAGTGTCAAGACAGAGATTGGAGTTTGGCCTCCCTCCAATCGGATTTCCTACTCGTAAAGTCGGTAGAGCCTCACCAACCCCAAGTTCAAATACCAAGATGGCCACAGCGCACATCAACAGTATTTAAAGCAGTAGTAGTATTGTACAGTTTAGTAGCACTTCTGTCTGTTTGTGGTTCAGTAAATCAGTCATGCACACAGTACTGTCCAACGTCTATCTGTGGACGTGTTTAAAAAATGCATTGTTATCAACTGGTATCACTAACAATGCTAACCTGGGACAAGTGGGACCTGGGACTTTTTGTCTGAAGATTTGTGTGTCCTGATTAAATCATAATAATAAAGTGCCAGCGCAAAACTGTATTTATTTTGAGTATAGAATAATGTCTCCTTTATTATTTACAGTTATTAATTTGAGTTACCTCGGTGTTTCCTTTAAATTGTTGTTTAAACTATTGTTGTTTATTATATATTGTAAATTCACAGAGTTAATATATGTATTATATAAATATTATATTATATAATATATATTATATTATATTTTATATATAAGAAAATATGTTAAAATATGTTTAGGATGGGCTTTTATTTTGTCGGAAATTGGCCACTCTGGCCAAGTGTGGTTTTGAGAGACGTTGCGCTGTGTGTCTGTGTTTTCTACAGTTATTGTTCTGTTCGTTAAAGAACACGTTAAAGTCTGGCCGACGGAAAACCTCGTTTATACACGTGTAGACAAGAATGAAGGCCTTGCAGCTGCCGCCCACTCGCTAATCTACCCTTTGCTTACTTAGCTAGTTCGGCTCCTGAACCACCGATTCCACTCAGTGCACCTGCTGAGTAGTATAACTGATTAACTACAACAGGTTGCGTGGTTTGGACTCGTAGCAGCCAGCTAGGCTTAGATAAGTTGACTAGCAGGCCAAACTCCACAGCGCAGACGGTGTTCCAGCTACCGGAGACTCAAATCACACACATTTAGAGGATTAACCCTCATAGACTCACATCTGAGAGCAGAAAGTGGAG
The DNA here is from genome assembly GCF_030463535.1 of Salminus brasiliensis. Classification (NCBI taxonomy): domain Eukaryota; kingdom Metazoa; phylum Chordata; class Actinopteri; order Characiformes; family Bryconidae; genus Salminus; species Salminus brasiliensis. The sequence goes on along the minus strand of NC_132889.1, from coordinate 32,612,062 downwards.
CTTCTGAAGTGTTTAAGGCGCCCAATCTGGCGGGACTGTTTTTTACATATATTTTTTCCCAAAACTAGCCAGCGTTCAAAACAGGAGAGCACACATTTGTGAGTTTCATGGCAACAATTGTTTAGTATTTTTACATGACATTTTTACAGACAGATATGAGGGTTTATCCTCTAAAAAGTGAGAAATATGTTGGTTAGTTTCGCCATAAACACCGGTCAAGTTTTGTCAAACCAGTTGTGTTAAAAGCCTTTGTGCAGGGCAAGATGGATTCAATCAAGTATCGGGAAATCCTAGGAGAAAATGTCACCTTCTGTGTGAAGGTGAAGCTTGGGCGTCATTGGACCTTGCAACAGGACAATGATCCCAAGCATCCCTCTCTAAGTCCACCAAGGCTTGATTTTAGAAGAAGTCCTGGAAGATTCTGGAGTGGCACTTTCGCCTGACTTGAACCCAATAAAAAAAAATTGTTGGTGGGTTTTGAAGGTGGCAGCTGCAGCAGCAAACCCAAGAATATTAGTGGAGACCACTGCCCATGGGGAATGCTCAGGGATTCCTCAGGAATACTGCTGGAAGCTGGTGTCTGGCTATGCGTCATGTTTGCAGCAGGTCAGAACAGCAAAGGGTTTATCCTGTAAGTACTAAAGACACTTTTTAACGAAGGGGCTGTTGAGTAATTCTGAGACTATAGTCGTCATTAAAAAGTGGTATTTTGTGTTGAATTTGGAGAAGGCACTTGTTACATTGGTTGTGTATTCGTCCCTGTGCGTCATCTTTATTTATATAGCAGCTTTCAGTTGATCTACCACATGTGAAAGTGCTTTACACAAGATAACACAAAAGAAAAACACTGGAAAGATAAAAAAAAAAGCATGCTGTTGGCCTTGGTGAAATAAGAGCGCATGCACAAACAATATCACAAAAAGAGACCCAATACAGCCATAGAATGAAAGTATTTTAACCCCTTAATGGACAGTAAGGCTTTTTACACACTCAGGTGTTTCATTCAGTAACTGCAGGGACTTCTGTATAAACTGGTGGGGCTCTTCTTTGGTAATAGAAGTTTGTAATAACACTTTCGGCCTGCTGGCGGGCCATAAGCATTTTAAAGAGTTAACTTCTGGTGCCACACTAGACTACATGTCCGATAGGATCCAAAAACCAAATTGGTGAATTTAACAACTTTAGGGTAAACAGTATGTTGATTATATTATTTCTATACAATTTTAATGGTCTGTGACTGATAGGGACCCTAAAAATGTATTTTGGCAGTTAATTGAATATTATTAAAGTTATGGGGCCCATGATTATCTCTGCAGAAGAGCACTGTCAATAGAATGGGATGGTCTGGAGCAAGCACACATGGTTTGTTTAGGAAAGTTATTTAAAAAAAAAAAAAAAAAAAAAAAAAAAAAATATATATATATATATATATATATATATATATATATAATTAGTACTGTGTACTGCTTATTGTCTATTAATGTATATATACACCATAGTTTATACTCAAAATATTTAATACTCCCACTTCACGTTATTGACTGTCCTTGCCTTCTGATTCATACATTCTACTTGAATTAACATTAAATAATTAAGTCTATTTTTAATTAGAATTAGAATGTCATTTTTGTTAAAATCTCCAAAAGTCTATGGACAACACTTGCACCCAAGTTGCACCCATTGCTGAAACAGATTTGCAAATGCACACACAGGTTGCCTAGGCTCTGTAGAGAAGTACTGCCAGTAGAATAGGACTCTCTGGAGCAAATAAACATGAACCTGTTGGCACCATGTTGCTTAATGCCGGGCATAGGCTAGAGGGAGTAAAGCCCCCAGTATTGAGCTTTCTCTGGAAAGATAGCGGTGCTTCATCCAGTATTGTTAGGATGAGCTAGTGAGGTGCAGTGGCCTGGTGATCGTCCAGCAATGCTCCACCAAAATAGAGTAGAAAGCCTTTTTTCCTGAACAGTAGACACTCTTTTTAATACTTTTGATTATAGAAGAAAAAGCGAATAAGCAGGTGTCCCAATATTTTTGTCCATTTAGTGTATATGTTTTCAAAAAAATTGTAATTATGTTTTATGTCTGTTCAGATGTTCTGGTCAAGTCTGTAGAAATAAAATTCACATTCATTATGAAATAAGCAGCAGATGTCACTCTCAGGCTTTCGGGCTACCTTTTTGGCTTCTTTCCTACCACCACTCAGGCCAGTTTTATGATGAGCCACTTTTTTAACTCCATCATATTTATTACTGGTCTATTTAGGATTTTCTCACAAAGCTACATCCTTCTCAGAACCTTGGTTTTGCAAGGTACCTTCTGCAGAGGGAGCAGAGCATGATGTGGCGTCTAATTTCTGATTTTTATTCATTGAACAGTGATTATGGTAATGTGCACACTGGACTATTATTTTGTACAATGCGATGCACCTTTGACCTAGCTGGCTTACTTGCAGGTTAATGGTCCAAAGTCTGAGTGTATGACGGCCCACACTTAGGTTAGAGAACACAAATTAGACCCCAAATTCAAGGTACCTTTGAGCTAGATCACTGCCAGAAATGAGCCACACAGTAACCCTAATACAGCAATATACAAGCAATGCACTGTTTCTACAGCCTGAACCCGAAGCCTGGGGAGAAGAACAGGACACAATAAGGCTTTAATAGATGTGATATTGGTGCTCTATTCAGTACACTGGGTCTTCAGTTGAGACCCCATAACCTCCGCCCAAATCCATATTAGCCAATGACAGGACTGCACGCTGCCAACACAACAAACAGCAGCTATTTTAGCACCACATGGCAGTCACATCTAGGCTTATAGGGCTAATAATTACTATTATCTTAGTATTATCAGTGCGGCCTCACAACGTCTCTGGTGCAATAAACAGGTTCTTCATTTTTCTGCCATTACACACGCAGTCCACCAGATGGAGTTATCAGCCAAGACGAGTCATTTACTGCTTGTAGTTTTCATATTTTTGCAGTAATTTTACATCAGTTATCCAATAGGAAGGGTCCCAGACCTTCGCCAGTGTCTGCATCACACTCATTTAAAACTTCTGCATATTAGACAAATACTGAAACATACTAATATACATAATTTGCTTAAAGTCTGCAACCTCACTTTAGGATAGAACAAGGTTATTGTTTTTTTAAACTTGCAAAAAAAATATTTATTGATAAAATTGTGTTCCTGGATCTTTATTTATCAGTTTTTTTTTTTTATTGGGTTTTCCAGACAACCCATTCAGGAAGCAAATATGCCTAAACATAAACTAACAAATACTACAAGAGCAGTAACTGTAATCAGTGACAGGTTTATTATAGACGTTATTACTGACCCTACAAGGACTTTACTGTAATGCAATAAAACTAAAGTTATAAATTAAGGGAAAAAACCATGTCTGCCCCTTCAGTTACAACCTCATATACAATGTTTGAGTAAAAGGTGATAATTTATAGCTACTCATCTAGATAGCGATAGCTATTCAACGCGGTGTTCTTTAATGCTGGCTCGGCTATGGTGGCTGTGGCAGAAATAACAAGTACTACTAGCTCATATCTTATGTAAGGAGTAAAAAGCTTTAAAAGATCTGCCAATCTCAAGGTGAAACACATACAATAGCAAGGAAATCGGTGCAGTGCACTTGTTAGTGTCCAATTTTGTTTACCCTAACTGGGCAACTCAACCAAGCGGTCCCCCATTAATATAATATCAGACACAAAGTTGTTCACCATGTTTATTGCAGTAAGCAGTCAGTAAACATGAAAAGGCCACTTTATATAGTCTACAAGACCACCAATGATACAGTTTAGTGCAAGCTTTGACATGCTTACTTTAAATGTACATGTAATACAAGTGCTTTATTTTATTTGGCATCTGAAATTTACCCTCAGGCTTTTCTGTACCTGAACACAAATGTGATAAAATACCTTCCCTTTTTATCAAAATCCACAGTTCGACTATGAAAAAGATGAATAAAAAAGCATAATGAACACAATTCATTAATCTTCTATATAAACAAAAGCAACCACTAGGCACATGTGCACGTCAATTCTATGTAACTACGGCACAAAGAATGTGTGTTCAGAAAAACCACAGTAATCAGCATGCTGCAACACTCACAGCAAAGGCAGCTCATCCACGATTAACATGTTAAGATTATTTGCAGGAAAGTATAAAAAGGCCATATTGTACATGTCTAAATATATATTTCTACGTTAGGGATGGGCAATATGGTGTAAAAAAAACAAAACAAAACAAAAAAACATCAAATATTTTAACATTTTCACGATACGTGTGACAGCAGGAAAAGGTGCATCAGTAGTGGCAGGAGGGATAAAATAAAAATACTCTCCCATACGGAGTACAGTAAATTATTAATTTTTTTTAACTCAAGATCTGCTGCACTTAATCCAGTTAAATCAGACTAACCACACTGTCTGTAACGAAATGTGCAGCTGATCAGGGTTCTTAAAGCACACTAGATCCTTGATATGCTTAGAAAAGAAGTATATCGTGTACCATGATAAAATAAAAGATGATAATCAATTATCAATTATAAAATCCCTTCTACCTGCCAGTCTTACAAAGCATATCCAAAGAGGAAATAAAAGCCATTTCTGAGAATCCTGAGCATCCGCTTTAGTGCTCATCACCAAAGACAGACAATGAAACTGAAGCAAACACTGAGATCACATAATGAAAAGGCCAGGTGGGGTCTAGGCTAAGAAGGGGTGGGGGGGCTTATTAAAAACATACCCGTTTCCACTCATGAGTTGATTACAAAAGGTCTTTGTGGGTTACATTTGGAGTGTAGAGGAAACACCAAGCTCCAACTCCAACCTTATTTTAGGTGCCGTGTTGCAGATGTACCTACCTAAAAAGTAAAGTGCCATATTTCTGTTACACACTACTTGTATGTATACTGACTAATTACATACATGAATTCCCTTTTTTGAATTACATTTTGCAAACGCGGACCACACTAGCTGAGGCAAGGAGAACTCGAGAAATTTGGGCTGGAGTTCTGGGGGCTTTGAGCTGATGGGACCTGAAGCCAGACCCCCCTTGCCAGGCAGAGGTGGAGTATGATTGGATGATAAGGAGGAGCAGGGGTGGTGGTGGGGTGCAAGTTTTCGTCACAAAAACGAGAAGGGAGAGGAATGGTTTTATAGTGTGTAGAAATGGAGGGGAGGAGTTTGGGCATGGTCCTTTTCCCAAACTTTCAGTTATTACATAACTGCATTTTAAGGCAATATTTCAGTAAAAACATTAAATTCATTACATCCTTAAGGTTTTAGGGCTCTATATACAGGTTTCACTCAGAAATGGAGTTCTAGTAGGACAGGTTACGCAGGAAATAATAGGGCATCTCTACCCAGTTACTTTTCTGCAGGTCCATGGCACCAATCAGCACTGTAGTTCCAATGCACTTTCCACTGTTTTGTCGCTCCGTAATGTTTGAGTGAGTTGCTGTGCTTACTGGGCTTTCTTCTTAGTGTATCTGAGCTTCCTGGAGAGGCTCATGACGTCCAGGTAAAGGTTGCGATTGAGAATCACAGAGCCACAGATCATTGCACCGGCCAAGGCACCCGCATAACCACAGGAAAACAGATCTTGGCCTAAATAAATAAATAAACAGGCACTTATTTACACACTGTGCGAATAATTTTACATCCAGGCTCAGTTTCACTCCACTGTATTTCCTGGTAACTTAACTACACATCTTTGTAGAATGTAAGTAACCACATTTGTTTAAGGCTGATAATAAACATCAACAATGACACACCTGTTAAGAACAGATTCTTGATTGGCGTCTGAGGTCTCATGGAGATGCAGAATTCTGCACTGAAGCGGGCAGTGCCATGGTCAACTCCATAGATCTCTCCTTTCGGAGCTGCTATGTAGTGCTGGTTAGTGATGGGAGTGCCAGCATCCATGTACTCTATCTGAAGAGAGAAAGAGGGAGAAAGAGAGAGATGCACACCATCAGAAAAATAATATTTCTACTGTATAAATAAGCAGAAGCCCCAAACAGAAGAAAGGTTCATACCCTATCCTTGGTCTTAGGATACATCTGATAGACCAATTCCAGAATGGAGTTCATGAGAGTCTCCTTTAGTTCCTTATAGTCGGCTGCCCTGTTGGTCACCTTGTCATCCTTCCATTGCTCAAACCATGAGTATGGGGCAAAGCTCACCAAACTCAGCGTGGATTTACCTGGGAATGTCAATATTCACAATTGAATTAATATCCATAATGTAGCATATTGTAGGCTTCTTTGCTGCCTGACCGTTGCTGCACTGGAGTGTCAAGGCAAATGTACAGTGTCCATTAAGAAAGGAAGGAGGGAGGAATGAAGGAATGAACGAACGAATCAACAAACAAACATGAATTATGGTGCATGTTTGTAGCAAAGAATACTGATTGACCAATGACTAGATGTTCCAGACAGGCATCTTTATACTACAACCACTTGAGACACAGTCACAGCACTCAGGAGAAGCAATGGCTCTGTTAAATTAGGTAGGTCACTTTAAAGATATATAGAATATAAATATATCATATATAAATATAAAGAATATTTATGTAATCTCTGATTTTACATTACAGGTTTTTTTTTTTATTCTTGACAAATTTGTAATTGATAAAAGCACCAAAAGGGAAAAAACATCCAAGGGGTGAATACTTTTTGTAGGTACTGTGCTAACAAGTAAAAGAAGCTTACCAGGCATTCTCTGCTCCCAGGTGGGGTCTTTGGCAGATGGTGAAGCAATAAAAATCAGAGGTACATTCCTCATGCCCTCATCTCTGTCCTTTTTCATGTAGCCCTCCATCCTAGTGAGAGGACAGAGCGTGTGACTCAGCATGCCAATTAACATCAATTGTCAATAGACAAGAGAAACAGGAGACCCAATAAGACAAGAGACAACAAGAAGGGAGGCACTTACAGCTCATCCACGTTGTTCTCAGAGAAGATCCAGTAGTTTTTGGCTTCAAGACCCAACTCTTCTTTTGATCCATCAAGACCCAGAAAGATGCTGAGTCCACCCTCTCCATGCTTCACCATACTCAGCTGCTTCTGGATTGCTGTTGACCACGCGAATTCCCAAACCCCCAATATATATACATAAATTTAAGGTTGAAATACTGTTCCTATTAATGGTATTATTCATTATACATAAGGGATTAGACGCCTTAGTACAGATATTCCAAAAATAAAGCATTTTGAAAAAGATACAGATAACTATGGGTGCGTTCTGATGGCGGAGCGTGTTCAGAGTCTAAACTGTAAGCAGTCCTCCTGAGTATTCCCAATAAAGATAAGGAACGGAGCACTACTATCTTAATTTAGATTTGAGGGAAGGTGATTCTAGTAATCTAAAAGAAAACCAAATGTGACTAAAACAAAGCCCCGTGTCTACTATCCAGTTCAATTTACCCAGCCACTTGTTTTTACATTTACAGCATTTTGCTGACACTCTTATCCAGAGGGACTTACAAGGTAACTCGTATTACAGAGGAGGTCAATGTAGTGTTAGGAGTCTTGCCCAAGGACTCTTATTGGTGTCACGCAGCACAGTCACCCAGACCGGGAATTGAACCCCAGTCTCCCACATGGTGTGGTAGCTCACTGGCTGATAGTGGTGTTGCGCCACACCAACCATTGGCCATCTCATCAGCCATCTCACGAAAAGCATAGTTAATCCACAGTGAGAAATTTCCTGCCTTCAGAACACAACAGCTCCACCATCTAAACTTTTTCTGGTTAATTACTCCCACTCATTCCTTCCCAGCCTCCCTCACCTGGCTTGGTTTGCACCTCTTTGGGCAGGAGCTTCTGATAGGTGTTGAAGATGCCAGCATCTGAGATGATCATGGGAGCATGCAGGTGCACCTCCTCATTTCCCTTCATAACACTCACCCCTGCAATGTTAGACATGAGAAGCACTTCAGGGATGCACCAGAACTACCATTACTCTAGGCGTTCCAGAATCAGCCAATTACAGACGGCCGTGCACCTCTCAATTATTTTTCAGATTTAATTGGTACACAGATCCGTACTGAAGTGACAAATTTCACCTGTAAAGCATTTTAACTGTAGTACTTGAGCAAATTGAGAAATACTACTTCATGAAATACCCCAAGGTGAAAGAGACACTACAGATGTTTGAGGTTACCTATAGCCTCGTTAGCATCGTTGAGGAGGATGCGGTTGACTGGAGCTCTGACCAGGACGGCACCACCTGCCTTCTCTATGATGGGGATCATGTGGTAGGCAATCTCACTTGCCCCTCCCTTAGGGTACCAGGCACCAGGCATATAGTGGCAGAAAAGCAAACTATGCATGGAGAAACTGGCCTCTTTTGGGATGTTTCCTAAACAAAACACATTCACATGAATCAGTATCCCAGAAAAGAAAAAAGGAGAGGGTAAGGAGAAAAAAAAAATTCCCCTGATATTTACATACATATTTTTTGGTGATTAATAACAATAATAATAACCTGTAGTACATATTTTTTCTGCAGAACGTTTAAGAAACCTCTGCGTTTTTCAAGCAAAACCACCTCTAACGCTGCAGACTGGCAGGGTATTGGTGCTTGCGTTTTGTCTCCTAACGCAGTTTGATCGCTCATTTTTTACTCCAGTCTGTGCAGTAGTCTATCCCATCAGGCTAACGGGTGCAGTGAATATGTGAAGGTGTGTTTTTGAGTGATTTTCGCACAGTGAGCGACATACTCGATAACACCTGCTCACACATTGTTAAAACAACAATTAAGATATTAACGTAGAAGATAATATCGCACACCCTTACCATATGTGCCAAAGATGTAACAGAGCACAGCCCTGAGGTCTTTATTCTGAGTGAGGCCGTTCACCACCTCGGCCAGGCTGCGAGGACCGTAGCGGAAGAAGTAGGATAGAAGATTGATCAGCCCTGTGTAGACCAGGAACTTTGCAACCGGAGCCGGAATAAGCTTTAACACAGCCATCATCCACACGTTGTAGCCACATTTCTGGAATAGGAAGACACAAGAAACAACTTTTTAGTCCCAATTTAACCATGCTTTCCACATCATATTGTTTATAGCATCATGTCAATGATCCACTGACTGCAATTGTGGGAATGGTGCCTCGTGGCTCTTCCTTATACAACAATATACTGTATTCTGCAATACTGCACACTGTTCAAAATCAAAGTGGATGAATTTGCCGTTTTATGAGCATTGCTGGGAAGCTGACCTGAACTTAAAGGCAGACAATCATATGCAATAAATCAAGCTGCACTCATAAATATGTCGGCACCAGACAGAAACAATGTTGAAATACATTACTAGAGCTTAGTGAAGTTGGCGAAGGGTCAGTAGTTTACAGGGAATGCTGTGTAGATTACTTCATACATGGTCCTCATTGTTCAACAAGAAGAGTTTTTAACATCCCTTACATTCCTGCAGAACAATCCAGATGGTTCTAGAGAGCTGGTCTTTGATGGTCAAGGTGATTGTCAAAAAGCTGGTCATCTCAGCGAACACACACAGTATGCTGATTAGCCAGCTGATTAACCAGCCCTTGACCAACACAATGTTAGTTGCATTTAAGTTTGGTTGGGCTTGGTCATGCTGGTTACGCTGGTCAACCAGCCTGGTATAAATGGGCCAGGCTGATAATGAGCAGCTAAACCATCACACTCAAATCAAAAGCACATTGGTCAAGAACCAAGCTGGTTAGCCAGCTTAACCAGCTTGGTCCGACCAGGCTGTTATTTTATACATACAGATATTATATAGCTGGAGATAGATTTTGACATTTCGAAAGCTGGATTTCAACGACTTCTCTGTGTGTGTGTGTGTATGTATATATTATATTATATTATATTATATTACATTACATTAATTATATGAGCCATTTACTACCCTTTCCATACAGTACAAATACTCCAAAAACAGATATTTAAGCCATTTAAGCAAGAACTGACTTACTACTAATAATAATTACATTAGGTTTTACATTAAGGTTTTATTAGCTGATTACCTTCTTTTTAAACTACAATCCTATTACAACCAGTAGGTCTGTCTTTACAGGTGGCTTATTTTACTACCAATACACATATTTAACATCAAACGTGTGTATGATTTTGTGAAAAACAGGACTAAATAAATCAGAAAGACTTTAGTTTCTCAATATTAAACACCCTGACTGCCCATCCCACATCTCCAATCACCTTAACCAGTCTCATGAACTCATCGATGGCCTTCTCCTCTCCCGGGAAGCACTTCTTCAGCTCCTGAGGGAAGCGGTTTTTGCCACTGTAGATGGGGTAAAAGCGCCGGTTCTCCGGGGGCCCCAGGACCACCTCATCAAAGGGGTTGTCTAGCGGCTCCCACTGTAACTGCCCATTGGTCAGTTGGTCCGATATGCACCGCAAAGGCCTGTGCTCCAGCAGGTCGCCAATGTAGTGGATACCTGAACCAGAGCATGTGAAGGAGGTAGCCAAGGTAAGAAAATGCAATCAAGGTAAGACAGGGAGACATTCCATCACCCACCCCTACCGTAAGCGCATACCCCAGCACCACAATAACGGGCTTAGTGACCACAACTGAAGCCCAAACGGGATTCTCACCAACGTCAAACTCAAAGCCTTTCTCTGAGAAGGTGTGGCAGCATCCTCCGGCCCTGTCATGCTGCTCAAGCACCAAAACCTTCTTTCCAACCTTCGCCAGCAGAACCGCGATACCCAGCCCACCAATTCCACTGCCAACCACAATGGCGTCGAGGTTCTGGGGGACTCTGCTGGCCAAAAAGCCTGCAGACAAGAACAGAAGAAAAACACAAGGGGTTGATTCCCCAGACATGAATATGACGTATAGCACACGTTTGCTTTTTTAGTTTAGGTGAACACGTTTCTTTTTTAAGGAAGGTGCATCATGGCATGGAAGCACCTTATTTGCATATTTAAGCGAAAACTGGATCTACGTCATCATCTGCAGGACATCCTGCTCCGTAGTCCCAGTTTCCAATTGCAGAAAACACCACCACATACTGTACTGCAGGACAAGAGGCTCTTTTTTTTAGGAAGATTGAGAGATGTTTTGGGTGTTAATCTATATAATCAATATTAGCCTAGCACTTTCAGATGTTCATCATGTTCATCATGTCCAAACTCTCTACAGCTCTCAGTGCACATAGTTTTGTTGGCATGAGTGTTTCTCCTTAACTGGTAAGTGTCCCAAAACACTACCATGTCCATGATGCACTGTGAAAGCAGCAAGCTGTCCTGGGTCACAACAGCTAAAGAAGAAATCTATGGGACAAACCTTGGTTATGAACCTTGAACTGCAGGCTGTTACCCCAAACAATACAGCTAATAAAATAATTGTTTATGTTTAGAAATATGTGCAGGATGTTTCAGTCTTCTTTAGGATTTCTTTTTTCCCACCAGCTCCTGTATTACAGCACCGTTAGCCAAGTTAAAGGCTGCTGTGTTACACAAGTCCCCATTTGTAACCATAACCAACTACAGGAAGACAAATGCAGCGTTCAAGACACGTCCAAGATACCGTGTTTACGAAATGAGCACAAATCACCGATTCTTTAAATAGACCAGACAGTGATTTGGGGCGTTTCCTTTAGCACTGAACTTCCTCGATCTAAAAACAAACTAATTAATTAATTAATGAATGAATGAATGAACATAAAAAACTACAAATGCCAAACATAGCTTCCTGATTTCTTTTGGGGACAGAAAAACAGCAATGAACACCAGACTGTAACCGTTAAACAGAAACTTTCCGGGGTGGACTTGAACGCAGCATGAGTCCCCCAAGAGGCTAAAAACTAAAACTAACACACACAAATACGTGACGTTCCAAACAGCAGGGAGGTGTGTTTGCATGTTTGTATTGGTATTTAGCACCTTGTGGGACTCATGTTGCTTTCACATTCACATTCACGTCCAAGTGTGTGTGTGTGTGTGTGTGTGTGTGTGTGTGTGTGTGTGTGTGCAGATAGTGACCTTGTTTCAGTACTTTGTTCTTCTCCTTCTTCTCCAGCACCATCGGCTTCAGCGGCTCACGGGAGTCGAACTGAAAGGGGTTCGGTCCGCTCGAACCGATCGCATATTTGAGCAGTAAGACGAGCAGCACCACGCAAACCAGCCCGAGCGCGAGCCACATCACTGCTACTGCTGCTGCTTCTGGTGGTGGTGGTCGTGGTCGTGGTCGTGGTCTTGGTCTTGGTGCGAACCAGTGCTCGCGCTCCACTGACTAAGCTAATTTAACTGCTCTTCCTGTGCCTGCACGCGCGAGCGCACTACAGCCCAGGCGCGTGATTGGTGCGCGAGATCAGGCAACGCATCAAAAGGTCAAAACTTAATCCGGATCAAATTCTTTAATTACACCAATTTCATTTCTTAATTTCTGAAATCTTTAAATCCTGAAACGTCTAATAATGACCAGAAAACTCGAATTCTTTAAAACTGGAGGGTTAATTTGACATTCTGATTAATTACTACAAAAATGAATTATATTCCACTTTGCATGAAGGACTTTTATTATGTATCATATTTAATAAGGCCACAATTTATTGCTCACAGCAGTTTTTTAGATTAGTTCACTGGTCACCGTTTCCTTCCCAAACAAAATCAGTCAGAAGACAGAGCTGTTGAAGCCCTCATACTCCGGCATGCATACGCTGTAATCTGTGTGTATGATCCTATATTACAAATGATTATTTATAGGGTTAAGTATGGGTATGAGCTAAACATTAAAGGCCCCATACCCTTGATTCTCCTGCATTTTGTCCTGTTCCCCTGAGGTCCACCTCCCACATGTATATGGTGTAATGTACCCAACAAGTATTTTAAACCTCAGTCTACCCCTTAAACCTAACCAGGCTGTTTAATAATATGCTGGGCGGTCCTAGACTAGAACCACTGCTCATTTATGTGGAGATGGTCCAGGTGAGGGTGTTTCTGGCTTCTGCATCCAGAAGCACCACCCAAATACTACCTGCTGTCCTGTGGGGTCCTGAGCATTGAAGAACAGGGTGAAACAAGGGTAACAAAGCACACACACACACACACACACACACACACACACACACACACACACATATATATATATATATATATATATATATGTGTGTGTGTGTGTGTGTGTGTGCTTTGTTACCCTTGTCTTCAATGCTCAGGACCCCACAGGACTATATATATATATATATATATATATATATATATATATATATATATATATATGTATGTATGTATGTATGTATGTATGTATATATATCATGCTACAGCTTGCCTGATACAAAAGGAAAATTCCCACTGCTCTCATGGCCCAAGCAGTTTACCCTTTCAGATTAAACAGTGGAAGTGTGTGTACATACATTATATATATATAATATTTAATTAAGAATAGATACATTGATTTAGAAAGGTTCATTAGAAGAAGAAGGTATAGATTGCTTATGTGTTCCTGAACTTTCTGTTATCTGAAAATGTGTGTATGCATGTAGTGTTTAAGAAAGAAAGATGGAAAATCATCAGGAAATGAATCAGTTTTTATTTTCTGCTCAAAGAAACAAAGGTCAGTACTTCTGACAGCAAAGAGAGGGAAAGAAAACCCCTGTCTCTCCCACTCCTACCTGTAATAAATGTGTTTATAGTGATCAGCAAAATCACTTTGTACGTTTACAGGACTCACATTAGAAACATTAGGGTCAGATGTGTGACATCATCAGCCTGCAAGTAGAAGGAAGTCCAAGTTGCAATTAAGCAATACTTGATAAGTACAGTCTGGGTATTACAGTCCAAGGCCCAAGTAAGTCAAAGGTCAGTGGGCCAAAAGTCAAATAAGTCAGTTCTGGAGTTTAGGCTAAAAATAGTCTTTAAAAAGTTATTATATTAAAATACTTATTCAGCTGTAATCATGAGAAAATTATATTTTTTTCTCCCTGTTCTTCAATGCTCAGAACCCCACAGGACTGACCACCACAGAGCAGGTAGTATTTGGGTGGTGGTTCTGGATGCAGAAGCCAGAGACGCCTCACCTGGATCCTTCTCAATAATAAGCAGAATATTATCTTAAAACAGCATTATGTAGCTTTTTACTATAAAAAAGCAGCTTGAAAACATTGCTGACGTCCACTGACTGTAACAGGAAGAATGGCGTCCCTGTCAGTTCCACTCCGGGCCTGAACGCTGCTACTGCACTATGGGACTTTGGTGAAGCTGCAGTAATCCAAGCCATATTAGAGTAACATCCTGTAGTTTTACTCTACCGCCTCATTCCACATGCGTCTCTACCTTCAGATGCTGCTTCTGTATCTTCTGGAACCTTTACTTGAGTAATGGCCTCTTTCTTTTACAACACACAGACCAGTCTAATGCTGAGCTTTTGATATTATGGTCAGTGGACTCCTTCAGGTTCAGCACTAGGCCTAGATCTTCTTCAGAAGCTAGATTTGGAAAGTTAGCATTTGCTGAATGTGTTGAAGTTGTGCTGTAGCTTTCAGTGTCGGATTATTAATAATTCAACAGTGAGTATACAAACACCTGACCGTAATTTGGCACCATGAGGTGCATGGTACTACAGCTGTATTCTATTAACATCAGTCACCTTTGGTCTAGCTGGCATAACCGTCACTCATAGGTTACTGAGTTTTACAGAGTCCAGGAGTGTATGACTCCTGTATCACTGAAGCCCACATTCTCATGGGCAGTTGGCAAAGTAATTTTAGTCAGAGAATACAAATGAATATTAATATAGAGTGTGAATCTCTGTGTCTGTGTAGACCCTTAAATCCCACTGAAAGCCTATTTAGCTGTAGGTTTAATGTATTGTTAAACAAAAAAAAAAAAGTATTGGGACACCTGCTCATTTTTTGTTTCATCTGAAATCAAGGATCTTAAAAAATCCTGCTTTTGTTGGAGTAACTGTCTCTACTGTCCAGGAAAAAAAGCTTTCTACTAGATTTTGGAGCATTGCTGTGAGGATCTGATTGCATTCACCGACAAGAGTGTTAGTGAGGTCAGGATGGTGAATGACCATCCTGCACCATCCGTCATTCCAGAGAGCACAGCTCCACTGCTCCACAGCCCAATGCTGGGGGGCTTTATACCCCTATAGCCCACGCCTGGCATCAGGCAGCATGGTGCCAATAGGTTCATGTTTATCCGCTCCAGAGAGTCCTATTCTATTGACAGTACTTCTCAATAGGTACTAGACAAGCTGTGTGTGTGCATTTGCACATCTGTGTCAGCAATGGGTGCAACTTAACTTAAAGTAGCTGAATGAATTAATTAGTACGGAGCTTCCAATTTCACTACTGTTGTGTTCTGTTAAAGTCATTCACCTTTGGCCTAGTTGGCACAATCGAGGCCTGGGTTTCATTGCTAAACAAAGAGTGGAAGAAAGGTAGGCCTTTAAATCGCACAAAAGGCTATTTTACAAACATCGACATCAGACAATATAAAAGTTGACACTCTGAATGTGAAATAACATTATTATTATTATTATTATTATTATTAATATTACTATATGACTAAAATATGTGGACAGCTTTCTGCATTGAGCTTGGGTATTTCAGCCACCATTACAGTATGTACAGTATGTGTTCATGGTTTCTATTATTGACCAGCTAAGATAAGCTAATGCGGAATCAGCTGAAATATCACCACAGGACACTCCTACACTGAGTCTTTATGGCTTAGCCCAGCTTTATGACTGGGCTGATTATTTTGATTATTATCTTGTTGTTATCAGTTTGGCTTTATGACATTCAAATAGCAGGGCAGGATGCTCAGTAGGACGAGGCTGAAGTTGGCGTTGTGGGCTGTCATATGTAGATTGTATCCAGATTGATTGTTGTTGATAATCTGGACAGCCAAGAACACATGAAATCTGAAGCTAATCGGATCCAAAGCCACATTTCCAAAATTTCCAAATCCAAAACTACAATCAGTACAGATGTGTCTCAGTCTGGACACTCTGGACGCTCAACAACCACGTCAAATCACAATTGCAGTGACCACAGCAAACCATGCAGATAGGGCTGTAACGTCCGGTCAGCTCACCAGGTCTGACTTGGGAAAGAAATCCGATTTGTCTGCAGTCTGAAACATAGCTGCAGTTACATTCTGACTCCTGTACAATTGTCTTAACTCTGAGAAAGGCTCATGGTCTTTACTGGGTGTGTCTGGACCATTAGAAAGGGTCTTTATCTGATGCTACGCACATTGCCCAGCAGGCCACTAGATGGAGTCATCAGCTACTTCTTGCCTTCACTATAACCCCACACTTACGTTTCTTATCAGTTGTGCAGCTGGTGTCATGGTGTATCCTCTTATCATGGGTATTCATATTTTGGCTGCTGTCGCTACTGAAACACGTTTTTTTAATCAATGAATCTGTGAAAAGATTCCCTCGTTCCCTTACTCCCTCCCTTATTATCTGTTGCACTTTAGAGGGTTGTGGGTTCGATACCCGGGCTCTACAATCGGCCCCTTACCCTCTCTGCTCCCCAGGCACTGCAGCAATAGCTGCCCACCGCTCCGGGCATGTGTGCTCACTGTCACTGTGTGTGTTTGATCACTAGTGTGTGTGTGTGTGTGTGTGTGTGTTCACTGCATGGATGGGTTAAAGGCCAAATTCTATCTGTGTCAAACATTAATGGTGACTACGGTTGTTTTGTTTTGTCTGAAATATAAGATATAAAGTATACACAACAAATGTGGAATCACGTCAGTCTCCGAGGGTGGATTAAGTGGTTTTGGTGAAAGGAAGGAACGGGCCCAGCCCGGATACCTGGTCATACCGTGCGTCCTCACTCTTAACTCTTAAACGGTTGCTGTACGTTTATAGAGCAACTGGCCTAGTGCAGATGTTAACATTGTATAATACATGAACAGTGCAGCGTACAAGTTCTTTAACTTGTAAAGTAGTGCTAACTTACTAAAACCTTATATTTGTGCAAGTAATGCAGTTTAAATGAGACACTATGTCCAAATAGTTGTGGACACCCATTCTAATGAATGCATTCAGCTGCACATTGGTGGAATTAAAAGACCACATTAAACCTTAGTGTTTCTCTTCACTTTGTCTTTTGCAGATAAAGGAGGGAATACAGATATAAATATGGATCGAACAAAAGTTTTAAATATACGTACAGAACAAACATGTGAAAATATAGGCAATAGAAATAGTAAATAATTCAGAAATCAATGAATCGAGGATTATATAAATGTAGAAAATGAAAAAAGTGTATAAATCAAAAGAAATAATATATAAACATTATAATTACATTATTTGTTTGTTCATGGTTTTGTCTCATGTTATTAAACTATAATTTTTTTTTGCTTTTATTAATTAATTTATTTATTGTTTTCATTTTGGCAGGCTTGGTCCTCCAGAAATGAGCCAGTTTAAAAGGACAGTTTATCAGACTGAAGGCCTGTGCTATAACTCTCATGGCTCTTGTAAAACCAATCTGCTGAAAAGCAAAGTAATATTTGTTGATTTTGACATGTAAATATGATGTATTTCCATCCCATGCTTTTATCATACAGGTAAAGAAAGCAAAACCTTTCTGCACTGCCATCATAAGACTGAACAGATCATGCAGAGGGAAAATAGAGAAGGTGATTAAATTCGATTTCAAAAAATGTGCTCAGAAATAACTCAAATAATACTGCTGGTCTAAAGTCTTTTTCTTTAAAGCTCCATAACAGCATTAAATTAATTAATCCTACACGTTTTTAGCCCGCCTTAGAAGATTAACGCAACTGAGTGATGCTGGATAATGCTGTGACAATACGGACAGGGCTGACTGCCAGCCTGAATTTCTCTCAAACCCAGCACACTAGAAGCTGAAGCTGGTGTTTAATCGAGAGTTCCAGAATATCTTGTGACCTTGATTAAACAGCCTTTTAAGACCACTTCAGAGCATATTTCTATCCTTTTGGGCACTTCAAAATAATAGAAGTACAAATGAAGGCGATCTGAAATGCAGTCTTGTTTCCCACAAGTTTTTCTTACTGGTTTTTAAGGCGGCATCCCATTGAGATGAACATGGTTTTCCAGCATCTTAATGCACACGCTCCCATAAGCAGATCTGGACAATCTTATTGAAGACCTCGACACAGCTTACAGACCCGAGGCAGTGGAAATCTTCACAACACGGCCTCACATTAGTTCTACAACCTGCTACAATACAGAAGAGGCATCAGCTCAGGGTTAAGGAACTGCATGTGCTTATTCATGGTTAAAATGTCAATATACCATGTCTTTTTATTCATTTTGTGGTGTCGTTACAGGACAGGGACAGGGTGTTAAAGGGAGTCTAGATTTTGCTTCCCCCCGGAATGAATTCACAAGGACCCAGAGCAATGCGCCAAATCCTCACAGCAATGTCTACTTTTATTTAGCACAAAAAAATTCTCTTGACAGTTTCCTCTCAGTCATGAAAACCATAAGACCACATTGTTGTGTTTTCAACCGAATCCATTAGTTCCAACCATCTGATGATGTTTCCTCCATACTGTCCACAAAAGACCCCCAACAGACAGCAGCCAAGTCACAAAACTCTACTGCTACACACTCTTAAAAGAAATCGTGCAACAAACGCTTCTTTGAGCAATGCCATAGAACAGAGGTTGGCAACGTGGGCTGAAGTTTAAGCCCGAAAAGCACAAATCTGCAGGAATCCGGCCCCTCCAGGACCGGAACTGCCCACCTCTGCCATAGAAGAACCATATATAAAGAAGCATGTCTGGAATAGAGATTGCGTTTGATCCTAAATAACCTTTTAAAAGGTCTAAAGATCCACCAGTTGATGGAGAGGTTCTTCACACTCACTCACACGATTCTTGATGGTACCCAAAGTGGTTCTTCTATGGCAGAGGTCTTCAAATGTGGTCCTTAAATCCAGTTTCCAGTCCTGTTCTGTTCTGTTCTTTGTAAGTCGTGGTAGGTGTGACACTAACTTCCAGCGAAAACAACCTCCCAAGACTGGAAACTGGATTCCAGGGCCCGGATTTGAAGACCTTGGTTCTATCGCTCACTCAAAAGAACCATTTCTTGCACCTTTCTTATGTTGAAGAGTGTAGCTGCTCTTCATTCCTATCTAAAACACTGAATTAAGCAAAAGAGAACACATGCCAGGCCAATTCCCCAAAGCGTATGCTCTCCACTCTGTCCAAGACCACAGGCAATTTCCAATAGCAGTAGAATTTCATGAAGATCGGCCAATCATGTGAGTGCATTAGATTTGACATGCCCATTCTCCACCCCCAACAAAAAAACCCTCCCCACAAAAATCATATTTCATTCTCAAATACATTAAATACTCCCCCCCCCCCCCCCCCCCTTTCCCGAACCCTTGACCCGTCTCCTGCCCTCCATCACACTCTAGATCTATGCCTTAGTCATGATTCGCCCTCAGGATGTCTCATTAGTCCACAGGTCCATGGTCTGGACGCCTAGCGGTCAACTTTTTATTGATGTCACATTGTTGTTACTTGTTATTGGCTTATTTACACAGGGCTTCTCTGTTGGCATTACAGTGAACGGGAATCACAGGCAGTTAGTGATGAAGCAGCGATCCATCGATTAGAAAGAGATCATGAAAAGCAAAAAAGACAAAAAAGAAGAAGGTTTTTAAAAAAAAAAAAAAAAAAAAAAAAAAAAAGGAAAATCTCTCTCCCTTGCAGCAAGTACCACATCAACTAGTCCAAATGAACTCAAAAACAGCAACACAGTTTCAGGACAAAAACAGAGAGAGTGAAAGAATGAACAACAACATTACCAAAAAAATTAAAGTCAAATTATCGACAGCAGCCCTTGTAACGTCCACTTTGGATTTTTATTACCTTATTTGACTTTTGTTGGCTTTCTCGTTAAGGTATTTTCTGGTGTTTTTGATTGTTTTGTTACAATTTTGTCACAAACACTGAGGGAGGATGACAAAGTTTTGTTTGTTTGTTTTTTTTTTTATTTTTTTTTCCTTTTTTAAATCCTTTTCTTGCAAAAGCGCCTCCCAGATTATGGACGGGGAGAAAAAACCCAAAAAAAACAAAAAAAAAAACAACAACCAAAAAACCCCTGCTGTACGGAAGTCTGTTGACTGTGTCAGCATGAAAGCAGAATGGTATTGACGCTTGTGGGTACCATGGGAGTTTCTGTGAGGCAGTATCAGCTGCTCGAGTGCATGTATACTACCGCTCATCATGACTCATGATACAACGATACAACTGACAACTGCGGCGGCTTGTGTTGTTGCCCGATGATGGTAATTACAGTGGCTTCAGATCCCTGTACTGAGGGAGATGAAAAGAAAGAGAAAGAAAGAAAAAGAAAGAAATAATCAGAGAGAGAGAAAGCAAGAAAGTAGAAAAGAAAAATAAAAGAAAGGAGAGAACATGTTCTCTCGGCCTGACAGCAGCAGTGCAGGTCCAACTTCAAAAAAAAAAAAAAAAAAAAAAAAAAGATCATGGGCGGTGGCTTTTTCTTCCTAAACCTGGAAGTCCCTCTGTAGTTTCTGTCAGGTGGTCAGTGCATGATGTCATAACTTGGCTTCACTATGACGCAAGGAAGGGCTTTAATGATGGGAGGGGTCACTGCAAGACCAGGCCAACCTGCAGGACAAACACAGCAAGAAAAACAAAACAAGGTCACCATTACTACTCTGTAACTTCAGATTCTCAGAATCTCGAACAGATTATTAACAAATCTGAACATGGATTATTCCTGTATCTCTGAGAGAACTCCCCAAATTGTTGGTGTAACATGTTTGTGAGCATCCCCCTTCTAATGATGGCTTTCAGCAACTGTAAGATGTATCCATTGTTGACACAGATGTGCAAATGAACACACATGCACACACAGCTTGTCTAAAAATAAAGCCAATAGAATAGGACTCTCTGGAGCAGATAAACATGAACCTATTGGCATCATGCATTACTTTGGGATGAGTTGGGAAGTTGATCATCCAACACCTTGTCCTCACGGCAATGCTAGTAGAAAGCTTTCCCTGGACAGTAGTGTCAGTTACAGAGGATAAACTTTTTGAAAAGAAAAGAAAAACACCCTTGATTTTAGAAGAAACGATGAAGGACCGGCGTCTCAATACTTTTGTCTGTTTGGGAAGTTTAGAGCGAAATAGTACCCGCTCAAAAAACTGTTTAGGTTCACTGGTGGTTTTAAGCAGTACATGCATACAAAAATCCTGAACAAAATGCAGAGTGGTCACTGTTTTTTCGCTAGGTGGTTGCTGGGTGGGTTGTAGACAAACAGAACTAGAATGTATGTTTTGGACCGTACCTTCTCCGAGCCCATGCTGGGACATTTCCAATTGTAGAGATAATACTGCAGGTTCCCATCTCCGATACCGAACTTCAGCTTCTCCAGAAAGGTCTTGTTCTCCATCAGGTCCAGTGCATTAAAGACGTCAAATCCTTTCTGCAGGGGGAAAGGGACACAAGCGTTGAAGAACCAAAATGTCCAAGTGGATTACATCACCAAATATGAACAAACAGGTGTATTTACTGACCGACTTGGCTAGGATCAGTGCGTCTCCCATCAGCTCAAGCAGCGGCGTGCTGGTGTGCACATTGTAGAAGGAGTAGGCTGCCTTCAGACTGCGGTGCACTGGGTGGTTCATGATGGTGGACGGCAGAGTGTAAAAGCTCAAGAAGTCGGTCACCTTCCCCTCTGCGTTCTACCAGACCAACAGCCAATCAACACACCAATCAGGATCAATTATTAAACAACAAGGAAAAGCATATAACAGTTTATCCTGTACGCTCTGAAGGTAGCTAGCCGACTTGACACCTTGCCGTTCATGCGGTCTCAGAAGGCAGTAAAGTGATGAAGGTCTTTTAACTATAACTGTACAGACTTCAGCAGCGATTTGTGAAACCTCAGATGGACCATTTCTCGGTTGAGGTTTCCCTTAACTAACTAAACTTTTACAAACTAAAAACACTAAAACCTTTTTTGACCAATATAGTCCTAACTAAGGTCACTGACAGAATGAATACCACCTCTCTCTGGCTTTTAACATTGACCGATAAATAGTAAAAGCTATAGGACACATAGCTTTTACAAGTTTTCTATTCTATTCATTCTATTATTCTGTTTGTTTGTTGTTCTGGTAAATTATTGCCTCCATTTTTTACATTTTTCACTTTTTGAAAATGTCAAATGTCAATGTCAAATGAAACATTGGCAGTTGTTTACATTGTGTTACAATTTCATGATAAATGGGCCAACAGAAAAACTCCCAAATTACTTGACATAAAATACTTTTACACTGACTTCCATTTAACTTTAAAGAAGGTTTTTTACCTGCTTCTGTAAAGCTGACACTTGAGATACAAGGTTTTAATTTTTTTTTTGTTAATAACGCCGAAGAGGCATCAAGTTATCACTAATCAATGACGAGAAACTGAACCTTTCCTAAATAATTAATTTCCTTAATGGGATTACTACCACATAAAAGAAATATGATGGAAATGTAAATTGTAAATTAAAGTAAACAGAGCTAGAGATATATCTCAGACTGAAAGCCTTACTAAGACCAGATCTGCATTAGAGAGGTCATCAATATGACGCGTTTAGTGAACAGTAGTGGTGAATTTGAGCAATCTGTGGTTGTTGAGGTTCCTGCAGGTGGCATACCTCCACCACGTAGGTGTCGATGATGTTCTCCTGAGGGAGAAGCCAGTGCTTAACCTCCTCCAGATTCATGGAGGGTGCCAGGTGGAACTGACGCAGGTAGTCCTGCAGCAGGCGGTGCACGGCGGGGACATCCTTCACAGTCATCGGCCTCAAGCCTGTAGTCTTAGGAGCCTACAGACAGATAGAAGGCACCCAATGTAAGTCATCATCTCAAAGGGGCTTGACCAGCCATGAGTAATAGCAGCATGTTAGCATCTGCAAAGCTCAGGTTGCAAAATTTGAGAATATTTAAAAATAGACAGATAGATACACAGAGAGCGAGAGAGAGAGAGCGAGAGAGAGAGCGAGAGCGAGAGAACCACAGTCGATTCGCTTATGTTTTGTTTTTTTTTTTTTTTAGTTATTTATATCTTGTTCCAGTTCAGAATTGGGTAGGACTGCATTCTGCTGAAGGAATGGAAATTGACTGTCTGAATTCACTACAAGTCAAAAGTTTGGATACACCTGCAACCTAAATTTGTGCGGACATAATCTTAAACATTTGATCCAAATGCTAGGGTCTCCATATGCCAGCAATGAAATGCAACATAGATGCATAAAGGTTATTACTGGACAAAGGCAGATTAAGTGGGCCACTCCTGGAGTCCCCCCCCCCCAAAAAAAACAAAAAACAAACAAACAAACAAACGAACAAAAAAAAAACACCACAACTGATGACTGGTGTGTACCTCCGGCAGCCTATACAGCTTCATGGTGCGTTGCATAGTCATGTTCCGACTCAGATGTGAAAACTTCACCTCAATCAGCTTCCGTGGGTTCAGGGACCGGTGCCAGTACCTGTACATGTGCACACAGACGCAAACGTGTGTACAGAAACATGATACAGGCATGTCTTCTGTTTCCAAAACAGCTTCAGTTGTTTCAGTAAAGCCTTTCACCTTGCTACTGACCTACAGTCATGCTTTGATGCTAAACAGTTTAGAAGTAGTGTACTAGTGTGCATGTGCGAGCGTGCTACCTGCAAGTGCCCACTGGTTTGGGCAGTACCACTCCTGCAGTGTAGACAGCCTGGAAGATGCCCTGCAGGTTGACCCGTCTGGTGATTTCTCGGATCAGGACCGGAGCCACGCGCTTGGAGCGCAGCTTCTTGTGCACACACAGGAAGTTAATCTCCACCATCTTCTTCTCTCTGGAGGAAAAACAGCACACAGAGATTCCACAATGTACAACAGTCTGTGATACACAGCATATAGCAATTTTCAAGCACTGAAGATGGTCTAACAGGACCCTTTTCTTCTTTTTTTTGTTTTGTTTGTGCACTTCTGATACTTCTGAAGATTTTGCCGTTATGCAGAATTTGCTATTTATTATTATTTTGCCTAGGATTTTTGGAAAGGTCTTGTTTTGCCTGCATGTATGGTGTGCAGGTTCATCTGCCCCTTTATCACTGAGGAGATGGCTCCTTGGAACGGACAACCAGTCCACAGATTTAGAAGGCACAGTATTAGTTTTTGCAGTTTTGACATGTTGAAAACTATAATTATGTAAATCAGGTAGATCTGCTGGCTATTAAGACAAGTAAAGACTGTACAGCATAGGTTAAAGACTACAGACTTGAAAATTGAAATAGAGATATATATATATATATATAAATAAAAGTGTAAGTGTAAATATATAAGTGCTTACACGTCATAGATGCGGATGCTGGCTGGGATGGCACTGATGAAGCCCACCAGCTTCTGATTAGAGTTCACTCTCACACCACAGTGCCACTGTGGCAACCAGCCTGGGGGGCGCAGAGCCCTGAGAGAGAGAGAGGGAACAGGGGGACAGAATGGGCAGGCAGAGAGATGGTGAGATGTGCAGATGGTAGCAGAAATCCATGATTAAGACTGAACTCTTATGTAACCAATTACCAATAATAATAATAATAATAATAATAATAATAATAACCCCCCATCCCCATCCCCCACCCACCACTCCAGCCATTTCTCATCCCACACTTACAGAATAGACTGTCTGGATAATGCATATACATACCACAGCAAGAACTCCGGCGAGTAGTCAAAGCGGAACATGTTATCATCATCCTCCACGTAGTTCTCATTCAGGAGAGTGTAGAGCTCTTTCAGCTGAGCACAGAGGAAGCACAAGAGATCAGAACTTAACCCACATCTAGTCTTTACAGGTGTTCAGTACTTTTTACTTGATGAAATG
This sequence comes from Salminus brasiliensis, assembly GCF_030463535.1. Taxonomy (NCBI): domain Eukaryota; kingdom Metazoa; phylum Chordata; class Actinopteri; order Characiformes; family Bryconidae; genus Salminus; species Salminus brasiliensis. Next base: position 32,587,163 of record NC_132889.1, on the reverse strand, counting down.
AAAACTCAAAGCCAATGCTGTGGCATGGAAATGTTGGGCCAATTTGGTTAATTTGTGGTTAATTAATTTGTTGGTTAATTTGTGTTCCTTTGAGAAACCAAGAGAGCAAAAGATGACTCGATTCCCAAATGGGATAAAGGTTGGGTACCCTGCATGGTCAGTACTTAGGACAAACCCCTTTTAAAAAGCACCACAGCTTGCAGCCACTTTTACAGTCTTTCAATTATTGTTCACATGTATTATTTATTTTTATTTGCAGTTGATTTTTGTCCCTTTTCTCCCAATTTGGTACTGTTATTTAACCCATCTGTTTGTAGCTGCCCCTTGCACAAGCAACGCTCCCGACACTAAGAGAATAAGGACTCCTAAAAAAAGGAACGCAGTCCCCAGCTCAGCCACACCAGCTAACAGACGCCTGTGCCAGCCAACACCGCTTAAGAGTGAGTAGGGGAGAAACCCCATCTACCCACCCAGAAAGAGCACTCTCTCAGACTCTGACTGCTGATGGCAAAGAGGCATGGCTCAGGATTCATGACCCCATGACCTCTGGGCCACAGTGGTAGCGCATTAGATTATCGAGCCACTCACTGCCCAAAGGCTTCTGGGGCCATGGCACAACCATCAGTTCTCATCTATTCAGGTAGTGCACTATGAATTTTGAGGTATATAGAATAATTATCCTGCTGTAGAAGCCATCTGATTTTCATCTCAGCCCTTTTTGCAGATGGTGGAAAGTTGCTCCCAGAACCTTCTAGTACTTAATGTAAATTCCTCCGTCTCCCAGTAAACTACCCAAATCTACCCAAAGCTTGATCAATCCATCCATGCTGTGCTTTACTAAATCTACCTTTAGGTTCATTGCAGCAAAAACCATTTATTGTAACAATTTTTTGAAATAATGAGGTAAAAGACTTTTGAGAGTATACTTTTCACATTGGCAGTCACATGACTCTACCCTGTCCAGTCTGCGACTATTTCTGGGTAGTTACTGGATATTAGACAATTTTATATTAGATATTAACAAGCAAAAGCTGACCTGAGCAAAACAAAGTACGGGTCATGTGAACAGAAATCGATACAGTACCGGGAAAGACAATGAGCTCTAGATTACAGCTGAAATCTCCAGAGGCAAGAGGAACAAAGTTACACTGCCTGTCTGGCACAGCCTTTCAGGACAAACACAAGGACTTTTAAGACAAAAATAACCTACCAAACCTGGCTTTAAGCATTCTTAGCTTACACTACTTTGAAATACAATGGGCTTTTCAGACTACAGTAACTGCTGGTCTAGACAGAGAAACCCACTCAGAGGAAGAAATCAGCAAATTGGATTTGAGCATTAAGGTCCGCTGTCTTAACGAACCACAAGTGACAGAAAATGGCTCCGGGTTAGAAAGAGAAAACTGGCTTGGGTACTGCTGGTAGATGTTTCTGCGTGTGTGAGCCTGTCTTACCACACCAGGGTTGCCCAAGTCCAGAGCGTCCCAGCTGAAACCCTGAGGAAGGCTGTACGGCTCCTCTCGGATGTTATCTTTATCGGGCTCAATGCAGCCATGTGAAGTCACCATCTCTCCTACACAAGAAAAACAACAACATAAAAAAAAATGAGGCAACTGACAAGTCAGGCTTGGCCTAAGGTTGCACTGAAAAAAAAGCACCGAGATGTTTGGACCAAGTTTAAAAACATACACTATATGGACAAAAGTATTGGGACACCTCAAACTGATTCTTTGTTTCTACTGAAATCAAGGGTAAAAGCAAAATGCTGTCTTTTGTTGGAGTAGACTTTCTACTAGATTTTTTGAGCACTGCTGTGAGGACTTGCTGGCATTCAGCTGCAAAAGCGTTAGTGAGGTCAGGATGTTGGATGATCACCACCCTAACACATCCAAAAATTATTAAACGGAGCACCAACCATCATTCCAGAGAACACAGTAACTACAGTAACTAAACGCATTCATTAGAAAGGATGTCCACAATCATCTGGGAATACAGTGAATGTCAGTGCCATGCTTATTCCTGAGCCTCTGCAAAGGTTTTTCTGTCAACGTGACATCAGTCTCACTCTGAGCATTAACAGAATTCAATTGAGAAAAAAAAAAAAAAAAAAAAAAAAAAAAAAACTGAAAGGACACCATTACAGTCTTAGACAGCTAGTCTTATCACTCGCAAACATGTCCCTGACCGAGAACGGTTCAGTTCAGTCATCCTGAAATGAGCTCACTACGATGAACGAGCTCAAAAACTGGCTTATCACTCGGATTTATCGCTCTACTCATGCTTTAGCAAGAACCGCAGTTTCCAAAGAAGCCGGTTTTCTTGAGTTCCTTTTTAAAGTTCCTCTTCAGAGATCATCTAAACAACTTGTTTGCTACATGCTAAGCTTAAAATCTCGTCAATATGCACAAAAGCCTTTCTAAGAAAGAACCTTATGAAGGATCTTAAAAGAAACACTAAGAGGTTCATAAGAATGTGCTTAAGCACGGTTATCCAGAAATCTTAAGTAGTGCTTAAATATTCTCTTAAGAAAATCTTTATTATTTTTTCTTAAGATGGTCTTTGCTTTTTTCTTTTTTGGGCCAATTGTAACAGACGTCTTTTGTATTTCATAGCTTATCATAAAAAAAGTAAAATAATTTTTAATTTTCCGATATTCAGTTAAACCCGTGAAAAAACGAAGGAAAAACAGAATCAAACTAAGTTAGAAGATTTTAATGATCATCACTTTTAATTCAGTTAAACTGGACATTAATTGTAGTAATTTAACTATTTAACTGATCATTAGAGGCGTACCTACTGAAGGCTTACAGCCTGGGGCAAAGGGCGAGGCTATCATAAGGTTAGGAAAATATTTAAGAAAAGATTTTTGTTTTTGGGAAACCCAATGTTCTTACAATCTTTAAGCAAAAAGTTAAGACAATTTTGAAGAATATAGCTTTAAGTATAAAATTAAGAAAAAAGCACACCTAAAAATAACGTATCTCTTAAAGACACAGGCTGCTGGTATTTATTACTTATTCATTCATTCATTATAATTTCTAATATGTGCATTTCATTACATCCCAACTCTGAGAAAGTGACATGGGGGTAATATGCCTTCTGTTGTATTGCTGCATCATATATATATAAAAAATAATAATAAAATAAAAAATAAAAAATCACTCGTGACACAGACAGAACTAGAGATGGTGGCAAACGGCAAAGAGAGAGGAACCAAAGTCAAAATACAAAAAAGATTTTACTGATTCTAAAAAGTACCGAGTTTCGGGACTGGCTGAGTATCCCAGAACTGGTAGCTGCGACGGGAGGCCTCTTCCATGGTTTTGGCTGGTCCTGGTCCTACCGAGAAGAGCTCAATGGCTTTCTGGATCTCCTGAAGCTTATCAGCAGGTAGAGAGTTTACCTGGAGAGAGGAGGAAAGAGAAAGAGAAGCAGAAACAGAAAGAAGCTTTTAGAAAATGACTTCTAGAAAAAGACCACACACACAGACACAGACACAGACACAGACACAGACAGACAGAGATACACACTCACTTTGGCCAATGGATCCTGTGCTAAGTCCTTTCCTCCAGACTTGTCCTTCTTTTTCTTCTGTTTCTTTTTCTTCTTCTTGGCCCCTGTGTCACCCTTTTCCCTGCAAATGATAAGAAACAAAAAATATATATATAAAATTCATATTTCAATTTATTTAAAATGATACCAGTGCTCATTTTCCATCTCATGGAGAATTAACAGGTTCTTACACTAATCACTGCTCTGTAAATATGTTTGATGGGGTGTTTCTGATGCGCTAAGCAAATACAGTGATGCATTTGATGATCTCGGTCCAGACCTAATCTACACACCTGATCTAGGTAAAGGCTTCTGGGGTATATGAATATTGGGAGCCATGTGCATTGGATCTAAACACACCAAGGTGGTAGATCCTCACTCCCGCTCCAAATCAGCCTGACCTTAAACTCTTCGTTTAAGATTTGATTGCATTTAACAAGAGTTTATGAGGTCAGAAATGTTAGATGATCAGCACCCCAGTCCAGAGAACACTGGTCTACTGCTCTACAGCTCAATGCTGGGGGTCTATATACCCCCTCTAGCCTACACCTGGCATTAGGCATGGTGCAATTAGGTTCATGTTTACCTGCTCTAGAGATTCCTATTGTATTAGCAGTTCTTCTGTTCAGGGACTAGACAAGCTGCGTCTGTGTGTGCACATTTGCACACCAGTGTCAGCAATGGGTACAGCCTAAAGCAGCTGAATGCATTTATTAGAAAGGGTGTCCACAAATATTTGGACATATTGTGCATGTGAATGTAGTATCCTTCCATCTAAAAAGCAAGGTTTTGAAAAAGCATGCAGAGTGTAGAAAAGGACCTCCACCTTGTGAGTCAGCTTCCAGAGAACGCTGCGCTTTCATCAGAACCGGTCCACTCACCAACAACTTTCCAACAGCCAAACTGGCAGCAGCACTGCCTTTCTCACTGACAGGCATGTGCAGGCTTTCAGGGATACTCCAGAGTCACTCTGTGACCAATCATAAGATCTAGTTCGCTAGACAGCTACCTACTATGGCGTCCTTACCTACGTGAGCTGAATCTTCCTATACTGGACATCGGATTGGTTTGTAGAAGGATGTGTGTCTAACGTCGGTGTATTGTCAATTCGGCAAGTTGCCAGATAAAATGACTCAACAGGTGTATTTCGGTCCTGCTTTCTTGCTAATATTATGGTATTTATACCAGCAGCACCAACCTCAGACACAGTACTCTAAACTCGTTCAAATTAGAGGTTCAAGACGGCAAGCAGTCCTGGAAGTCTTGGCAACTCTTTCATTTTTGCTGCTTTTCAGGTGCTTATTCGTCTTCTGTTGTCTGAGGGGTGACTATAGCTTACCTCAATTTCCTCTAATTGGTCTGAAACTACCAAAAAAAATATATTACGTTTAATTGCTTGTCTAGTCCTCGCAGAAAAAAAAAGGCCAACAGATTAGGACTCCCACGAGCAGGGGGGAAAAAAAACAAAAACAAATCAACATATTGACACCATGCCTAATGCCAGGCGTGGGCTAGAGGAGAATAAAGCCTTCCAGCATTGAGCTGTGGAGCAGTGGAAGAACTGTGTTCTTTGGAATGATGGATGGTGCTCCATCCAATACTTTTGGGGTCAGCTGCGGAGATGGGAATGAGATGGGGAGGTGAGGGAGGTACTCTGATTTCAGAAGAAACAATGAATAAGCAGGTGACCCAATACTTTTGTCCATATAGTGTATCGTTAGAGAGGGAGAGAGTGCGAGAGAGAGACACTGCTAAACAAAAAGGCAGAAGCAGGTAGAAGGGGTACTCATTAAAAGGGTAAAAAAAAAACAACAACAACAAGAGGGCTAAACAATGGAGCTGAAGCCAACAAACAGCATCAAATTCAGACCGAAGAACACATCTCACAGTCGGGGGGCTTTCTGAGACACACCACGCTAAACACTCTCCTGATTAACTGGCAGTGTGGTATTCTTGGCATTTGCTCTCAAAAATAAAGGAGCTTCAGAAGGTTCTTTGAGCGATACAATAGAAGAACCACTGTTGGTCCCATACGAATCCAGGTCTGAACCTGTTTATGGTCTAAAGAACTTTCTGATTTAAAGGTTCTTCACACTCTACAACCGTAAGGAACTGTTACATTGGTAAAGAACCTTTATATATCATATCAGATGGAGGTTCTTCACACTTACACATCTCCAATACAAACATGGTTCTGATAAGCGGGCGTGAAGAACATCTGAACTGTTATTGTACCTCTACAGCAGGTTATTTAAAAGGTTCTTCACACTCACATATCACTCTTTTGGTTCCTTATGTCCACCAAAAGTGGTTCTACTCTGGTATCGCTCAAAGAACCTTCTGAAAGATCTTTATTTTTAACAGCGCAGCGCTCCAACATACACTTCATTTCAGCGCGGATCTGAACGATGCCATGATCCGTATCCGACACCTTGCTTTCCGTGTCTAGTCCCAGAGGGCCCCACTGCAAAACAGCTGATTCACTTTAGCCGTTGCAAAAGTTCAATTGCACAAGAGGTGCGTTTTACCCAGAACACACTAAACTTTTAGGCGCAGAACACAGCAGGTCTATCCCTGGCTGAGCAGAGCTAATATGGGTTTAGCTAAACTAGAGTCAGGACACAGCAGAGTACTTACTGAGGAGCAGCAGTTAATCCTATTACCATCCAAAGGGGGGGCAGTGAGGTGAGGGCACTGAGCTACATTTGTTAGTGTGGGACAGATGGTATGTCACATTACCCCGGGGGGGTAAGCGTGCGTTTGTGAGGGGATGAGGGACGTGCCCTATGACACCGAACAAAAGCTAGCGAAAGAAAGAAACCATGCTAACTGTCGCTTCGACAGGATTCCATCCCCGCTAGAGTGAAGAGACCACCACAACAAAACCCCCTGCCTCTGCTGCTGCTGCTGTTCCCCTGACCGGTGTTTTCAGTCTCTACTGCCTGAATGAACACTATACTGTACTGTCAAGCATGGCTGCTAACAGTATGTATGGCGCTCTGTGTGGGAAGGCTGTATATCTTCATTCAGTAGCACTTCTACATGCCAACAGGGCTAGAGGCAGTTAAAGGGGTGCTTCACTGAAAAGTACTCCTGTTAGCACAGAGGTAGTCAACTGGCTAATGTTATATGTAAAATGTCTATGTCACCCAAAAAGATTCGGACTGCAAACTTTACTTGAAGTAGGTCTACTGTTCAGAGGGGATTAGTTTCACATGGAGTGACTAGATATTGCAACTGTACCACTTTAGGTACATCTGTAATGAATTATAGAAATGGACATCAGTACAAACACACGGATAAGAAATTGGACGATTAAAAAAAAAAAAAAACAAAAAAAAAAAACAAAAAAAAAACACCCCCCCCCCAAAAAACCCACAAAAAGGAAAAAAACAAACAAACAAAACAAAAACACGTCCAATAATTGATTTACTAGTAATTTCATTTATCCTAAGCATCAGAAATTAACATCAGTATGAACATAGGGACAAGACGACAATCAGGTAAATTACTTTACTAGTAATTTACCTGATCTGTACCATGTGGATAACTAAAGTGCATCTAGTTGGTCACTAAATACAGTCTATCATTAGCATGGTTATTAACATCGATATGGGAATTTTGTGCCTAATAAGACTAAAATATACGACTAAAAACGACAGACTATAACCTCTTGGATCAGCACTAAAGCAAAATTTAACATTTAATCTGTAAAAGATTCAATTTGAAATGAAAGATGACATTTTGGCTTCAAATATCAAATCTAAATATCTGTCCCATGCCAATCCATTGTTCTGCAGATGCTGAAATGATTCCGATATTCTTGTGCAATCCTATATCAGACAATACTTGTCATCTTAATTTGGGCATCAGAGATTACAACACAAATTAGGGCTGCACAGTATATAGTTTCAGCATCGTTATCACAATGGGCAGGACGTGCAAGGTCACGAAAGGCAAATCAAATCTTATACGTCATGCTACAACTTCATAGCATTCATTTTAACAATATTCTCATTTATTTCACTCCAATCTTAAGATGGATGGAGTGCATCATCAATTTTATGACATATTGATCACTCCTGTACAAGAAATATAGCTCAATGCCAGTTTCTCCTAATGATGGAATAACTACAAACATGGTCACTTGCAGATAATTAACATAACCGTAGGCCTCTTATTCCCATGTTTATTTTAAAGCAGGTAAAAGGTGACTTTACTGAGGGGTGCAACAGTCTAAGGGTTGTACTAGTGCTGGGCGATAAGATCAGTTGGCTGCTCGAGTTGCTCAGTTGGCTCTGTGGATGCCCTAGGATGGTCCAACCATCTGGAGATTGCATGGCGATGCCACAGCCATCCATGGCCGGGAGTCCCAGAAAGCATGGGCCCAGAAGGATGGGCCTCTCTGCACCTCTCTGTTCTCCTCCAAGTGTGTTGAGCTGTCCAGTGATTATGCATTAGCGGTAGTTTAAAAAGAGATGGTGGTGCTTCACATGACCCTGACGATGCTTTAACCCTCATCCTCCCAGTGCTGGTGGTACTGTGTGATGAGGAGATGTAGCTAGTAGGTATGAACTGACTCAGACTAGTCTCATGATACTAAAGGAGCCCAGATATGTTTCTTTGAGCCGGTTTACACCTGCCATTAACGTGTGCTTTTGGTGATCGGACCATGTTCGGATTTCACTTTCACCTTCACCGCATGACTTGTTCCCTTGTCCATCACATCTCCTGATGGAACCGTTACAGGAACATGAGAACCAGGTGCTTCAGTGAAACAGATGGAAGTGTACATTCTGATCTGCTTTTCACAAGAGAAGGTGAAACACCTGGATCTCACCTGGTCATGCATTTTAATGACTAGTGTAAACAAAATCCAGTCAAAGTAGATCCAGATTCTACCCGGACACAAAACGCTTGTTAATGCCAGGTGTAAACAGAAACCTTTGAGGAGCAACAACATCGAAGAACCACATTTGGTTCCATAACCCTTCTCACATTAACCCATCTCTATTACATGAATTTGGTTCATTTGTGGAACCTAAGGTGGTTCTTCAATAGCATATAGAACCACTTCTTGCACCTTTATTTTTTTTTAGTATAGGGCGAGGCTGAGCGATATGGTAAAAACACTATATTATGATATTTAAAGATATTTTAATGATACACAATAATAATACTTGACAATAATAATACTCAACAGAGTATTATTCAACATCTGCTGCTCTACGTCCAACTAAACCAGTCAAATACACTGTTTGTAGTAAAACCTGCAGTGGATCAGTGTTCTTTAAGCATGTACATATCCTCAATATGCTTAGAAAAGGTTATTGTGCATCACGAAAACAAACTCAATCACGATGCACCAGTGCATCATTGGCTGATTAGTCACATCTGAGGTAAAACTGATAAAAACAATGTAAAATTTCAAGCTTTACCACAGATGTGAAGCATCTGAAAGAATGCATTGAAAAGCATCAATCAGCAGCACTTTAAGCTTCGTTCACGGACACAAGGAAGTACCTGCCGACAGTCGATTTATTTGCAAACATGATATGTATCTATGTAAAAATGAGGCTGAACTTTTGATCTAGGAATGCAAACTAGCTCACATGACGGCAGAGCCAGTCAACTTTAAACGGCAGAAGACTGTGAACGGATAAGGGTTCACTAGATTACACTAGTCAAAGCTAGCCTTGGCTGGACTGGTCAGCAAGGGAGACAAGGGAGGCCTCCATATGATCTCCCCTTCAGTCATCACGCTGCTTTAGTCACTGTAGCTTCTTAACTGTTATATTTATGACCAGATGAATATCATAGCTGGATATTTAGCCAATTTCACAAAGCATTAGTTGGCTGTATATCTGCTCGTGTAGGTGGTAGAGACCCCATAGCGCTCAGTGTGGCTCATGTGCCAGTGAGCTGCATATTCAGCCACTTTCAGAGACAGTGATTATACATATATTAGATTAGCTTAGATAGACTGCTTGCATGCATATATATATATATATAATATATATATATATATATATATATATATATATATATATATATATATATATATATATATATATATATGAAAGTGAAAGTATAATGAGTTGTCTGCCTGACATCCCACACGTTTAACCATGTCTGTGGCCAAAGCACACTGCTCTCCTTCATGGTCTACCACTGGTCCTTACTAATGCTTAGCTAGCTACCTGTTCAATGGCTATATCTGCAGACACAGCACTGGGCTCCTCCATTTCTATTTTCTGGTTGGTTTTACATCTTAACATGGATTTATGTGACAGGACAAAGCACATAGCATCTCCAGCTGTGCAGTTAAAGCTTTAAAGGTCCAAATAAATCAAATATACAGCTTGAAATGTACAGCCTGAAGAGCTTCAGGTTCACAGCTCTAGCGCTAGCTAACGTTAGCTAGCTAGCTTTATCGCCCTGCTGAATAAATCTGGCCAAAAAGCAGATTTCCACCAGTTCAGAAATTATTACAAGTATAATTACAACATAGAAAGCATGTAAATATGTAGGAAATCTGCGCGAACAGCAATAAAACGGCTCTTTTTTTGGTCTGAGATTAAACTAGTTAAAGCTAGCTAGCAGCCATTAACGTGCTGGCTTGGCTTGGCTGGTCTAGTTAGCGAGCTAGCAAGGGAGACAAGGGAGGCCTCCATATGATCTCCCCTTCAGTCACCACGCTGCTTTAGTCACTGTAGCTTCTTAACTGTTATATTTATGACCAGATAATTATCATAGCTGGATATTTAGCCAATTTCACAAGCATTAGTTGGCTGTATATCTGCTCGTGTAGGTGGTAGCTAGAGACCCCATAGCGCTCAGTGTGGCTCATGTGCCAGTGAGCTGCATATTTAGCCACTTTCAGAGACCAAGACAGCGATATAGATATTAGATTAGCGAGATTGCTTGTTTTTGGTGTGGAAGATAATAATAATAATAATTACGGCTTCGGTGATACATCGCTAAAACAAGCAAAATGTGCGAATAACTGACAGCAGCAGCAGCAGCTTAGCCCGAGCAGCAGAACTAAAGAAACGAGGTTTTAAGTCCCGCCCATTTCTCCAGAACGCAGCCGCATGCTCCAATGAGCGTGAGGAATGCGCTGTCAATCAAGCAAACGGACCAATCACCATCCCCCAGTGGGCGGATTCCTTGGACCACCGTTCCTTTGGCTTCCACTGACCCAGCCGTCTGACGGCCGAGCTTTTAGGACTGCGGACCGCGACCGTTTAAAACCTATAACCACCACAGCAGCGGTGTGTTGCACCACTTACCCGTCGTCAAAATGGTGCTCTTCATTTTCGCAGTCACTGCAGTGTCCGTGGTCCTCCTCTAGCTCCGCTTTTTTCTCCGGCTTCGGTGCTGTCTCATTCTCATCCGCCATGTTTAACCAGGAAATGAGGGACTGGTCTTGTAAAAGTCCGGACACACCCACTCTCTCACAGCCTTATGGTCAATGTAGTTCGTTGCAGTACATAAGGGAATAGACGTTAGCTAGCTGTACTTTAGGACGGAATAGGACGTTGTGGGTGTTATTTGGATATTTATGTACTTTGAAAACGTTAGCCACGCCCCTTGACAACAGCAACCTAACCACACCCCCTGACAACAACCCCCTGTCGTTGGAGGCCCTTAAAGACCTGCTAGTCCAGCTAAATGAGAAATATCTGCTGTATGGTGCATGATGGGGTGGCCATGGTGGGCAGTGGTGGTCCAGCAGTTAGAGCACCGGGATATCGATAACAGGGTTGTGGGTTCGATTCCCGGGCTCGGCAAGCTGCCACTGTTGGGCCCTTGAGCAAGGCCCTTTACCCTCTCTGCTCCCCGGGCGCTGGAGTTGGCTGCCCACCGCTCTGGGTGTGTGTGTGTGTGTACTCACTGCCCCTAACATGTGTGTGTGTGTGTGTGAGTGTGTGTTCACTACCAGATGGGTTAAATGCGGAGGACATATTTCACTGTGTACACTGTGCACACTGTACAGTGACAAATACGTGCACCTGCACCTTTTTTTGATGACAGGGTTGTGGGTTCAGTACCCAGGCTCAAGCAAGCTGCCACTGTTGGACCCTTGCGCAAGGCCCTTCACACTCCTTGGGCACGTGTGCTCAGTGTCGCTGTGTTGGTGTGTGTGTGTGTGTGTGTGTGTGTGTCCGCACTGCACAGATGGGTTAAAGGCAAAGGCCAAATTCCATCCCTGTCCAGCACTAATGGTAAATATAGTTATTTTGTCTTGATTCAGGCTGAAACTCAAGTGTTTCTTGAAGAAGAACGAGAAATGACTGAACATCATCTTTTTGGATCGTAATACTTAGTGCTACAGGTCTTAAAAGTACCCTAGGTATGTGTATTTACCTTGGCATAGCTAAATAGTAAGAGTTTGGGACACAGAAGTGACAAGCTGTGAACCTCCAACACTGTCGTGTCTTCATTAAAAAGAAAAGTCAGGATAATTAGAAACAGGGCTGTAAAACTTTTGTTAAAAATCCAACACCATCTTAACTCATTAGTTTACGCTCCCTTAAAATACTCCATAAAGACACCCAGTGACCTCTTAAATGTCTTAAGTCTTAATGTTGGAACCCATTTGCTCATTTTGCTGTCCAGAAGATGGCGCCAAAGGTGTGAAGCACACATGGCCTTCACCTTCCACCCTATTAATCCATTGCTGGACATTAACATTCAGCTGCCACTCTTATCCAGAGCAACTTACAGGGCTACTCATCTTACAAAGGTGGATCAATGTAGTGTTGGGTGTCTTGCCCAACGGCCACACCCTTATTGGTGTAGCGCAGCATAGTCACCCAGACCGGGAATCGAACCGGGGTATAGTAGCTCACTGGCAGGTAGTGGTGTTATCTGTTGCGCCGCACCAACATAGTCTAACCAATGTGTTATCAGCACTTTATAAATGATGAAGAATTACAAATGGCTAAAGGTCATTTAAACTATTGTAAATAAGTGTAATGCAATGTTCTATGCAGGGCAGTGGTGCCTCAGTGGTTGGAGCACTGGGTTATTGATGACAGGGTTCAGCTGGGTTCAGCAAGGCTGCCACTGTTGGGCCCTTGTGCAAGGCCTTTCAGCCTCTCTGTTCCCCGGGCACCGCAGAAATGGCTATAGGGTGCTGTGTGTGTTCAATGCACAGTTGGGTTAAAAGCAGAGGCCAAATTCCATTCGTGTCCAACACTAATAGTAAATACGGTTGTCTTGTCTCTTGGTTAAAGTTCTTGAAGTGTCCTGTGGTCAGTGGTCCTTCTCACTGTTTTAAGTGATTTCAGAAAATAACCACAAACACACACAAGGCCAGATAAAATACATAATACATGCTTTTAATTTCACATATTATGCAGTTTTACTCAATTTAATTTAACCTCTAGTTCTCCAGATCCTCTGCAGGAGGTGCTCATATTCTCATATTCTCTTAGTCTCATATTCTCTTAGTAGGTTGCTTAAAAGTGCCTGCATTAACCTGCTAAACACCAGTCTGCATCGTCCGAGCACAATTTGATGGCAGGTGATACTCAGCATGTAAAATGATGATTCTCGGGGGTATTAAAAAATATTCATAATACCACAAATGATCGAATAATGCGTAATAATCAAATGTTATAAGTTACATTCAAATAGACTAATTGTAATGGTACAAACATAAAAAGGCAGCAAAACAATAGAAAAGGGGAAATACTCTCCCGTGATTAAAGACGTTCGTATGCAAATTCCACACATTCACAAATGACCCTCAACTAACTTGCGTTCAGCCCATTTCTAAAGCTCAGAGATCAGACTTTAGCCTGCCAACATCTGCCTCTAAAACCTTTCGATCCACTTACTCCACACACAACAAACAACTTACAATGGCACAAGTAAGTAAGCGCTACAACCATAAAAATAGGCAGCTCACTAATAAACACAGTACTGGTATTGCAGTATTATGTGGCACTTAATGAGTAAGTGAATGTCAGTTCAATTAAAAGCATTAAATTAAATGCTGCCGTTAAATCAACATTACACTTAAAGATCCCTATCTAAACCATTAACGATCAGGTTAGCAGTCCAGCATCGCTGCCTCTATCTGCAGGAATAGTGTTAACACTGAAAATAACACTGATCAACAACACAGCTAGCCTGGCTTCTACAGAAGCAGTAATAATAGTTTGAGTACTTTCAGCTCTACTCTAAAGCATAGCTGTCAAGAGTACCCACGTCCATGCTTAACTACAGGGCCTGCAGGCATGGACTCTGAGGGCATGTTTCTCTGGAGAATTCGTGGCTCCTGAGTGCCATCTCAGTGACTCTTTTTTGGAGGGGCGTTGGTGGAGTCAGGCTGGTCCTGCTCCTGTGTACCCCTGTTTGGAGGCTCCACCTCAGGCAGAGTATCCTTCAGAAACGGTGTCACTGCGGCTCCGGGCCTGGAGAGGTCAGACTTTACCCATGCGTCCTGACACAGTTTTGATGGGCACTCCTCTCCGCGTCACCTTCACGTGGATGAAGAGCGTGGCCGGAGAAAGGCTGGAGCCGTCTGCTTTCAGCAAGTGCACATGCCGGTAACCTGGAGGATAGAGTTTAGTTTGAAGCAGTAGCCAAAAATGTCTAACCACAAATGTATTCAGTCAGTCAATCTGTCTGTCTGTCCTTCCGTCTGTCCATCTATCTACCTATCTATAAATCCATTAATCAATAACAAATCAGTCTGTCTATCTGTCTGCCTGTCTGTCTATTCATACGTCTGTCTATCTGACCGTCCGTCTGTCCGTCCATCCCTCTCTCTGTCTATCTGTCTGTCTGTCTGTCTGTCATATCTGTGTAGCTCCATGCAAAACTATGACAGCTACTGTTTAAGCACTGTAAATAGCATTGATTAGATCTGTCTGTCTGTCTGTCCGTTCGTCCATCCATCCATCCATCTAGATAGATCTATCTGTCTGTCTGTCTGTCTGTCTGTCTGTCTATCTCTCTATCTATCTATCTATATATATCTATCTGTCTGCCTGTCTGTCCATCCATCCGTCTGTCTGTCTATCTGACTGTCCATCTGTCTATCTATCTATCTATCTATCTATCTATCTGTCTGTCTGTCTGTCTGTCTGTCTGTCTGTCTGTCTATATATCTATCTGTCTATCTGTCTGTCTGTCTTTCTATCTGCCTCAAGGTTGGCCATATTGGGCATTCGGAGAAGCTTTTTTGCTCACCACAATTATAGTGTGTTATAGAGTGTTTATCTGAGTGTGAAGAAAATGTTAAAGATCTAAAGAACCTTCACTTGTTTTTTAAAGGTTCTTCACACTCACATGTTTAGAGTACAAAACAAACAATACAAAACTGCAAGCCTTGCATTCCTGTTGTATGTCAGGAATGTTTCATAACCTTCTCAAAAGATCAAAAACCACCGTAGGCCTGTCAATTCAATCTGAACCCATAAATATGTAAAGGCAAACCTATGCGCAGGCTGGTGAAAGGTATGGTGAACTGGCCGACAAAGTCGTTCTTGCTCGTGTGGTCGTGATCCTCCACCACAAAGCGCACCAGCGCCAGCTCAGGAACCTGCAGCTGGAAGCTCAGTGTGCAGTCCCAGCGTGGGTTAAAACCTGCAGTGATCATCACACACAAATCACACACTCAGTCAAGCAGCAAATCGTACAGTTGTCAGGACGCTGTCATTGCGCGATGATCAGAGCTTCTTCTGGAACAGTAATCAGAGCAGTCAGAGCATTCTCCTGGCTCAGCAGTCTGGCAATAACTGAGCAATGAAATCAGGTGGCAGGTTAACACAAGACCTGTGTAGGTCTGTAGGTGTCACGGTTACGTCACTAATGGGAGAAGACATCATGCTGATCCTAATATACACTATCTGTCCAAATGTTTGTGGATACCCCTTCTAAAGAATGCATTCTTTAAGTATGCTACTTTAAGTTGAACCAGTGCACAAATGTGCAAATGCACACACATACAGCTTGTCTAGTCTCTGTTGAGAAGAAGCGCCAACAGAATAGGAGCAGATAAACATGAACCAACTGGCACCGTGCCTAACGGTGCATCGAACTGTGGAGCAGTGGAACTGCGTTCTCTGGAATGATGGATGGTGCTTCTTCCAATACTTATTTTGGATGAGCTAGGGAGTTGGGGATGGTGATTGTTCAACATCCTGACCTCAATGAATGCAATCAAGTTCTCACAGCAATGCTCCTAAATAGAGTAGAAAGCCTTCCCTGGACAGTAGAGACAGTTACTCTTTTTAATACCCCTGATTTCAGAAGAAACAATGACTACAGATGTAGGTGTCCCAATACTTTTGCCCATTTAGTGTAGCTAAGAGAGGCAAATGATCATGATCAACCTCGAACCAGTATCACAAATAGGAAGTGCTTTTAGGGAGCGAGATGGTGATACCGTTGTTGTTGATGCGTTGGGTTTTAGCACGGCCTTTATCGATTGCCACTCCATGGATCTCCACCCATACTAGGGGGTCCACGATGGAGTTGGGCTTGTCTGTGTTTATCTTGGGTAGCTGCTGGGCAGAGATCACCTGTGGAGGAACCAAAATGATACAGAGCTGATTGAGCTTCCTTAGCTGGAAGAATGGATAAATTGAGAGTGTGAGTGAGACAGAAAAAGAGAGAGAGAGAGAGAGAGAAGTAGAGAGTGGTTCTGACCCGTATGGTGAGTTGAGTGGGTATGTGTCCGGGTCCTCCGCCTGTGTTCTCCGGGTTGAAGTTAGAACTTGGTTGGCACAGGAAGTCCGGTTTTAGCACGTATCCACAGCCGCCGTTGGGCAAGAAGCGACCGCGATTCAGATCCATCTGCTCTCCTGGAGTCTGGAAGTTCAGAGCCACTGAGAAGCAGGGAGACAAAATTGTTACGAGTAATTCTATACTCTGACACTCCCAGAGCCGGCCCAAGCCTTTATGGGGCCCTAAACAGATTTTAATTTGGGGGGGGGGGGGCCCATACCACCACCTGAGCACCAGATGCTTCATCATTCCACAGGCTACACTGTGTGTGTAATGTACCCACTATCATTAGCATTATATGAATATGCCCAACAGTGGCAGCAGCAAGAATTGATTTTAGCTAGTATTGTTGTGCCAACGATGCAAAATAACTGAATAGAAAATTGCTTTTACCTGTGTAATACCATTTCGTTTTATTGTTCAGTGTTATTTTTTTTAAATATATATTTTATATCATAATAACTTAGTGCTCTTGGGGGCCCCCTGGTGGCGTTGGGGCCCTAGACGGCCGCGTAATTCGAGGATGCCTTGCGCCGGCTCTGTATACAACAATCCCTCCCCAAAAATTTTGATGCTCCACTGACTGCAATAGGCAGAGTAGCATCTCTATCACTGCCGCTACGGCCTTGACACACTGCTAACTTCACTATGTTACTCCGGTGAAGCAGACCGGACGACGCTCACGAGAACTGCTTAACGCTGCATAATCATACGGAGTCATACAGAGTCACATTTGGGTAAAATCCTGTAATATTATTCTACTCCTATTTCATTGACGGTTCTGTGTCTCTCAGGTTGTCCAGAAAAGCATGTGTTAAGCGTGTTCATTTGGAGGGGTGTCTCTAAGCACAAATTCCTGTAGGGGAAGCCCAGAAGCTAAAAATACTCATTCAAGTTGATCCCAAACCAAAACCAAGAACACCTAGATGATCATAAAATTTAAATTCTCATTTGCGATTGCTTGCTCTCTTTTCAGAGAAGTAATGCTGTTTTTGTTAGTTTATTGCTGGTTGATTTATCCATAGATCTCCTTCGAGTGCTGTCCAGAGTAGTCTGCTGAGGGTATCAGATTAGAAGCCTTTTGGAATGGGAGCTAACACACTAACGTTAACTCCAAACTACATTTGGCACTTCTTGGCAGTCTTGTGTTTCTGTGTTGAATTACATTATAATCGACTGTGGTTCCTGGTCAGTTTCCTTATGATGATGATGTTCATATCTGCCTGGACTTTGACCCTTAGACTGGGACTTTGAATTGAGGAAATGCCAAGACTCATACATCTAGCCGCCTCTAGCACTCTCGCTCACCCAAACATACACCAAAAGCATTTCTACTTCACGTCCACTCATTCCCATCCCAAAGCCTGTATCCTCACCGAGGCAGGAAATGTGGGAGGCTTTGACTGATGTGGAAAAATGCTTTGTAAACCCATGAATCATATTATCATCCAGCTTTAGTCTTACCCATCTGACAGCCTCCGTTCCACATGTCCTGCGGGTCGTAGTTGGACGACTGCAGCCTCTGGCCTGATGGATAAATCCGGCTCAGCTGCCTACTGTTGTACCTCACAAAAATCTTTCCTATAGGGGACACAAACACACACATCTAGATACAGTAAGGACATGAAACATATGTCCTATGCTTATTGGGTCTTTAAGGTTTAATAGAGACTAAATCTGACATGTCTAACTGTGATTTATTCACTGTACATTAAAATATGTTCATGATGACCTTCTTTAGTACATAACTGGAGGTCTGTTAGGTGAAAGCCACTATTACAATGCACAATACACACTTTGTTACCACCCTGTTATAGATATTATTGAGCATGAATAACTGCCTACATTTATATGGTATTAGTTTGTAATATCAACATTTGTGTGAATTTTTATTGAGTTTATAGAGATTTTAATAAGTCAACAATATCCCATATTCTAAAGTGAGTGAGGTTCTATTCATACATCTATTCTATATCAAAAGCACTAAATAATTACAGAATCAGTCAATTTGCATCACTACTTCAGTCTCTATTCACTGTACTTTTTTGTAAATATAAAATATCTATTATGTCAGTGTGAGTCCCATACAGGAGTTCAGTTTACCAGTGTTTGGTGGTTAAAAAGGGTCAAACTAACAGGGTTATAACCTATAAATAAAATTACAGATCCGGGATGGGAGAGTTACAGAGTTCAATGATACACTACAATATAAAAGTCAATGATATTCATAACATTTAACATTTTAATTCTTCCAATAACAGTGTTTAACAGTTTTCTATAGTTATGATATAGTAAACAGCAGTAAATCCTGAGTCTCAGCAAAATTTATGCAACTATTAACATATACTTGTTGATATAAAAAAACCTTATATTTCCTTGGTTGCCATTTTTCATTGTTTGACATAACATAAATCTGGAGCTATATATATATATATATATATATATATATATATATATATATATATATATACAGTGGGGAGAACAAGTATTTGATACACTGCTGATTTTTCAGGTTTTCCCACTTGCAAAGCATGTAGAAGACTGTAATTTTTATCATAGGTACTCTTCAACTGTGAGTGATGGAATCTAAAACAAAAATCCAGAAAAATACATTGTATGATTTTTAAATAATTAATTTCCATTTTATTGTGAGAAATAAGTATTTGATACACCAGAAAAAGAAACTTAATATTTGGTACAGAAACCTTTGTTTGCAATTACAGAGATGAGACGTTTCCTGTAGTTCTTGACAAGGTTTGCACACACTGCAGCAGGGATTTTGGCCCACTCCTCCATACAGGTCTCCTCCAGAGCCTTCAGGTTTCGTGGCTGTCGTTGGGCCACACGGACTTTAAGCTCCCTCCAAAGATTTTCTATTGGATTCAGGTCTGGAGACTGGCTAGGCCACTCCAGGACCTTAAGATGTTTCCTACGGAGCCACTCTTTAGTTGCCCTGGCTGTGTGTTTTGGGTCGTTATCATGCTGGAAGACCCAGCCACGACCCATCTTCAGTGCTCTTACTGAGGGAAGGAGGTTGTTGGCCAAAATCTCACGATACATGGCCCCATCCATCCTTCCCACAATACGGTGCAGTCGTCCTGTCCCCTTTGCAGAAAAGCATCCCCAAAGAATGATGTTTCCACCGCCATGCTTCACGGTTGGGATGGTGTTCTTGGGGTTGTACTCATCATTCTTCTTCCTCCAAACATGACGAGTGGAGTTTAAACCAAAAAGTTCTATTTTTGTCTCATCAGACCACATGACCTTCTCCCATTCCTCCTCTGGATCATTCAGATGGTCATTTGCAAACTTCAGACGGGCTTTGACATGCGTTGGCTTGAGGAAGGGCACCTTGCGTGCACTGCAGGATTTTAATCCTTGACGGCGTAGAGTGTTACTGATTGTTTTCTTTGAGACTGTGGTCCCAGCTCTATTCAGGTCATTGACCAGGTCCTGCCGTGTAATTCTGGGCTCATTCCTCACCTTCCTCAAGATCATTGATGCTCCACGAGGTGAGATCTTGCATGGCGCCCCAGACCGAGGGAGATTATCTGTTATTTTGCATTTCTTCCATTTTCTAATAATTGCACCAACAGTTGTTGCCTTCTCACCAAGCTGCTTGCCTATTGTCCTGTAGCCCATCCCAGCCTTGTGCAGGTCTACAATTTTATCCCTGATGTCCTTACAAAGCTCTCTGGTCTTGGGCATTGTGGAGATGCTGGAGTCTGACTGATTGAGTGTGTGGACAGGTGTCTTTTATACAGGTAACGAGTTCAAACAGGTGCAGTTAATACAGGTAATGAGTGGAGAACAGGAGGGCTTCTTAAAGAAGAAGTAACATGTCTGTGAGAGCCAAAATTCTTACTGGTTGATAGATGATCAAATACTTATTTCCCACAATAAAATGGAAATTAATTATTTAAAAATCATACAATGTATTTTTCTGGATTTTTGTTTTAGATTCCATCACTCACAGTTGAAGAGTACCTATGATAAAAATTACAGTCTTCTACATGCTTTGCAAGTGGGAAAACCTGAAAAATCAGCAGTGTATCAAATACTTGTTCTCCCCACTGTACACACACACACACACACATATACACAATATAAATGCCCTAAAATAACTTAGAATCCAATCTTTTTACATAGACTTCCATTAAAAGTTGGTGGTTTTGCTGTGTGTAATAAAGGTAAAAGATAATGGTAAAGGTGCATGTTTTTGTTACTGCAATATGTACAGCAAAATGTGTCCTCCATATTTGACCCATTTGTGGTACTGAACACATACACACACTAGTGAACTATGGGCAGTGAGCACACACACACCGTGAGTGGTGGGCAGCAAACTCCACCGCCCAGGGTGAAGGGCCTTCCTCAAGGGCCCAGCAGTGACAGCTTTCCGAGCCCAGGTATGGAACCCACAACCCTGTTATCAATATCCCGGAGTAACAATACTGATACCACTGACTACACCAACTCCACAACACAATGTACATATTCAAAACTGTATGAGATATGCTGCTATGCCAGCAGGGTTTTGTGGTGTGTTGCAGTGTGTGGTCTCTGATTGGCCACAAGGGGGCACTTCAGCTATAAAAGAGTATGGTGAGGCACAAGACAAAGGCTGAATTTCCACCTGTTTTGATCATCCCCCAACCAGTTCTCTTTGTATATGCTTTGTTAAACTTGTATAACTTCAGTTATTTCTTGTACTGGATAAATTCTGAATTTTAGCAGCTTTGAAAAGCCTTGACGCAGTTCAATAATTTGGGAAAGAAGGGAAGGGAGGAGGGGGTGAGCGCCTTGTCTTTAGATTGCTCTATTTAGTAAACTTTTTCTCATAAAGGCTTTAAAGATATACAATCCCTAGGCTGGTTTATACAGTTCAGTGTATGGTTTGTGGAGAGAGACACCACTATTCCTATATGTTATGCAGCATAACCTAGCTAGGTCTCAATCAGTAGTGCAGTAGTGGTTAGTGTGGGGACTGGTAGGGGATCATGGCACCTCCAATCACAGTGTTTTGCTGACCTGAATCTTTGATGTGTTTGAGTGCTTCATTCTCAGAGAAAGAGGACATCTCACTGGGGGATTTCTGGCTGGCTGCCTCGAACCCAGGAAATGACACGCTGCTGCAGTACACCACCAGGTCCGAGAGCTCAGGACTTAGCTTAGAAGAGCTCAGTGGCTAAAAGGAAGAATGCATAAACATCAGCATGGACACACAATGGCACACACACACACACACATTCATCAACAGTGCCCTGTTCTACACTGTTGGTTAGTAAAAACACTACATGTCCAAAAGTTTGTGGACACATAAGCATCCTTGTGAGTGTGTCTTATGAAATCAACGGTGTTAAAAGGAGGGTTGTCCACACTTTGCTGCAGCCTCTACTGGTTCGGTAAGGCTTTACACTAGGTGATGGAACATTGCTGTGAGGATTTAATTGCAGTCAGCCACAAGAGCTTTAGTGACGTCGGGTACGTATGTTGTTCTGGATCAGGAACACCGGTCTTAGTCATCTTGAAGGTATTAAATGCAGTTCTACTGCTCCACAATCAATGTTAGGGGAGCTTTACTCAATGCTGGAGGGGCATGGGTGCAATAGGTGCATCTTAATGTGGGTTAATTCACTAATTAGAAGGAATGTCTGGATACTTTTGGACATATAGTGTAACTTTAGCCTGATTCATGAAAATCTGAGATTAAGCACACACCCGCAATAAGCTACTTAACCTACACTTTTCTCAGTACGTCATGACTAAACTGGACCCCAGTGAAAGAAGGAACTCACTTTCCCAGGATCCTTTTTGTTGGGGCTCTTGGTCCCACCCCCTGTCTCTTCGTCTGAGCTGGAAGAGAAGCTGGCAGAGCTGTTCGTCTTTCCTAGTAGACCAGCGCTCAGCTTCTTCCCCTTCACCAGGATTCGGCCCTTCAGCTCCTGCAGAAGGAAGGTGGTGGATTGAAGACATGTTCATTGGAGAGCTGAATGCACAGTTACATCAGCTAGCATCATGCTGGGAGACGGCGGAAGAGGGCGGGCCGACCATCCCACCCAGCTAAAAAGAAAGGCTAGTTACGGACTCTAATGTTCGGCGTCTGAAGTTTGCTTTGAAGCTAACGTAGCTAACAAGTAACAGAGGTTTAGAACCCATCACTTAGCACTGAGGAAGCACATCTACATGATTACCCACTTCCTGCAAACCAATCTGAGGCTGAGTGAGCTTTAATAGCCTGACAGAAAGTCTCCAAACTCTGCGTTCGCCTACCTGTGTATCAGGATTTTGGCACACTGTGATTTATTTATTTATTTATCTGAGGATACTCATACCTATGTTCAAACATTACTCCCCCCAGTGAACTCACAATGACAGTATAACTTGCTAGCTGCAACAGAGTACACTATATTTCCAAATGTTTGTGGACACCCCTTCTAAAGAATGCATTTAGCTACTTTAAGTTGCACCTACTCTTTTTTTTAATGCCCTTGATTTTAAAAAAGAAACAATGAATAAGCGAGTGTCCCAAAACTTTTGTCAATATAGTGTACTTTCAACCTGGGTGTCTATTTTAAAACATACTACAAGAAAAGTGGTGGGTGTAGGGGATATTTAAAAAGGTCACATTGCCATTGAAATCTGCAGTACCTCTAGATTCCACTACATGTCGGTAAATCTCATTTTCACAATATGCCATCATCAGAGTACTGGGACACACTTAAGCATCTTAAGTTCCAATGTCATAAATATAGTTTAAGAGTGTGCACACTCGTCATACCTATGGCACCATGTGGGAAACAGGTGTAAGAGTGGACAGAATGAACGGGAAAGAAATTGCCACATACTCTTAGCCTAACTGTATTCTGAGCCTAACCGATAATCAACTCTATTATGAATAAATGATCTGATGAAACCCAGGATAAAATGAAAGATAAGCTTTAGGAGACTCTCTAAATGTGACTAAAGGTGTGCATGATGTGTAACCTCAGGTGAGGGCAGCTGATTGAGCGGCTGGCCACTAAGTGGTTTGGTGAGGAGGGTGGAACCCAGGATGGAGCGAAGGTGCTGTGCCATGACCGCCTGCTGCTCTACGCTACAATGATTCTCCAGAGACAGGATCAGAGGATATGGAGACACCTGGAGAGAGAGACACATAGAGAGAGACAGAGAGAGAGAGAGAGCAGACATATCAAATGAATCAAATAAAATTAACGCCTCATCACTTTTCATTTCCACTGTTGGCACCACAAAGCCAGACCTCTGTAAGAAAACGTGTGAGCATGTGTGTGTTCTCACTTTGAAGGCGTACTGAGCGATGGTTTCGATGACCTCTTTGAAGGGGATTTTCGAGGTGAGTGTGTGTCCATGGTAGATCACAGGTTCTCCCTTATCACCGTCCCAGCAATCCAGCTCCACACACCGGCAGCCCTGATTCAGAGCCCTGAACACAGACACACACACACATACACACATTCTTGGAGTCAGTTTCAGATTACTCAACAAGGTGTATGAAGTAGTGCAGTCTGTACAGTCCATATAATTGAGTGGACAGTCCATATAATTAAGTGGTGAGCAGAGACGCATCTCAGGATGCACAACACGTCCAACACTGAGGCAGATGGGCTACAACAGCAGAAGAACAGCCAAGAACAGAAAGCTGAGGCTGCAGTGGGAGCAGGCTGGAGAAACGTAGCCTGGTCTGAAAAATCTTGATATCTGCTGAGGCTCACAGATGGTAGGGTCAGAATTTGGCAACAAGAGCTTGAATCCATGGAGGCAACCTGGCTTGTTTCAAAGTTCTAGGCTGGTGGAGGTGGTGTAATGGATGGGCGGATGTTTTATGGACACAGTTTGGACCTGGTAATACCAGTAAAGCATTGCTTGAAGTCCACAGCCTATCTGAGTACTGTTGCTGACCATGTGCATCCTTTCATGACTACAATTTACCCATTTTCTATAGGCTACTTCCAGCATGATCATGCATCATGTCAAACTGGTTTCATGAACTTTACAGTGAGTTTGGTGCTCTTTAGTTCAGCTAAATCCTTTTCTTTTGGATGTGGTAGAATAGGAGATTCTCAGCATGTAGATGCTCCTGAAACATCCACAGGAACTGTAGGAAGCAATCACACCAACATGGGCCAGAATCTCAAAGGAACATTTCCAACAATTTACGAAATCCATGCTACAAACAACAGAGGCTGTTTTGAGAGCCAAGTTGAGCTGGCCCTCCCCAGTATTGGTATTGGTCTTCTTAAAAAAACTGCTTTGGTCACTGGTGGCCCGGTCCAGAGTGAGGTAGGAGGTTTGTGTGTGTTTGTGTGGGCTATACTGTACCTGATGTAAGGCTCAGTGCTGCTGTCACCGGTGACCTGGTCTTTAGTGAGGTAGGTGTTGTGAGACGAGGAGATGTAGTAGTGGGCGAGCGGCCGGGTCATGTCCTGATGCACGCGGGTGTGATCCGGGTTGAACACGTCGTTCTCCCGGGACAGCATGTACATAGTGAAGCCGTTCTGAGTCATGAAAAGATTCTTCTGAGCTGAACGAGACAAACAGGAGTATTTTCAGCGAATCACAACACTTCCAAAATCCACTCTCACCCAGTGTTAGCAGAGCCAATTAACCCACCCACTTATTAGGACTCCCCCCCCCTTACTTGCAACACTCCCACACTAGGAGGGCGAGGACAAGCATCACTAGGCAGCCTAAGCTGGTGGAGGTTGGTACATCAGCCAACAGACACCAACAGACATCTGTGCCGGCCAGCATCACAAGAATGAACTAAGAGAGCGCCATCTACCCGCTAAGAGAGAGCATGGCCAGTTGTGTTCTTCCAGACCTCGACTTGACCTCCACTATTCCTGGCAACTGCCATGT